>NC_089224.1:81218179-81559660 GCF_963924675.1 Phocoena phocoena
GGTGTAGCAGATTCCTGCCCCTTTGTTTGCATCCCTCCATTTATACTTTCTTGCTTTTTGCTCCAGATCACTACTAAAAATGTGTCAGAATGAGATTTTATTCTGTGATTGCCATTGTGTGATGAAAGCTTTGCTAGCCTGCTTGGGATTAAGGAAAACTGATTGGGAACACCCTGATTACCCCTGTGAAATAAGTGGTCAAGGCCTGCATCAGATGTAGAAGGGGAGGGGCGGGGCCTTTTCCTTAAAAGAAAAGATACGCCCTCAGAAGTGGCACTCTGCTCATTCACTGTCCGTGTTTTTGCTTTGTAGAACCTGGAGGGTGAAGTCATTTTCCGACTGAGGGCACCAGGTAACACTTTTACAATTCAAGTCTGAGTCTCCCCGATTCCACGCTTGTATATCTGGGGTCTGGGGAGGCCCAATCAGGCTGCATTGGTAACCTGTCTCTTCCTGGGCTTTGGGCTTGGTCATCAACAGAACCACATGAAAAGCAATTCCAGGAGAGAAGGAGAAAACTGAGGGGAAAACAAAGGCCTAAAGCAGACACGAGCAAAGGTGAGGAAAGCTTAAGTAGGGGAACGAGTTCCCTCAGGCCAGTGGAAGAGATACAAGAAGTAGAAGATCAAGAAATCAAGTCCCCCACCACTCAAGAAGTGGTAGTAAGCCCACAGGAAAAGTCTGTACTGAGTAAAGAGATGGATGAGTCCAGAGGGGACTCTATTCCGGGATTAGAAGAAATGCAGATTGAAAGAGACAGCTCCTTAAAATCACCCCCGAACCAGGCAAACATGATGGTTCATGAAGAAGAAGAGGAGGAGAAAAAGGAAAAGGTGGAGGAGGAGAGGGAGGAAGAGGAGGAAGAAGAGGAAGAGCGTGAGAGTTCATCTGTGGATGAGGTAGGCCAGCAGCGGATTCACTCTTGGGTATGGAAGGTGTGCTGTGTTCACTCCCTGTGTCCCTAAGACAAGCTGGGGTCCCCAGTGGCGCAGTCTCCACTGGGGTACATATAGAGAATAACAAATGTATGCACACCTTTTATTTTTGTCAGCAGGGATCCAATTCTTATCTCACAGCAATGCTTTTTTTTTTTTTTTTTTTTTTTTTTTGCGGTACGTGGGCCTCTCACTGTTGTGGCCTCTCCCGTTGCGGAGCACAGGCTCCGGACGCGCAGGCTCAGCGGCCATGGCTCACGGGCCCAGCCGCTCCGTGGCATGTGGGATCTTCCCGGACCGGGGCACGAACCCGTGTCCCCTGCATCAGCAGGCGGACTCTCAACCACTGCGCCATCAGGGAAGCCCCCAGCAATGCTTTTTAAAATTCACCTTCCTCTCCTCACATCTCATCTTGCAACGTACTCTGAAGTCACCCCTCGACTTTCCTCATCCCTCCTTGGTCCTCCCTCTTTCCCAGCTCCTCTTTATTGTGTAGACCAACTTAGCCCCTCCATTCCTTCTCTCTTCCCATTCTCTGCTTATGTAAGAAAAAAGATCCATATCCAAGTTGGCAGATAGCTCCCCTTAGAGTGCAGGGAAGTAACTCTCATATTAATAAATCTTGTCGGGCTTCCCTGGTGGCACAGTGGTTGAGAGTCCACCTGCTGATGCAGGGGACACGGGTTCGTGCCCCGGTCCGGGAAGATCCCACGTGCCGCGGAGCGGCTGGGCCCGTGAGCCATGGCCGCTGAGCCTGCGCGTCCGGAGCCTGTGCTCCGCAACGGGAGAGGCCACAACAGTGAGAGGCCCACATACCACACACACACAAAAATAATAAATAAATAAATAAATAAATAAATCTTGTCCTCAAAACACATTCAAACTCACAGAACAGTAATTTGAATTCCATAATCATGAAATTGCAAAAGACTCTTTTCCTATATTGCTGTGGAAGAATTGGCGTATGAGGCCTCTTTTTGAACAGGGACCCCAAACTCAAATGCCCACAGGCATGCAATAGAAAAGAGCGCTGGACACCAAGTGTAAAACAGTGACACATGAGAGAGACTACTGTCTTAGTCCTCTCAGGCTGCACTAACAGAACACCACAGACTGGGTGGCTTATAAACAACAGACATTTATTTCTCACGGTTCTGGAGGCTGGGAATTCAAGATCCAGGCGCTGGCAGCTTCAGTGTCTGGTGAGGGCCTACTCCTTGGTTCACAAGCGGCTGCCTTCTTTCTGTGTCCTTACATGGTGGAAGGGGCAAGAGCTCTCTGAGATCTCTTTTATAAGGGCACTAACCCCATTCATGAGGGGCGGCTCTGCCTACATGACCTAATAACCTCCCAATGCCCACCTGCAATTACCAACACACTGGGGATATGAATTTTGGAGGGACATCAACGTTCAGTCGATGGCAACCATGCAGCCATTATTCAGTTCCAGCCAACAATGCCCTGTGGGAATGTAGGCTCAGAATTGCCAGATTTTCTGATTTTAAAAAGAAATCAGAAATCCAGATTTTTAGGTGGAATTTCCCAATTTTAAAAGGCACTGTATGGGCAAAAAGCAATCATAGGCAAGATTTGTCCCACAGGTTTACAGCCTCTGATGTCACGGAACCTGTGGTAGGGATCACCAAGTCTGTTTGATGATGGCAAGTCTAAAGTCTTGTTTTCTGCTTAGGTCAGAGCCCAGGAAGAGAGTCTGGGAGCGGTCTCCCATGAGGAAATGGAGTCCTTCACAACGTCCAGTGGGAACACTTACTTTGTCTTCCTGCCCCTGGAACAAGAAGAGAGTAGCAAGAGGCCCCATTCCAACCTTTTTGCCATTCTCTTCAATGACACTTCCAGTGCCAAGGTCCTAGAACAAGTGATCATTCCATCCAGACTAGTTTTAGAAATTAAGAAACAGTGAGTAAAAAACCCTTTTATTCTCATTCTCCTTGAGTTTTATTAACAAGGTGAAATAGTATAATGGAAGATTGGACTCGTTTTGGAAAAGAAAACACGTAGGTAACTGAGGGTAGACATGAGAAACACAACACAAAGTAGCAGATGTCCAGGGATTTTTCGCAGTCACAGGTATCCTCTGTGAGAGAGAGACCTCTGCCTGTCCCAGGATGACTTGTTGGCCTGGGCCTTGTATCAATACAGAAGAAACAGGGTTTTCCCTAGAAGGTGTTTCTGGGTTCTAGATCCTGGCATGTCTGTTAATATTAGAGTTCCTTTTCTTTTCTTTTTTAGGAAAATTATATAGATATAGACCATAGTTATGAGTATATCAGTATGGTATTTTGCTCTGGTTATGTTACACACTTAATGTAGAAAATTGAAAAAAGTACAATGAAGAATATAGAATAATTTTACCACTGAATATCTACTGCCCCTAACTCCCAATTTTCTTTCTGGTCCTTTATGTTTGAATTTGGAACAAATGTGAAAATTTGCATTTGGCTCTTAGATAGCATTTGCATTGCCCTCCTGATACTACAGTGTCATAGCTAGGACTAACCAGCTAGAGATCACCTGGTTAGTCTACCTCCCATGTTTACACATGGACAGGAGACCAGAGGCAGGGAGTAAAAGGAGTAAAGTCAGGCCTTTGGACTCTATTCTCCTTCACCTCAGCATCATCTCACCTTGAAAATGTCTTCTGACTTGAACCTCATCCTCCTCCTCCCTCTGTCACAGGCCATTGTCTGCCCTCTCCATAGACCAGGGAATGAAGAAAAGCAAGGACCACCATCGGAGCTAATATTTATTGAGAAAGTTTAATACTCTGAATAACTAAGAGAGGGGTACTGTAATTAGCTCATTTTACAGGTGATTCTAGAAACTGAAGCTCAGAATTTATAACTTGGACAAGATCTCTGAGATAGGAAGTAGTTAAATCCCAGGATATGAACCTAGACCCTGTAATTCCAGAGTCTTGAACCAAACACTATGCCATCTGGCCTTGGGACCAACCAAAAAAATAGTTCTGTGTTCAACGGATTGGATTTGAATGTTGAAGCATAGGATACATACCGAAAAGTATGGAAATTATGAGCATATAGCTCAATTAATTACCCAAAGGGAACACACCCAGTAATCAGTACCCACAGGAAAGACAGCACTACCAACCTCCTTCATGTACCCATCTCACGTCACTGCCCTCCCTTACCCAAGGATAACAAATATTCTAACTTCTGAATTAGTTTTACTTGTTTTTGAACTTACTTAAATGGAATCCCATGGAATGTACTCTTTTATATCCGGCTTCTTTTGGTGAACATGTGTATACATTTCTGTTAGCTATATAACTAAGAGTGGAATTGTTGGGAAATTGACTTATATGTGTGTCCATCTGTCTCAGAGGAGATACAACCAAAAGATACTGCCAAAGAGGTTTCAAAAGTGGGTTTGTTTTAACAGTTTACAGCAGTGTATGAGAGTTCCAGTTGCTCCACATCCTCACTTGGTTTGTCAGTAGTTTTTATTTTAACCATTCTGGTATATGTGTAGTGGTGTTCCATTGTGGTTTTAATTAGCATTTTCCTGATGAGTAACAATGCTGTGTACCTTGTCATATACTTATTGGCCATTTAGTAATCTTTCTGTGAAATGCCTAGCCAAATTTTTTGCCCATTTTTTTTCTGGTGGATTGCCTATCTTATTTCTTATTAATTTATGTGAGTTATTGATCTCAGATATGAGTTTTTTATTAGTTAAATACATGGCAAATGTTCATCCCGCTCACTGTGCTTGCCTTTTTTGCTCTCTTCAAGGTATCTTTTGATGAACAGAAATCCTTTTAATAAGGTCCTAGTCATCAGTTTTTTTCACTAGGGTTAGGGTAATTTCTGTCTTATCTAAGATATCTTTGCTTGCCTCAAGGTCATGAAAATATTCTCCTGTGTTATCTACCATAAATGTTATAGTTTTAAACTTTCATAGTTAGATGTACAATTCAACTGGAATTGATTTTTGTTTATGTATGAGGTAGAAGTCAGATTCATTTCTTTCCCATATGGATAACCAGTTGACCCCAGGCCATTTGAGAAGACTCTCCTCTCTCCACGGCTCTGCCAGGCCTCGCATCACCACCTCCCCCTTATTGATTACTGTAGCTTTATATTAAGTCTTATTATCTGGTGGTGTAAGTCCTCCAACCTTGACATCCTCCAAGATTGTTTTGACTCTCCTTGGCCCTTTGTATTTCTATATAAGTTTGAAATCAGCTCATCAGTTTCCGAAAGAAGACATTTGCCGAGCTTTTAATTGTTATTGTATTGGATGTGTAGATACATTTGGAGAGAACCAACATCTTAACAATATATATAGCCAAGAAGATCACTCTACATTTTAACAGGATGAGATAATAAACTGGGAAGAATATTTGCAACTCACATCTCAGTCAAAGGACCTCATGTTCCCAATACATAAAGAGATTCTAGAAATTAATAAGAAAAAAGGCAACTACACACTAGAATGATGGACAAAAGATATTAATGGATAGTACACAGAAAAAGAAATTTAATAGTCTTAAACACATGAAAATATGCTCAGTCTCAGTCATAATATGAGAAAATTGTCAAATTCAAGAGTTTGACAATACATTCTGAAGCTATGGATAAATAGGAACTTTTATTCATTGTTGATGGGAGTTCAAGTTGCCTTGCAACAGAAGCAGTTTGGCTGTATCTACCAGATCCACAAATGTATTTCAGGCTTTGATTCAGTAGTTCCCTTTCAGGGAATTTAATCCTATGGAAATTGTTCTACACTTGACATATGTACGAGGTTATTCATTGCAGTCTTCTTTGTAAGAACAAATGGTTGGAAACCACCCAATGTCCTTCAACAGGGGGTCTGGCTAAATGAATGATGGTCCACCCAAACAAAGAGATACAGTGTAGTGGGAAATAAAATAAGGAAGAAGGAGTAGAAGGGGGAAGCACTTGAAGCATCAGTGTGGAAAGATATCTCCCTGGTCACAATTGCTGACCCTCGCTGGTCTCTCCCTTAGGCTTCGAGCTGGCTTTTTTGAGCACTTAGAGAAGTGGTTTGACCAATGTGCCCTCAACGCCCGGGTCATCGTGGCCACCAAGATTGATGAGCTGGATTCAGAACTGGAGCTGCGTCTGCACCTACACCAGCCAAGAGCCCAGCTCATTGAAAAGGACATCCACAACGTCAGGGCAGGTACTGCAGACCCCCGGTGTCTGTGCCATTGCAGAGGAGGAGGAGGATGAGGTTCAAGTCAGAAGACATGCTTGTACCACGCAATGCTTAGCATGTTGTCATCACACGTTGGAAGATGTGCGTGAGGGTTCGTACCTCCCAGGTTGGCAGGGAAGGTTGTACTCAGAATCCTCATTTAAGGTTTTTTTTAAAGAAGGTGTTAGATGCTGAAATGAAGAGTATTGTCCTGTTTTAGCTTTGTGGATCCCAGATATGCTCACACACCTGTCAGACACACACCTGCATGGCAGATACCCTAGAGGCAAGCCTCAGGAATCAGAGCTAACAGGTTCAACCTGTCTAGCTGTGGTATTCTGGGCAGGTTACCTGACCTCTCTGATCCCTTCCTAACCTGCAGAAGGCATGCTGTTGGTGGTAATTAATTCTCCTTGAAATGGTACAGTGAGGAATCCTGAGCATCTGGCATAAGCCAGAACCTCCGAAAGTGGTAGCCATTATTCTCAGCTTATAATTTTTAACACTTAGAAAGACGTGCCATTTCTCTCTAAGGCAGAGGGCTCCATTCATCGGAGGGAGGGCACTTTTATTTGGATCCTTCAACAGCTCCTGTCAGGTTTTTACTCGAGTCACACTTTAAGCTCCATTATTAACCCTGAAAGCTTCCAGAGAGCCTCCACGTGAGCCCACCCAACCTCCTACTGCCTGGAGCAGCGAAAGAGTGTGGACTCCAGAGGCCCAATGCTTGTGGCCTTGGGAGACCAGCTTCACTTTTGGAACCTCGTTGTCCTCATATGGGAAATGTGTGCATTAATTATAAGTATAAACAAAGATGCTCCCTGAAGGCTGGTTTCCTTCTCCTTCGCTGGCTCCTGGCCCAGTGCATAATGTGAAAAACGAGGCTGGAGAAGCAAAGCCCCAGAATCCCACCATTTGTTTTTGGCAGAGCTGAGACCATAGCACTTCCTCCACTCCAGGCAGTAGGAGGTGAGATGAGGTGAGCTGGGACTCTCTGCTAACTCTAAAGGCCTATGATGGAGCTCTTGAAGTCCATTGTAACTGAGGCTCATTGGAAATGAGAAGCCACTGATATAAAGGGACACATGCCAACTGCCCAGCTTTGTGCTGGCTCTTTTCTCCCAGGCCTTCGCATTGAGATCCCTGCCCTCCCCAACACCCATCCCACCTGCTCCTGGGGTGGGAGGTGCTGTCCGTCTCCCAAGCTTTGTTCCCTTCTGCTGCAGGCAGGGTATCTCCACCGCAGGCACCTCGCCGATCACAGCCGGCCAGATCCTCCTCTCCAGTTAAAGACCCAGGGCTGTCTCATATTGGCCTCCCTGAGATCTGTGTCCATTCCCAGGCCAGGCCCTGGGGAGGGCAGTAGGGACAGGATAAGGGACCTTGGCCTGAAAGGTCCCTGCTCTGTAGCTGGCCTGGTAGAGGCACATCACTGTCCAGGAAAGCGCTGTCCTGAGTTGGCTTGAGATCCTGGAGGGCCTCATCTCCCCTTGTCCTTTTCCAGCCGAACTCTTGCTTCACCAAGAGCGGCTGGACAGCCACTGTGCGGGGGTGATGGAGACGCTGAGGAAGGAGAGGAGGATGTTCTGCCAGTTCCAAGAGGAGCAGAACATGAGGAGCAAAGACTTCCAGCGCAAGATTTATGACATGGAGCACATCTTCTTGAACGCCACCAAGAGCCAGAAGTAAGGGCACTGGGGGTCTCAGCTGCAGCCTCGTGGCCCTAGAATCCCCACCAGGTGGATGTTCTCAGAGGAGTGGTTACCCCACCCACTGTGGGTAATAGAAGGGTCAGGGTTTCCAGAAGGGTTTTCACCTCTTTGCAAGGGTGCAGCTGTGTGAAGCGTCTGGCCGAGGGCTGGGTGCTGGGGTGGGGGGAGCAGCCAAAGAGAGAAAAGGGTGCCCGTGGTCAGAGTGCAGGGGTGCAGATGATGTGCCCTGAAATGTCCATGGTGGGAAGGACCGCTCCTATCGGGAAGTCAGGAAGAGCTTCCTGCAGGAGGCCCTCGGGCCTGGGATGGAGAAAGGTGGGGAGGGGGCAGGGTTCCCCCGTCAGAGAGGAGCACTGGCCCGGCTCGAGGTGGGGATGCCCTGCTCTCAGGGCAGAGTGAGGGGTCCCAGGAGGCCCCTCAGGGGTTTGAGGTGAGGTGCCTGTGAGTTAGAGCGGGTGGAGGGAGGAGGGGACGGAGCCAGTAGGACCTGGGGATTCTCTTAGCAATCTGGTGGCAGGGGCTGCCCTCTGGTCCAGCTCACTGAGAGCCCCACATGCACTGGCATCGTGAATTTCCTTCTAAGGCCTCTTTTTCTACCCAGAGAAGACAGGCAGTGGTTCTGGTGACCCCACAGCTGGGCATGGCATGTGGAGCTCAAGCCACCTTCCAGGCTGACCGCCCGAGCCCAGGTCACCACCCTGCCCTCCCGTGTCCCCCAGGCTGGTCACTCTCAGCAGCACTCTGCACCGGGAACTGCTCAGCTACATCGACGTCGTCCAGGTGTCCCTGCGCAGCTTCCGCCAGTACCTGGAGGAGAGCCTGGGCAAGCTTCGCTACACCAACGTTGAGTTTGTCAGGCACTGCAGGTGAGAGCCAGCATCTGGGGCCTCTGTGAGCCCCTGGGCTTCCTCTGTTGAGAGGTGGTCTTGTTGGCCTCTCCGTTTTTTAATAGGGACAAAATATCCGTAACATAAAATGATCCATTTTAACCGTTCTAGGCGTCCAGTCCACTGGCATTAAGTACATCCACACTGTTGTGCTGCCATCGCCACCGTCCACCTGCAGCACATTTTCACCCTCACAAATTGAATCTAAACGCTAACTGTCCATTTCGCCCTCCCCCAGCCCCTGGGAACCACCATTCTATTTTCGGTCTCTATGAATTTGACTACTCTAGGGACCTCGTAGAAGTGAAATCACACGAGATTTGTTCTTTTGTGTGTCGGTTTTTTTCACTTAGCATGATGTCTTCAATGCTCATCCATGTCACAGCATCTGTCAAAATTTCATTCCTTCTTAAGGCTCCGTAATATTCCATTGTGTGGATGTACCACATTTTGTTTATCCATTCATCTCTTGATGGACATTTGGGTTGTTTCCCTGCTTCTGTCCTTGAGCTACCTGCATTTGTTTTTCCATGGTCTTGTACTTTTAATCTAAAGCTTTGTCAACCACAGTATTTGGACTGGGTGGAAAGGTTCAGGTCTGATCAGTGGATTTATTTCTCCCAAATTATTTTCAGATTGTTCTCAGAGGGAGGCAACTTTTCTTCTGAAGAAATTGACTCACTGTGTCATCGACTGGAGAAGGAAGCTGCCCGGATAGAGTTTGTTGAAAATTTAATCATGATCAAGATGGAGAAGATGGAGAGCGAGTACCTGGACCAGGTGAGCAGGCCCCACCACGACCTCTAGCCAGGCTCCCGTCATACCCGCTTACAAGGTGGTTGCCTTGCTCACTGCCTGATAGGCTGGTCAAGCCCCCTTTCCAACCATTAGCTGAGCCTGTCCCCCTCTGCTTCTAAAGTCCAAAAGTTCCAAATTAAGCCCCACTCCTTTACTTTTTCTCTTTCTTTAAGGCTAATGATGTCATCAACAAGTTTGAAAGTAAATTCCATAACCTGTCTGTGGACCTTATTTTCATAGAGAAAATCCAGCGGTTGCTGACAAATCTGCAAGTGAAAATCAAGTGCGAGGTAGGACAGATTCATTCTTCATCTGCCCCATGGGACTTGATGCTTATCACACACACCTGCATGCCAGGCACTGTCCCAGGTGCTGGGGATACTGGTGTGGTCTCTGCCCCATGGGACTTGCACTCCAGCCCGGAAGTCAGAGATTAAATCGTAATAGTTTCTAACATCCACTGAGTTGTTATGCACCATGCAGCCTGCCAGTGGGCTTATTTTGATTAACTGTGTGAGTCCTCACAAGAGCTGTGTGAGGCAAGTACCGTTCTTATCCCCGTTTTAGAGATAAAGAAACTGAGGCAGGGAGTCATTAAGTGACTTAGGGCAAGAACACAGAGTTCTTAAATGGTGGAGCCAAAATGTGAACCCAGGACTGACTCACACCAGAAATTCAGGCCTTAGACATGCCAGGCCATCTGGGCTACAGAGGCCATGAGGGCTGTGTGAGGTGCGTGGGGACGTAGAGGAGAGGATTTCACCTGGACTAGGAAAGTGGTGTTTCCCAAGGCTTGATGGCGAAGGAAGAGCCAGCCAGGCAGGAGGGTGGGGAGCAGTGTGCTGGAGAGATCGTGAAAAAAATCCTGGGGAGCTGGAGCCAAGGGGAGAGAGAGCTCGAGCAGGAAAAAGTGGGGAGCAATGAGGCTGGAGCGGGGGCCGGGTCAGCAGGGCCGTGTGAGCTGGGCTCCTGGTGCTGGAGTGAGGGTCAGGGCAGTGGGGACAAGGGAAGGGTGCTATTTATTACAATTTTTTAAGCTGTATAATCTTGAAAAGTTTCTTCAAAAACATCACTTTGATGGTTTCCCTCTCCCTAATGTGTTGCCATTTTTACTTAACCATTCCTTTTTAGAGGAACATCTGGTGGGTTTCACTTATAATATACACAAATGGTGTGTTAGACATGCTTGCACTGGAAACTCTGATGGTGTCCATAGGGTGCCTCCCAGAGCTGGAATTACTGGGTTAGAGCATGAATGTTTTAAGGCTCTTTGTACTTTCCAGGTGGCTTGTACAGACATCCCCTCACCAATAGGGCATGAGTGTGTCCTCCTAACTCCCTCAACCAGTACTGCAGGTCACCAGTTTTATTTTTAAAACTTACTATTTGACAGTAAAAAAAAGTCCTTTAAATTTGCATTGATCGAGTTTCTGATATGACTGTGCATTGTTCCCCCTGATTTCATTTTTTCAGTACTTAATCCACCTCTCAGATAATGATTTGCGGAACATTTTCTTGATCAAAATAAGTATTCTAGAAACAAATCTCAGAACCTCTGGTTTTTCTAGGTTGCAAAATCCAATTTGCAAACAGATGGATTAAATTCTTCTCTGGAACAGCTTCAAAGCAAGGTGCAAATGTGCCGAAGCTCAAGGGGAGATGAAAAAGTAAGTGCTCAGTGGATACTAAGTTATGAATAGTAAAGATGCATCAGGCCAGAATCGTAAACTGGAAATAAACTTATATCTGTGGTCAAGATTTCTCCACCACCAGCGGGGCCTCTGAGCCTTCCTACTTAACCCCTGTTTTATTCAATGGAATTAAGGACGAGAAGAGAAACCAGCCATTGCCCCCGGCCCCTAGCGCCTCCCAGGCAGGCATCTTGAGGCCAGTGAGCACAGGGGCTTGAGTCTGGCCTCCCTCCCCCTCTGATGTCACCAGGCCTCCCTCCCTGTAATTGGAACGCAGCCCTGGATGAATAACAGAGGCAGGACTCTGCCCTCTGAACAACCACCACCTTTTGTTCGATTTTCCTTTTGTTTTGACCATTGCACATAAATTGGTTACTTCCATTTTCCGTGTATAAGCTGTGAAAAGTCCAAATTGGAGCAAAGTCTGGGAGAAGCGAGGTTCCAGGTGCCTGCCAGGCCCTGACCAGCGTAGCGGGTCTCTGCGTGTTTACATTGTTGACTTGCTTGTTTTTCTGCCTCTAGTGCATGTCTCTGTCCCTTGTGCCACCTGCACCCTGGCCACTCCAAGTAATCTTTTCTCCACAGTTCAGCCAGGCACTCGAGAACCAGATGTCCTGGCCAGGGGTTCTGTCTTCCATTTCAGTGACTAAGTTGAGGTTTTATTGTTACTAGCACTGAGAGGACATTTATTTTTCTATCTTTACTGCTTTTTCTTGCATAGTTACATGTGCTTGGTGAAAAAAGTCCGAACATCCGCAAAGCACAGAGTGGAGGTCCCGTGTAACCTCTTGTGCTTTCGTGCAGATGTTTCTACACATACATGGGGGGAGCAGGGGAAAACCAGCTTAATCTGCTGTGACCGCTTCAGCAGGCCCTTTAGGGACAACTCTCTCTCTTCAGAGCAGAAGCATTTGCTCTCCCACATTTCCTCACTTCCTATCTGATGTGTCAGGGCAGTGGGCAGGGTTCCAGGGGGCTTGCACAGACCCTGGCATGGGGCGGGGAGCATTTGCTTGAGCGGGCGGGTGGTCCTGTGTTGGCGGAGGACACTGGTTGGACTCTCCTGCCGGGTGGTCATCAGGCGGCGGAAGCAATGCATCAGGTGCTCGGTGAAGGCAGTGGGGACCAGGGAAGGGTGTGCCCAGGGCCGTGTGCTCAGTGCCACGTTAAAGAAGACCTTCTGGCTGCTGGGTGCAGAAAGGCAGGGAGGCAGGTAGGAATGAAGCAGAGCGCCAAGACCGAACAGTGTCACCACTCGAGACTCCAGCAGGGACATGTTCCAATCCTGGGGTTGAGCAGCGGGGGAATGGGTGGGATTCAGGGTGCATTGGAAATGAAGGGAGTGGGAAGAGGCCAAGGCGCCACCTGGCCTGGGTCATCCATTAGGTCAGTGAGCCATTCAGGGAGCAATGTGTGGGGACCACTGAGCGCTGTGCGGGCTGCTTGGGGAAGGTGAACATCCTCACGGGTGCTTCCCTGCCCCCTGCAAGGTATGGTCTGTGGGATTGTTGCTCTAAGGGGTCATGTATTTGACGTATCCGGTCTGATAGCCAGATCACCCTCCAGAAAGGCTGTGGCCATTTCACGCCTACACGCCCTCGCCATCTTGGGCCAAATATTTCCTTCTACACGTAGAGCATTAGAACCAGAAGAGATCCTAAGGGACATACTGTGTCCCCATCACACTGATGGGGAGACTAAGTAGAACAAGCTTAAATCATTTGCCCAGAACAAACCCATAGAACCAGGAATAGAACTCCCGATGCCCCATCAGGGAAGGATCCACTGCTGCAGTGGGGCCACCTGAGAGAGCCAGCCCAGGGCTCCCCACTCCCACAGGGCCCTCCCTGCAAGTGAGGGGCCTCCATGGAGCCAAGAGGTGTCCTTGCCAGCCAGCCGGTTCCTGCAGTTCACATGGAGTCAGCCTGCCTGCCCGCAGCCTGCTTCCTGTGCCTTTTTTCCTCCATGTTCGCACTAGATAGTGACCACAGAAGACCTCCTTGGCCTTGTTCGAACTTGGAAAGAAAAACTGAGCCAGAGGATTCAGTATCTCAACTGCAAGCTGAACATGGTATCTGTGACTCAAGTGGTCCTTACCGTAAGGAACGGGATGGGGTGGCCATGGGGAAGAGCGGCTGAACTGTTGGGTCCGGGCTCCCAGGAAACCCGCAGGGCTCAGCACAGCCCAAGGCAAGAAGATCTCCCAGGCCACTGCTGGAAGTCAGGCCTGCTGGGATGCCTTGGAAAGGCCACAGGCTGTGGAGTCAGATCTGGGTTCAAATCCCAGATGGGTCACTTCCCTGCACTGGTCTCTTAGGAGACCCCTCGCCTCCTGGCAGCACCTCCTCCCGCCATCAGGGCCCACCAGCTCTCAGGGCAGCTTCACCTCTCAGCCTCTTCCTTCCCACCCGCTGCCATGAGCAGCCACCGGCTTCTCTCCACCCCACCCCCATGGCCTTGTCCAACCCCCCGTCTCTTGCCCACGTGTCTGCCCTTATCCTCTCACTTCCCCCCATGATCCATTCCCAGAGCTGCAGCCAGACCTCATGTTGGACAAGGCCAGTCTTCCCGTGTTACTCTCCTGCCCTTGGGACAAAATCCAGACCTTTTCCCTAGACCTGCGCAGCAACCTCCTCCAAGGTCTGCCCTCCATGGGCACTTCATTTCTCTGGCCCCCGTAAGAGGTCTCTTCCCCAGGCCTTCTCTCACCCCCTGGTTTTGATGGCATGTCCCACTTCCCCATGAGCCCACAGACCATGCAGTGAGGTCTCCCTTTTAGGAGCCGTCTCCCCTAGACGGTGTGCCCCAAGAGGGCAGAACCTGTCGCCCTCACCCCACCCTCTCTCACCAAGCTTTAAACACCAGAGGTGCTCAGCCAGCTGCCAGAAGGGCTGTGACAGAGCCGATGGGAGCATAAGCGGACACCCCTCAAGTTCTGCTCTGGCCACCCTCAGGCCCTGCCTCACACTGCCACGCTCTGAGCCAGCCCTTCCTTCTTTGGGGAGGCTCTTCCCGCCGTGCCCCTAGCGCTAAGCTTCCATCACACCATCAGTACTGCACCCCACAAGGTGACACTTAGGGGTCCAGCCGGAGTCCTTCCCTTACAGTGCTTACAGTCTAGCACTGAGCCAAGATGCAGGATAAAATGGGGAGCAGTTCGCCTAAGCCCTCGTGGTGGGCCACCACTCCCACCCTTTCTCTAAGGTCCAACTCGAGGTGGAGGTGGCCACTCACTCATCCATGTACTCATTCACTCGTCCGTTGGTCAGAAACACCACCTGGGCACATCTACGGGTGGCCTTACAGGTCCATGACCCTCAGCCTCAGGGAAGACGCTGGAACTTCCCCTTCATAACACTGGCCCCATTTTTTTTTTTTTTTTTTTTTTGCGCAGTATGTGGGCCTCTCACTGTTGTGGCCTCTCCCGTTGCGGAGCACAGGCTCCGGACGCACAGGCTCAACGGCCATGGCTCACGGGCCCAGCCGCTCCGCGGCATGTGGGATCTTCCCAGACCGGGGCATGAACCCGTGTCCCCTGCATCGGCAGGTGGACTCTCAACCACTGCGCCACCAGGGAAGCCCTGGCCCCATTTTTGACCATTTATTTGTGGTCAGATAAATGTCTTGTCTCTCTGACCAGACTGTAAGCTCCATGAGGGTAAGGGTCACATGTGGGCTCTTCATCCTGTGTCCCATACCCAGGTAGAGGCTTGCAGAAAGCAGGCACTCAAGAAACATTTTTGAAGCATGCACGTGTAAATGAATGAATGAATGAATGAATGAATAGTCCTCTAAGGTAGATATGATCACTGCTACTTCACAGAAGGGAAAAGGGAGGCTCAAAGAGGTCAGGCAGCTGGCCTCCAGCCACAGCACCTGGGCAAGGTGGTGCTGGGACGGGAACCCAGCCTGCCTGCCTGCCTGCCACCCACACAATTGGGCCCTGATCTTTGGCCTTTAGGACAACATCCTGACCAACCTGGTGGTAGAGAGTGACATCCTGGTGTCTTCAGAAGCCCATGAAGAAGAGGCCAAGGTAGACGTGGTCACCCCCGAGTCCTTCACCCAGCCAAGCCGCATGGGGAAGTCCCTGCTTGAAGACCCAGCTGTGGAGGTGGTCAGGAGGATCCTGCAGTGAGTGGCCTGGGTGTGCACAGTGGGGCCCTGAGCCTTCGGGAGCCAGCCCCCTTGTGAGCCCACCCTTGACAGCTGTGACCTTATGCGGGGGCTTCTCCTCTCAAAGCCTCAGCTTCCTCTTCTGAAGTGGGGCTCACGATTGGGCAGACTCGCGTGGCATCGTGGGCTAACTGGGATAGTGCCCAGTGCCTGGCCTGAGCCGCGCTCGTGGTCACTGGGGAAAAGCTCACATCCTTTCCTTTGGTTTCAGATTTCCTGACTCCAAATGTCCAACCCAGCAGTGTGACAAAGAGCGGTCCCAAACAGGTAGAGGCAAACAGGTCTCAGGGCACCGGTGGTGGGGCAGCTGGTGGTGCCACCCGGCCCCACCTCACCTTGGATTCTCTGTTCTTGTCCTGGGTGCTTGTCACCCAAAGGCTTGAAGCGACTCCGGAGCCGGGCAGAGAACTCCGTGAAGAAGGGCTTGTCCACTGCCAGTACCACCTTGGCAGCGAGGTAGAAAGGCTAGGCTGCCTGCGATCTCCCCACCTCAGACCCCACCCCGCCACCCTTTACCAGATCATGTCTTCAGAGTGCACTTCCTGTGCTCACAGCCCTGACACTCCAAGGGACCCCACAAGGGGCCGGCTTTGACACCGGCTTTAGACTGGTCTGTGCTCACCCCCGCCCAGTGGCTTGGCTCGCATGGCCTCCCACCCTGGGAACCTGTCCGGGAGTTGGGTGGTTTTCCACGGTATTGTTTGGCTTCCTGGATTGCCGCTAGAAATAGCGATCTGTCCTCCTGCAAGTCTGACTTCCACAAGCCGGCTTCCTGAGTTTTTTATTGTAGCTAAGGGGTTGGTGTCCTAGGCAGGTTGTTGCAGCTTATGGGCCAGAGTTCTCTACTTATATATGGTCCAGCTGTTGTCCATTTGCATATTCAGTCTCTCAGTGGTTACGAACGAAGTACATGTTGCTAGGGCTGCCAGATAAAAATTCAGGATGCCCAGTTAAATTTGAGTTTCAGATGAACAACACATATTTTTAATATTATATATGTGTGTCCCAAATATCGCATGGGATGTTCACTAAAAACTTCTCATTGCTTATATGAAATTTGAGTTCTTTTTTAAAATTTATTGCTGTATAGTTGATTTACAGTGTTGTAAAAAGAAATTCAAGTTTAACTTGTATTTTTATTTGAAAATTTGGCAACCCTACATGTGGCTCAACCTAGTTTTCTTTGGGTCCTCACCACAGAAAAGGATACAGATTTCTGGGCCCGAGCACCTCTGTGCCTTAACCACTGTCGGCAGCCTTGTGTGGGTTTTAGCGGTCAGGGCTTCAGCCCCGCGGTAAGGCTGTCTCCAGAGCTGCCGAGGGGGAGGGAGCGTCTCGAAGCGCGGGGCCGCACAGGCAGGCCCGGAGCGGGGGCTCACGCGGGCTCAGGCCTGCCTGCGTTCATCTCCAGCCTCCAGAGCACTGACACACCTTTGCCCCACAGCATCACACGGTGTGCCAAGCCCAACAGACTAGATAGAAAGTACCAGGTGCTCGGAGACAAGCCACCTCCTCCGGCAGAGTAAGTGTCAATGCCATGTCCTTTAACTCCATTTTAACCTGTCATCTTTGTCAGGGGGCAGCTAAATCTAACTCAGCTAAGGGAAATGGGAAGTAGGGGGCAGAGCAGGAGAGGTCGGCATGGGGATGGGTAAGAGTCGAGATTGGTTTGTCTCAGCCTAACTCACCTAAATTTATTGAGAGATATTTCCACCAAGTTTAGACGTTCACCAAGAAGCCATTCTTCTTTCCTTTGAACAATAAGTTCATTTCTATTCAGTCACCTTTTGTTCCTTAAGGGCCAGCTGAACCGTCTACTGAGACTTGGTAGTAGGGCAACCCCTCAAGGGGCTTTCTAGACGTTGGGCCTGAAGCACCCAGAGGGGCCCACTCGGGAGCAGCTCCTGGCATTCCTGTTGCCCATCACCCCACTCCAGCTGGCAGGGCTTCTTTGGATCCTGGAGGAAAAGCCAGCTGCAGAACAACCTCGAGTCCCAACAGGGACCTAGATAGTCAGGTTTCAGCTCTCAGTGGAGAGTTGTAGCCAGATATTGAAGGAGACTAGGAGAACTGAGATTTGGTAAGAACTGACAAAACGTACATGACAGCGAGATCCATGCCAGTTTCCAGGGAGGTCACAAAACCTCAAAGCCAATGAATAGGGATAGAATCTACTAATCACGAGAGAGTGCTGTAGTTTCCCACTGAAACATAAAATTTATGTCGCCCTTCTTTTTGATTCTTGTTTACAAAACAAGTCTGGTCTCATTAGCTTTGCCTGATTATTTACGTAAGTGCAGCAAGCGTGGTGACTGACCACCTAAACTTTGTACGTTTGCGTCGCTGGAACTTTTCAAAAAGAATCTCAGATTAGACTCTTAAAAGCCTCTTGAAGCCAAAAAGGCGAGTCAGATTTCACCTGCAGTACCTATAGATTTGGGTGAAAGCCTCTCTTCTTGAGGTCCCCACAGTACCTTCAGGTCTTCCTTACTCACCTGTGAGGCTGGGAACCTCATAAGCCAGGTGCCAGGCGGGTTTTCCCAAGAGGGCTCTGAAGCACTGTCTCCATGAAGTCAACCTTAGTTTCTTGAAACTGTTTGGTCACATCTGATCCTATGCATCGTTGTCCATATGACGTTTCAGTCAAAGCCTTGGTTATACATCAATGTTTCCAATTACGTCCTGTTACAAGGAGGACAGCTTTTTGTGGAATTCACACAAATAATTATATTGCCATAAAATAAGTATATTTAACAAGAGTTTCCGAATTCTAGAGTTTCCGAATTCTAGAGTGCATATGAGCGGGTGAAACATCCAGCCTCTTTCAAATTAGCCCTTTTTCCTCTTTAGCCTCAGGCAGTTGCTTTCAGGAGTTCCTCTGTCCCTGGAGAGCCCTGATGGGGACAGGACGCCTGAATTTAGGTCAAGCGACTGTAGGGAGTTGAGGGCTGGAGTGGGAAAGGAGAGGTCTGGCAGGGTGGACAGACAGACAGGAGAGGTAGGGCTATGAGGGGGTCATATCAAAGGAAACCAGGGAACTGAAGGGAAGGTGGAAGGTGGCAAAAGGAGGAAGAAGGAGCATAGGCGTGGTGGGGGAGAGAGGTCTTAGGGGGGGTCTCCCCTCCAGTTTGGGGAGATCTCGTTTCCCCGAGAAGCCAGTGAGGTTCCAAATTATCCTTAGTAAAATCACGCCAGGGTCATGAACCACACAGTGGAAAAGTATTTGGGAAAGTATAGTGAAAGCATGCAGAGGAGCCTGACGTTTGCTCGAGGGGAGAGTTTTTGTCAAGGTCAACAGACAGCAAATTACTTTTCCAGAAAGCAGTCGGGAAAGGTATAGTGAAGGCCATAAGTTTATGCCTTTTGTGCAGGTCCGTGTGTCCCTCTACCAAGGAAACCATCCATGAAGAAGAAAACGCTTGCATGATATACCATGCAATACTTTTTATCCCAGTTAAAAATGGGAAAAAAACCCTAAAGGTCCAAAACTGGAGGGTTGTAAACCACGGTGCATACATACTCGATGGTGTCACACAGCCATTTAAAATGATATCATAATGTAGGGGGAACCCTTTTAAGTGTGCAGAATGTAAAATGCCCATGAACCTAGCTCCAGACCAATTTAAAAATCAGCAGAAGGAAATACAGTAAAATGTTAGCATTTATTTTTTTCTTCTTGCTTTTCAGTTTATTTCTAACTTTCTTTAATTATGATGAATGAATTTTTAAATGAAAGATCACATGACTAATATACATGTATTTTAGAAAATGCCAAAACTGATGTGTGTGTAAAGCAGTCACTGCATCACTTTATAGAAACTGTGAAAAAATAGCTGTCCTACAGGTACATGCAGTTCTAACACATCTGCCCCTTATTTCAGTCTTACTGTTGAGGCAGTTGACCTAACCGACAGGAATATTCACTGGATCTGTGCAGGTTTGTTCAGTAAAGACCTCGTGTGCGCACAGTCAACCCAAAGGCCAGAGGTACCAGAAAGAGGATGTTTGGTCCTACAGGCAGTCTTGCTCGTTCGACTAATATTTATAAGAAATCATTCGTTCTTCCCTCAACCAAGACTGAGGCACTGATAGGTGCAGGCACTGCGATGGGACAGGGGATTCCATGGTGAACAAAAACAGACACACAGTGTGTGTCCTGGTGGACTTCACCAGGTGCTGGGAGAGATGGGGCTAGTGACCAGTCACACAGATCAGTCCCCAGTCCCCCTGTGGGGAGTGCTGTAAAGCTGAGGGCCACAAAGAGCATTGGAACAAGGCAGTCAGGAATCCCCACTGAGCCAGGGTCTATGGAAGAGCAGGAACAAACGTGACCAAGAGGAAAGTTGGTGTTCCCTGGAGAGGAATCAGTGTGAGCAATGGCCCTGGGGCAGGAATGAGTAATTACAAGAAGTGATGAAGACAAAAGAGAACAGAGACACTTGGAAGCTGCCAAGCTCAGCTTGTCACATGCAAGAGGCATTAAACTAGATGAACAGAAATATTAGGTGGGGACATGCTTGGGCATCCCGAGCTGTCCAACTCCAGTTCCGGCCGGGTTGCTGAGTACTCAGAATGCTCAGTCCCTTTGGCTTTGTCCACACCATTTAGTGTGATTAGACAAGGCCTCTCAGGGATCTGTCTCCTGTGTGTTGCAGGGACTTTAAAGGCATCGTCCTGAGCCTCCTCTGGGAGAGCAACGAGCACCTGATGACCGTGGTGGAGGTGAGGGCTCTACCTGCCCCTTTGCCATCCGCTGGTCACACGTCCCCAGTGGGCTCTGCCTCCTGCCTTCTGCTGATAATGGCCTTTGGGTGAAACTGAACAAAGGGGACTGCAGCCCCCATGACCACGCTACCCAGCTTCTGTCACCTCATGTGCTGTCTTTCATCCTAGAAATTCAAGCTCATCCATTCATTTACCCATTTATTCAGCCACCAACCATTTCTTGGCTACTGTGTGTCAGATACCGGGTGTGCCAAGAGGAACAAGCCCCGTCTCTGTCCCTGAGAGGCCGGCACCCAGCAGAGGATGACAGACATGGTGGCACCACAGAGGGATGGGTGGGGCCGTGGGAGCTGGGGACCTCTAGTAGGAGCGACCCAGGGCCCTGGTCCAGCGCACCCCACACGGGGGTGTCTCTGTGCTTCCTGTCTGCCTCCCCCTGGGCTGTGAGTCTTCAGAGAAGAGCTCTGGGTCATCCGTATTAGTGGCCCAGCTTGGCGCTTCAGAGAAAGCTCTCGGCCTGGTGGGTGGAAGACCCATTTTAGTCTTGAAAGATACCTAGAATTATACCATTGGCTCGCTCATGCCTCGCACAGCCCTGGGATACTGACAGTGGTGACAAGGACAGACAGGGAGGAGGAGCAACCCTGGCGGAGAGGACAGCAGTAGAGAAGGCCAGGGGGTGAGGAGAGCACAGTGGAGGATGCCAAGATGCCGGGCCAGAGCCCCCTGGGGAGGGGCCTGGCACCCACACTTTCAACCCTTTCCTGCAGGAGTTTTACCACAAAGAGAAACACTCAATCACCAGGCCCGACTGCATGTACGGAACCTTTGACCAGTGCGCAGAGAACATCTGCAGGAAGATCCTGGTGTACCACAGCCAGGCTGATGAGTACCACAACTCCTGCCTCATAGGTGGGTGTGGCCAGCAGATGGGCTGCAGGCCAGTGGGGTTGGGGGCACAGAGCCTCTCACGGCCTGAATGATGCCTTCCTGACCTGGAGGTCACTGGGGAGGCAAAGGAGCCTCCCTGTGAAAAGCTGACATCTTACCATTAGGTCAAAACCTTGATCAGATTTAACTGGGGAGAAACAACAATGCCAAAAAAAATTCACTTTTCTCGAGAAATATGGTGATTTGTATCACTAAAAATGTTTCACTCATTGAATAGATATTTTTTACAGCTTTATTGAAACATTCACTTAATGAATTTAATACATTTAATTTTATTTAATTTTCATGTATTAAAACACATTGAATTGTACACTTTACACCCATTCAGTGGCTTTTAATATAGTCATAAAGTTGTACAACCATCACCACTGTGAATTTTAGAGCCCACTGTCCCTCCATCACGTCCCCAGCCGTAAACAACCGCGAATCTACTTTCTGTCTCTATAGATTTTCCTATCTGGGCTTTCACATGAATGGAGTCATGCAGTATTATTTATTCTTGCGGTGATGGACATTTGGTTGTTTCCACCTTTTGGCAATTATGGATGCTGCTGCTGCAGACGTTCACGTGCATATTGTGTGTGGACGTGTGATTTCATTTCTCTTGGGTTTATAACTAGGAGGAGAACTGCTGGGTCTTATGGTGCCTCTGTATTTAATCATTTGAAAAATCCTTCCACAGTGCCTACTGAATGCCTGGCCTGTGCTGGGTTTGGGCTATGATGAACTTGATAGACATAGCCTCCTAGAGAGTAGGGACATGAAAAGAGGCAGGCAGGATACATCTTGCCGTTTATGTTTATTATAACGACCTAAAGGGAGCTGTGAAAACACACCCATAGGTCCCGCCCCCGTTCCTATTTCTCCATGTCCACAGCTATGTGTGTTTTATGCAGTCATAAGTCCTGATTATTTCTGCTTGTAAGGCAGGGAACCTGAGGGCCCATCACAGGCCTTCTGTGTTGGTTGAGGGGCAGCACAGGTAGAAGAGGGAGAGGATTAGGGGACGGCCAGACCTGGGGTCAAGACCCAGCACTGCCATCTCCCAGCCATATGACCTTGACCGAGTCACCTTCTCTTGCCTGTAAATGGAGACAAGGATAATACCCACCATGCAAGGCTTTTTTGAGGATTAAGCCCCTCACAGCCCTGCCATATGCAGGGGAAATCACAGCAGTGGCTCTCATTACTGTAGCTGTAGAATGACTGGAACTGAAACTACGGGCAGCATTTTGTTTCTCTAGCTCAGAGTTTCCCCATGTGAACTCTGTGGGAGCCCATCCTATGTGATCTTCCTCGAAAGAGGGGTTCCCTGGTCAGATGGGTTTGAGAAATGCTGCAGGTTACGTCCCTCTCGGGCAGATTGACAGTTCACATTAAATGAAGACTTCCATTTCCTTCAGGGAGTCCAGTATCCTGACCAACTCTCCCACTGAAAACATGTAAAAATCCTGGATATAACACTTTTGCGGTAAACTTTTAAATGCATGGATGAGCTAGCTATAAAGTAAGAAACATACAGGGCTTCAAGATTAAGTGAGAATAGGAAATCAGAGAGAAATTGAGCAGTGACTCTGGCTATTGCCATGAGGGCTTTGCTGACTCCCAGGTCCACTTGAGCCTCTGTTTCCATGGCCTCCAGGACACTGGGAACAGAGACCAAGCACCCGACGACCCAAGGTGGGCAGTCTGAAAGGGCACAAGCCACAGAAAACTGGGTCTCCACAGGGCTCCATCTGCATAGTAAGGAGAATGAGACAGAAACCATATCCCCTTCTCCCCCAGTGACTAGAAGGAAACTGTCTTGTTATAAGCCGTGGCACTGGATAAAGAAGAAGAAAAACTCCATTGAAAATCCATAGCTGTAAGCCAGCTCTTATGTGGTGTTTAAACCTGAAGTCACATTTAGACAAACCTAAATTCAACTTTGTGTTTGTGGATCATCCATAAGACCTCTAGCTGATACCTTAGCTTAAAATGATTTTGAGTTAGTCATACCCAGATGCTTGTTTAGTAGAGATACTACAAATCCTCTCCAGAAAAGCCCACCTTCAGTTCAGGCCTCCAGGGATTCCCACAAATAAAATGCCCAGAATAAGAGTTCACCACAGGGCTTCCCTGGTGGCGCAGTGGTTGAGAGTCCTCCTGCCGATACTGGGGACACGGGTTTGTGCCCCAGTCCGGGAAGGTCCCACATGCCGCGGAGCGGCTGGGCCCGTGAGCCATGGCCGCTGAGCCTGTGCTCCACAACGGGAGAGGCCACAACAGTGAGAGGCTCGCGTACCGCAAATAAAAAAAAGAGTTCACCGTAACACACACACACACACACACACACACACACACACACAGAAAAAGGCACCTTGAGCATGAGGCAGCAGAATGAGACCAGTAAAGACTTCAGATATTGAATGTATCAGACACAGAATATAAAATAATGTATTTATTTAGAGTTAAATAAAAGAGGAAATTGGAAACTTGAGTAAGGAGCAAAAGACTATTAAAATGGCCAAGTAAATATGAACGAGAACCAAATCAAACTTCTATATTGGAAAAATAAATCATTGAAATTTTAAACTTATGAATGGCTTTAATACCAAAGAAAATAGCCAAAATGCAGACAGAAAAACAAAGAAATGGAAATACGGGAGAGAGGTGGAGAGAAATGGAAGAAAGAGTAGGTCTGGCATGCAGCTATTTAGAGGTCTAGAGGGAGAGGAGGAGACTTAGAGTCAAGGCGATATTTGAAGAGAGAATGGATGAGACAGAACTGCTGAAAGATGCAGTGCATTTTAAAAGCACTGGAAAGTCCTGCAGAGAGTAGAAAAGAAGTCCTTTGAACTTGTTTAATCCAGGACTTTTAATGCTGGTTTGACCACAGGACCCCTTTTGATGGAATAACTATTACCACACTGTAGACCAAGGCTTTCTCTTTGGGAAGCTGCTTTGAGCCTTTGTTGGAGAGATTGCCACAGCGACTTGGCTCTGCTCTGTGCTCACCCCTGGTCCCCCACCCCCAATTCCTACAGAATTACGGGCCCAGATGAGGAGATTTGAGGAGCTATTGCCCCAGGTGTGTTGGCTGGTGATGGAAAATTTCAAGGAGCACCACTGGAAAAAATATTGCACCTCCACCAATGAGATCCGGGGACAGTTCTCGAATTATCAGGAACAGCTGGAGAGAAGGAAGGTGGGGCCCCCTGAACTAGCCCCTCCTCTCCAGGACCAGAGGCCCTGGGAGTTCAGAAATGGAGGTGGGCCGTCGGCAGAACTGAGTCCCAGGGAAGGACGTGGGCCAGGCTTGGGATTGTTGGATGGGGGTGAGGGACACTAGGCACTGGAGAGACGAGGGCTGAGCCAACAGCTCCTTCATAGAAGGCCTTCAGCACGCTCCTTGTTGGATTTAACCTTTAGGTCAGCTGGTTCTATGGGGCTGTGGCCATTGAGATCAACAGTAATTGTCCACATGGTCCTTCGAGCCATGGGACATGGATGCTGTTGATTTTATTGGACTGAAACCCTGACTGTTCTGGGGCAGATGCTCAGCTCTCCCACTTCTTAACCCTTGGAGTCAGCTCCAGCCATGTCCCTGTCTTCCCTCCTCAGCCACTCCTCTGCCGCTCCTCAGCCCTTCACACACCCAGGTCAGTGCACACATCAGTCTGGCCGTGGCCATAATTGGCAGAGGACATAGGCCAGTGACTTTTTGGTCCTGACCTCAAGACCAGGTCAAAAAACCTACTGATTTCTGGATTTTCTGAAGGATGAAAATGCCCAGAAGCTCCACCCAAATCTCGGACACCCCGCACATTTCCAAGAAATGGAGTCTCTGTGTCAAGTGGAAGAGAAAAGGCAGGAAGATTTGGACACCATGATTGCGGTGACCAGGGAGCAACTGGAGGTCAGTAGTGCCATCCACTGCATGTCTAGATGCTGAGGGCTGCACTGCCCTCCAGAGGTCACCCCCACTGACAGCCCAGTAACAGCACTGAGCACGGCCCTTTGCTGACACCCTGGCCAAAGCAGGATATGAAAGCAGGCAGTTGTCATAGGTGGAGATGGTCTTTATTGGCTGTTGTAACTTGCATTTTTAAATTTCTAACTTAATTAATTACTAATGAGAACTTCTTTTCCAAGATGCATGTCAAGTTTTATTTCCTCTTTAGTAAATTGTCTATGTCTGTCCCTTGGCCATTTCAGAATCATTGCCTATCTTCAAACCAAGTCCCCTCTAGGGAGAGGCCTCCTGGGGAAGACCAGATGCCTGTTAACTTGGACACAGTTGACACGTGGCCCTGGTCTTGTCTCACATGCTGCTCCCCAAATCCTCCCTCAGCCTGTCTTTGGAGACAAGTTCCTCTCCCTGCAGCACCGTGTTCCCCATGTTTCCTCCAGGAGTTCACCCGGAAGTACAGCCGGTTTTTCATAGCCAGCTTGGCCGCCTTCACTGAGAAGTTCCTGCTGCAGTTGGATGAGGTGGTCACCATTGACGATGTCCAGGTTGCAAGTATGTGTGCTACCGGCCTTGTGCCCTGGCCCCAGGGGGTGTGACACAGGGTGATGGGCCTGGGGTGGGGTGGGGGGGCCGTCTGCTTTCCCCCAACTCCCCCAGAATGAAAATACATTCTCTATGGAGGGGACTGATGAATTTTTGTTTGTTTTAATTAAAACTCTCTTTTTTTAAACTAAAAAAGCAAATCCCAAATAAATCAAAGATTATATATAAAAAATGAAATCCTAATGCTAAATATTTTCATAATCTTGGGGTAGGGACAGCTTTCCTAAGTATGAGAGCCAGAAGCCATAAAGGAATGGCTGGCACTTCTCTGTGGCCAAAACAAAAACAAGGAAAAATGTCAAAATATGGAAAGACGAACCACAAACTGCAAAAATATTCCTAATAACTAACAGGTCAGAGAATGGCCTAAAATCCCTGTGGTATTAGGTTCCCTGTGGAACTCTAACAGGCCAAATTTGTAAAAAGAGAGAACAAACATGCAATTCAGAAGGCCAATAAATTTAAAAGATGCTTGACTTCACCAATGATGAAAAATGTCAGTATAAACATTATTAAGATATCATTTCTCGCCAGTAACCTGGCAAGGCTTTTAAGTTCAGTGACAGCCAGCACTGGTGAGGCTGTCAGGAAGGCTGAGCACCACACAGCCTCTCGGAGAAGTGTACGTCCACCCCACTCCCTTGGAGAACACTCTGTTGTCGGTGCCTTCAAAGTCCTGAGTGTGTGTGCCTTTGACCTAGCCGTTCTAACCCTGGGAATTTATCCAACAGAAATACGTACATACTTTTTCAAAGATATATTTTCAAGCAGATTCTTCACAACACTGCTTGAAATTGCAAAGAACTGGAAACAATGTTAATATCTACATATAGAGGATTGGGTCAATAAATTATGGTCCAGATGTAGGAGGGAGTACCGTGCAGCTGTTCAAGTGGGTGTGGTAGGTCTCTATGTGCCAACCAGAAGGTCCTGAAGGAACACTGTCACAGGAAAAAGCAAGGTGACCATTATACTTACCTATGATACTATTAAAAAAACACATATGTGATATACACATGCACCCCGCATATATGTAAATGAGTCTGTGTGAGAGACAGACAGAGACAGAGAATGAGAGCGACAGAGCCTGAGAGACAGGTACCAGACTGTTGATGACCATCTCTGGTAAGTGGGGCTGTGAGAGATTTCTAAAATCTTTTCTTTTTCCCCGTTAGGTGATGTTTAAATTTTTTATAATGTGCACCAATTACTTTTATAACTACACAAAGATTCAAATCATATATTAAATATTGTCCATTTATCACTAGTCTATTAAGTAAATAAATATATTATTTTTATATTTTTAAGTTTTCATTAGACAGACAATGAATATTTCTTACAGTAAAATGAGAAATTCAATATGAGTTACAAAGGAAGAGAAGAACCTGGTCATTGTACCCAGAAATAAGTGCCCTTGACATTGGCTGTCCTCCTCGTTATTTCCCTCCGGGCACAGGCCTGTGTGGATATCAGCAGGGGGATGGGAGGGTGGATCACAAGTGTGTGCTCTTTTGTAAGCTAATTTCCCCTTGGGCGGACGCTGGGCAAGCCAGTCACCACCTCCTTGAGCACTTTCAGTTTCTGTGCGTCGTATGTTACTGATTAGTTCCCTTCTGGTGCACGTCGGGCCACATCCAGCTTTTCACTCCTGTAATCGTGCTGAAGGGAACGTCTGCATCCATATTTCTCTGTTTCGGGGCAACAGGTTCCTAGAAGTGGACTTTCTAGGTCAAAATGTATATGAATTTCAAGGCGTTGGTCACTTTCCCGTGTTGGGGCTCTCTTTGGCAAATGTGAGCCTGGTTTGGGAGAGCAGAGCCTGCAGAGACCCTGGGGTTCAGACTTGAGGGAGAACAGGTGAGAGGAGCCGGCAGGGAGGCAGCCTCGGTAACTTGGAGGGAACCGCCAGGCCGGGGAGACCCCCTGCACCAGGTGTATAGGAGCCTCTCCTGCTCTGAGCCAAGCAGCCTGGCCCTGCCATCCACACAGACCAGGGTGCAGAGGGCTGCTCACCGCGAGGACGGAGCCCCTTTCTCTTCACGTCAAAGGGCAGGTCAGTGAGCCGGACATGAGAGGGACAACCTTGAATGTATGCATTCCAGGAGAAATTCTTAGTTCAGGACCCATTTGAGCTAGTATAAGGCAAAGAAGGCTCTACAAAGCATATTCGGGGGCTCACAGGAGCTGCAAGAAAGTCAGAGCATCATTCTGAGGGCTTTGGAGCTGGGAACCATGCCCAAACCATACTTCACACCCTCCAGCTTTGACCCCCCGCCATCTCCTCGGCCCCCACCTATGAATCTGGTGCATTTGGCTTCTGTTTGGGAGGGGGCCTCTGCCTCCTGCCTGAGACTCCAAGTGGGGAAGAGGGGAGCGAGCCCTCATTTCTCTAAATGTAAGGTCGGGGGTCCCCTTGATCTCAGGCTGTGGGTGAGGCCGCTGTCAGTAACCTGTCTCTTGCCTGCCAGAGATGGAGCCCCCGAAACAGAAGACATCAATCCTAATACGGAGGAAACTCAACGGGCTCTCCCTGGAGGAAGAAAATGAGAAGCCCCTGATTGAACGAGGGAGCAGGTGAGAGCCGAGAGCAGGGAGTAATACCACAAATGGCTGTATTTGCTGGGGGTGGTGCAGTGGAATGGTTAGGGGCTCGAGCTCTGACGTCAAACAAACCTGGTAATCTTGGTGAAGGCATTGTGTCCTAAGCCTGTTTCCTCATCTGTGAAATGGGCATGGCAGCCTACCTTACATGATATTATGAAGAGAAAGTTCAATGAGATGGTACTTGGAGTGCCCCGGCACATACTAAGAGCTCAGCAGCTATTAGTTCACGTGATAAGGACCCACAAAGGGGCCCCCAAAGAAATGGAGGCCTGTCCCAGTGTGGGGCACATTCTCAGATTGCTGGTGGCACTGTGATCCACTACTGCTGTCCATCATGTATGACAAGAGCTACCAAAGTGCTTGTCCCCTGTGACCCAAGAAGTTACTCTGGAAGAAGAGGTAAGGCAGCGGTTTGCCCAGCTAAGTTGTCAGCAGTGGTTTTATAGCAGAATAGGAAAAGCAGGCCAGGAACTGATGACTGCCACCTCGCTGGCCAATTGATGAGGGAACTGAGACCCAGAAAAGGGAAACACCTAGAGGTGTGGGATTCCCCTTCCCCATGCAGAACCCAACTGTGTATACACATGGATTTAAACTGTATGAAAATGCAAAAAAGAACTTGATGAAGCTTAGTGTTAAATGCTCAGTAGGGTTTTTCTTTTTTCTTTTTCTTTTTTTTTAACATCTTTATTGGAGTATAATTGCTTTACAATGGTGTGTTAGTTTCTGCTGTATAACAAAGTGAATCAGCTATACATATACATACATCACCATATCGCCTCCCTCTTGCGTCTCCCTCCCACCCTCCCTATCCCACCCCTCTAGGTGGTCACAAAGCACCGAGCTGATCTCCCTCTGCTATGCGGCTGCTTCCCACTAGCTGTCTATTTTACATTTGGTAGTGTACATAAGTCCATGCCACTCTCTCACTTCCATTCTCTACGTCTGTGTCTTTATTCCTGTCTTGCCCCTAGGTTCTTTAGAACCTTTTTTTTTTTAGATTCCATATATATGTGTTAACATACAGTATTTGTTTTTCTCTTTCTGACTTCACTCTGTATGACAGACTCTAGGTCCATCCACCTCACTACAAATAACTCAATTTCGTTTCTTTTTATGGCTGAGTAATATTCCATTATATATATGTGCCACATCTTCTTTATCCATTCATCTGTCATGGACACTTAGGTTGCTTCCATGTGCTGGCTATTGTAAATAGTGCTGCAATGAACATTGTGGTACATGACTATTTTTGAATTATGGTTTTCTCAGGGTATATGCCCAGTAGTGGGATTTCTGGGTCGTATGGTAGTTCTAGTTTTAGTTTTTTAAGGAACCTCCATACTGTTCTCCATAGTGGCTGTATCAATTTACATTCCCACCAACAGTGCAAGAGGGTTCCCTTTTCTTCACACCCTCTCCAGCTTTTATTGTTTGTATATTTTTTGATTATGGCCATTCTGACTGGTGTGAGATGATACCTCATTGTAGTTTTGATTTGCATTTCTCTAATGATTAGTGATGTTGAGAATCCTTTCATGTGTTTGTTGGCAATCTGTATATCTTCTTTGGAGAAATGTCTATTTAGGTCTTCTGCCCATTTTTGGATTGGGTTGTTTGGTTTTTTGATATTGAGCTGCATGAGTTGCTTGTAAATTTTGAAGATTAGTCCTTTGTCAGTTGCTTCCTTTGCAAATATCTTCTCCCATTCTGAGGGTTGGCTTTTCCTCTTGTTTATGGTTTCTTTTGCTGTGCAAAAGCTTTTAAGTTTCATTAGGTCCCATTTGTTTATTATCAGGGTTTTTCTTTTAATTAAGACGTTTAAAGCATGATATATATATTTTTAAATGCTAACCTTTTTCACCAGGGATGAAGGGTGCACTGTGAATGATGAAGATAAGCCTGTAGGACTTTTCATGCATGTTTGTTTGTAGGAAGTGGCCAGGAATCAAACCCACCGAAGCCACCATCCAACACAAGATTCTCCTCCAGAAAACACCATCAATCACCACCACCAAAACGACCCTGGGCCACCTGGCATCCGTGGAAGCTCGAGATGCTATCTATTTGGTGAGTGGAGAGACAGGGTGGGGTAGGTGCACCCCAGGGAACGCAGGGCAGCTCGGTGTGGCTGCCTTGGGAAGGAGGGAGCTTGCTATCACCAGGTGCCCTGTCATTTGGTCCATGGAGCAGATGACACATGTCAGGGTGCCCCAGGGCACAGTGTCAGCACTGGGAACAGCCAATGTTCTTAAGCACCAGTGCGTGAGCCACAGGTCATGTCCAGTCCCAATGATAGCTCGGGTCTGCTGGTGTGAGCCCCAGTGCTGTAGGAGCCCAGCCGAGAGACACCACACCCAGACTTGGGTGGGGGTGTGTGTGTGAAGGAAGGCTTTCCGAGGAACAGTTGAGACAGAGTGAGGGGACAGAGTAGTCAGAGGCATGGAGGCCATGGGAGCAGAGGGTGACAATGGGTGGAATAAGGGACAGTTCCTGAGCACCTGCTGCAGTTTCTGTTCTCGACGTGAGCCTTCTCATTGGATCCTTGTAACAAGCCCATGAAGAAGGTAGAATTGTCCCCATGTTGCTGCTGCGGACACTGAGACTTAAAGAAGTGTGCCCCCTCTATGGCACTGCAGAGTGGCAGAGCCAAGATTTGAACCCAGTGCCTGTTAGACCCCATGGGGCCTGCCCGAAGAGGAGGCTGCACCCTGAGGCCTCCTGCAGGACCTCTCGGCTCTGAAGATGTGTGGACCTTTGTTCCTGGTGAGAGAGAAACCTTGTCCTGAGATATGCTGACCCCAGTATTTGGAGAGCCCTCAGTTCCCAGGCCACCGTGCTAAGACCCAGGCAGAGGGGACAACTCTGCTTCCAAGTTCAGTGAGGGCTCAGGCCTAGTGGGCTCAGCCTCTCAAGGAAGCCTGAGCTTCAAGGAGGCTACAGTGTGGGATGGTGATTAGGAAGGAGGGCAGAGTGCAGAATCAGGTAGAGCAGGGTCCTAGTCCCTGCTCAGCCTCTTTCTAGCTAAATAACCTCAGGCAAGGTTGTGAGCCTCAGTTTCCCAATCTGTAAAATGTGGGAAATAACCGGGCCTGCCTGATGGGTTATTGGGCAAAGTAATGAGAAATGACCTGTGGAACTCTTGCCGGTGCCTGGAGTGGGTTCAAAGCTAACTGGCAGCAGGTTACAGCGTTCCTCTAGGGCACAGAGCCCAGAAGCCCTTCCTCACGTGGCTTCCTCCTGCTGCTTGCTCCCAGAAATATTTAGCGTCATTTGAAGAGGAGTTGAAGAAGATCCAGGACGACAGCACACTGCAGGTGAAGGAGGCTCAGCGCTGGAAGGACAGCTGGAAGCGTTCTGTGCGCACCATCCAGGGCCTGTACTTGTGACACCCTCAACCCACTCCCAATAAAGGCCTATTTTGTGTGGACTCCTCATCCATCCACCCACCCTTCTTCCTTCCATCCATCCATCCTTCCATCCATCCATCCATCTCTGATCTATGCCCAGCGCTGTACCTTCACAGTGACCAGGACACGTTGTGGTCCCTGCCCACATGGAGATCACTTCCAATGAGGAACACAGAGGTGAAAGGGGGAATTCCACACGGTCAGCTAGGACGGCGGATAAGAGGAATGGTTAACTTAAAGTAGAGATCAGTACTTCAGAGGAAATAACTTCCAAAAGGCATGCTGGGCACTTCATCTTGGAAAATTAAAACTTATGGGAAAGAGTATGTTGCACATTTAACAAAACGTGAGTTTTAACGGCAGCTATGCGCTGATTCCTGGACCCAATAAAGACTCCATCCAGTGTTGGCTGGGTGTCTGGCAATCTGGCCAATTATAAGACTTTGGCAGAAATCTTCTAGGCCTCTTTAACTTTACTAAGCGTCTCTTTAGCCCGGTGAGACTCAGATCACTGTCTTTGGAAACCTGCATCCTGCCGTCTTCCTTGTCCTCTTTCTCTTCTTCTTTGATTGCAACACGGCCTCACTGTGCCAGCAGCTCTCTGTGCCCTGTGGACACAGGCGGTTCAGGCTCCTTCCTCCGCTTCCTGAGCTTCTGCTGCTCCTACACAGTTTGAATGTTAACGTTGCCTCAGTCTGAGTTTCCACGTGCTTTATCTCTTAACGACTCGATGAGGTAGGTATTGCCCGCATTTTACAGTTGTAGAAACTCAAGTCCAGGAGGTCAAGGCAACCAGCTCGAAGTGACACAGGCAATGCAGAACCTCAGCAGAGTTCGGGTTCCCCAGCAGTGGACAAGGACTTGGAGGCAAGTCGTTTGTTTTGGAGATGATTCCAAGAAGCACGAATGAGGACATAGGGAAAGGGAGCCTAGAAGGAGAAAAGCTACTGAGGGGGCTTTGAGGAGTGGCCCCTGCTATGGGTGAGCAGGCTCCACCTCGCTGGAAAACAGCCTCCCACCTGACCTGACTCTGTCAGCGCAGGTAGAGAATTGCCCGGCATTAGTGCTGCCACACTGCCCCTTGTGCCAGTTTTTGGGACAGGAACCTCCCGTGGTGCCAGACACGCCCTCAGGCAGGGGGTCTCAAGGGATGCTGGCTGGAGACCAGCTCCCCAGCTGCAGGTGAATCAGGTGGGCCAAGGGGATATGAGCGCAGCATCAGCAGCGTCACCGCCGCAGGTTTCCCAAACCTAAAGCCAGGCCCCTTTGCACCACTCTGCCACAGCACCCTCTTTCCCCAAAGCAGCACGTCACGTCGGCATAGCCCCTTCCAGCTTGCGGCATGCTCTGCAGGTACACGATCTAATTCAGTCCTGCCAGGGACAGGTGGCAGTCACCACGTAACCCCTATGTTGTAAATAAAAAACTGAAACTCAGAGAAATGAAGATACCTCCGAAGTCACTCCACGGGAGAGTGCTGCAGCCGGGGTTCCAGCCCGCTCTGACTGCCCCTGAAACTCAGCCTGCAGTGAATGCACCCGGGTGCTTTGTATGTAGGAAAGCTACCTCTCTCCTCTGCCGGCCTCAGAGTCTCTGCGCCTGCCACCCACTCCTCCCGGACACTGGGCCACATGCACGGAGAACAGGACGCAGACCTGGGCACAGGACAGCCTGTGGTCACTGACTCTCCACCTCCTTCATCTGGGTGACGTCCCAGTGGGCAGGGAAGGCTGGAGGAAGCACGCCTGCTGTGGCAGGACAGCTGGGAGGGGGATGTAAGGACTGGGGCAGGTATTGGGGGCCCACCGCAGCCCAGACAGAGCCTCCAAACGGTGGCAGTGCCGGGGAGCCGAAGGAGCGCAGAACTGAGAGGCCTGGGCCGATCCTTCAGTGCTGTGTGGCCCTCTGAGTCCAGTTCTGTCACCTGTCCAGTGGGGACGCAAACTCCACTCTCCTGGCCCGCTGCACCCAGTGAGGCCCAGCTTGCTCAGCTGGGCCAGCCTTTGTGCACTGAGGCCACAAGGTTGAAGGGTCAAGGCAAAAGCAAGTTCCCATTCTTTTCTTATTTCCCCCTCAGTATGCTGCCTTTCACTGTTTTCCGTATTATTCCAAAAGGAATATTCATTGTAGACAAAAAAAAAAAAGGACCAAATAAGCAAAACAAAGACTATAAAAATCCTGGCGTCACGGCTTCCCTGGTCGCGCAGTGGTTGAGAGTCTGCCTGCTGATGCAGGGGACACGGGTTCGTGCCCCAGTCCAGGAAGATCCCACATGCCACGGAGCGGCTGGGCCCGTGAGCCATGACCGCTGAGCCTGTGCTCCGCAACCGGAGAGGCCACAACAGTGAGAGGCCTGCGAACCGCAAAAAAAAAAAAAAAAAATCCAGGCAGGGCTCTTAGAAACAAGGTATCCCCCAACATGGACTCTGTGCACATCTGTAGTCATCGCCTCTGGTTTCTAGAAGTAGATTCCCTGAGTCAAAGGAGAGGGCGTCTGGGGACACGGCACAAGTCACCCTCCAGGAGAAGAGTCAATGAGGATTCAGTGCCCATTTCCCTCATCCACACCAAGTGTTCTAGTTTCAGGAGCTTTGGGGGAAATTTTTTTGCTGGTTCAGCAGATGAGGAATGATATCTAATCCATTTTCTTATTTTTACTTTTCTAATGATGAGAGGGAGGCTACACTTTTCATCATTGAGTCATTTCCAAAATGTGGCCACTTTTCCCAGTCCTGGGGTGAGCCTGCTGAACACGCCTCCCGGGGCATCCCCAGGGGCACAGCCCGTGTTCCACGTCCAGCCAGGAAGCTCCACTCTCTGTGCAACTACTACGTGGTTAGTGACTGGCTTGTGACCCACAGGATAGGTCACTTCCAAGATGTAATGACAGACAGTCTGTCCCTCCCCTCTTAGCTGCTGTCGCCTGTGTTCCCTCCCCCTCCCTTCCCTCCCTCCTGCTCACTGCCTCTTCCCAGCCCCACACCTCTCTACTGCTCTCTCTCTCTCTCTCTCTCTCTCTCTCTCTCTCTCTCTCCCTCTTTCTCTTTCTCTCTCTGTTATATCTCTGGATCTGGGAAAGCAAGCACCCATGTTATGAGCTGCGCTGAGTAGTCGTCCACCCAAGAGCGAACTGAGGGAGCACCCAGGCCAACAGACAGAAAGGAACTCAGACTCTCGGTCCGAACAGAATCCTGCAGCCTGTGAATGAACTTGGGAGCAAGTCCTCCCCAAGTTGAGCCCAGATGAAGCCACAGCACCTGCCTGTGAGACACCTTGAAGCAGAGCAACCCAGCTAAGCCGTGAACAGATTCCCAGTCCACACAAATGGTGAGATATTAAATATTTGTAGTTTTAAGGTACTAAAATTTGGAGCAATGTTGTCAGAGAGGAATACACAGCTAACATAGGCTGCGGGCCCCATGACCCAGTCCCTCCCTCCTCCCCTTGCCCTGCTCCCCGCTCCAGTCCCGCAGCCGCCTCCCTACACCCTCTGACCAAACCCACTTCTGCCTGCCAGTCTCTGCCCCAGTGGTGCCTTCTCCCTCTTGTCATCTGGTCCCAGAAAATGTCACCCCAGGGAGGCCTTTCAGGGTCTCCTACCCAGTGACTCCCTCATCCTCCCTCATGGCACCCTGCTTCATTTCAGGCAGGGCACTTGCTCTCTCCTTTCACATGTCCCTGGTGTCATGCTTTTGTCCATCTCCCCTCCAGACTATGAGTTCCTTGCAGGCAGAGACCACTCAGTCATCTTCAGCACCGCACCTGGCCTCCCAGGGCACCTGGAACAGGCTGAGTGCTTGGCTGCTCAGTGATTAAAGGGGAGAATTTGGGAGCACCCCCCTTCTTGATTTTTACCAACTCAGTCTGTGGAGATGAACACTAGTAACAGGAGGTCGAGTTGCCTCTGAGGCCGGGGGACAGCCAGAATGACCTCTGTGTAACTCTTTCTGCTCCATCCAGTTGCTCCCCCGAAGCTTGGTGGACACCATAGACCCAGGAGGCTGCCTGCCCCCTGGCGTCCAGCACTAGAACTGCAGCCCCAGGCCGGGATACGGCAAAACCAAACAGGCACCTTTATTTGTGTGACCTTTCAAGGCAGTTGCTCTCCACAGTCCCAGATGAGCAAAGAAGCAGGATCTGCAGGCTTCAAGGGCAGTGCCAAGGACCTCGGAAGCCTCCCTTGCCCCCTCTCTCTGTCCACCCCAGGTGTCCTCTTCATGCGTGAGGCATCCTCATCTCAGCCAAGACAGTGATTCTACCCCCTGCTTCCAAATGAGAACCCTGAGGGTCCAACAAGAACTAGTCCTGTCCCTGGACATTGGACTTGGTTTGTGGTGCCTCTGCCACTATGACAAGGAGATATATGCCAGAGGAGAGACGTGTCTTGTCCAAGGTCACATAGTGATTCAATGGCAAAGCTTATACTTTGGTTAGGATTAGATTCGGCTGCATATATCAAGAAATCCCAAATAATGGTGGTATAAACAGGGGAGAGAGATTTATATCTTTCTCATATTAAAGAACCCTAGAGGCAGGCAGTCCATACTAATCCTGGGCTGTCCATCATGGAAGATGATAGATGATCTGTCCTGCTCCAGCATCTTAGTATATGATTTCCATCATCAAAATGGTCCAAAATGCCTGCTGGGGCTCCAGCCTAGACCAGCCATCATGGCTGCCTTTCAGATGGCAGGAAGGAGAAAAGAATGAGGGCACAGGGGACCCCCTCGGCTCTGTCAGTTCCATCTGACCATCTGACCTCCTCAAAATCTCACACCATACCTCTGGTCACATGGTATTGGCCTGAACTTCGTCTGGTCACTCTTATAGCTGCAGGAGAGATTAGGAACTCTAGTCTTTTAGTTTGGTGAATTGCTGCCTGTATTCAAACTATCTCTGTTTCTAAGCAAAGGGAGAATGAAAACTGTGAAAACTACCAGTGCTCTCTCCCTACACCGAACTCCAAGATGAAGAGAAGGAGCTGGTGTTATTTTCAGAGGCATAGGGCATTTGTTCACCTACCACAGCCTCTCTTTTCTTGGTGTTTATTCATTCACAGACAGAACAAAAAGTCTTGGCTCCAAACCAGGATATATGAGTGGGACCCTTGCTTTTTGTTCTCAGCAAAATTATCAAAATCACCCTGTTGGCTTTTTTTTTTTTTTTTTTTTGCGGTACGCGGGCCTCTCACCGTCGCAGCCTCTCCCGTTGTGGAGCACAGGCTCCGGACGCACAGGCCCAGCCGCTCCGTGGCACGCGGGATCCTTCCGGACCGGGGCACGATCTCGCATCCGCGGCATCGACAGGCGGACCCCCAACCACTACGCCACCACGGAAGCCCTCTGTTGGCTTTTGTCTACTTGTCCCTTGTAAGTAGATCTTGGGAAATCCTTTCCTATTTCATAAATGGAGTGGGGTGGGGTGGAGTGGGGATTGCGGGGACTTTTAAGCAAGCAGCGTGTTCCTTAAAAAGATGTGTCAAAATTATTTCTCTATAAGTCAAAGAATAGAATGCATTGACCCCCACCATTTTTGACCCTCATGGTGAATATAGTAGGAAAAATAATCCACAAAAAATAAAACTGATAGTGGTTAAAACTGCTCGTGGTAAATTTTATCATTAACTAAAAATTAGTGGAAGAAAAGTATATTTGAAAACATTTTGATACATATAATTTGACCCTGGAAAACTGACTTGGTAGAAAGAATGATCCCTAAAATTTACAATAACAGAATCTATAGTCAGTAAATTATGTCGACCCAAATAAAATAATTTACATTTAAAAATTGATCCTGATAAAAATAATTTCAGTGAATTAAGGATAAAAGTGGATAACCTAGAATTGATGTTCTGTTATATGTTTTATCTAATATTATCTCATTTACTTTTCTAAATTTATTTTTTATTGAACCATAGTTGAATTACAGTGTTGTGTTAATTGCTGCCGCACAGCAAAGTGACTCAGTTATACACATATATATACATTCTTTTTCAGATTCTTTCCATTATGGTTTATCACAGGATGTTTAGTATATTTCCATGTGTTATACCGTAGGACCTTGCTGTTTATCCATTCTCTATATAGCAGTTTGCATCTGCTAACCCCAAACTCACACTCCATCCCTCTCCTACATCCTCCCCCTTGGCAACCACCAGTCTATTCTCTATGTCCCCGATTCTATTTCTGTTTCATAGACAGGTTCATTTGTGTCATATTTTAGATTCCACATTCATTTACTTTTTTAATACTTAATAAACTTCATATTTTAGAGCAGTTTTAAGTATATAGAAAAAGTGAGGAAATAGCACAGAGTTCCCATATATTCCTTCTCATTGTCCCTCCCATGCAATTTACTCCATTTTTTAACCTTGCGATAATGTGGTTCATTTGTTAACATTTATGGACCAATATTGGTACATTAACAACTAAAGTCCATAGTTTACATTAGGGTTCACCGTTTTTGTTATACGGTGAGTTTTGACAACTTCGTAATGTCATGTATCCACCATTACAGTATGGCCCAGAATAGTTTTACCACCTTAAAATCCCCTGTGCTCCACCTATTCTTTCCTCTCTCCCTCCCCTCAAACCACTGACTACTGATCTTTTCACTCCCTCTATAGTTTTGCTCTTTCCAGAATGTCAGATAGGTGGAATCATACATTATGTGGTCTTTTAAGATTGGCTCCTTTCACTAAGCAACATGTATTTCAAGTTCCTCCACGTTTTTTGGTGGCTGAATAACTCATTTCTTTTTACTTCTGAATAATATTCCGTTGTATGGATGTACATAGCACTGTTTGTTTATTCAGCCACCTACTGAAGGGCACCTTGATAGCCTCCAGTTTAGGGCAATTATGAATAAAGCTGTTAAATATTTGTGTGCAGGTCTTTGTGTAGACGTAAGTTTTCAACTCTTGTTGGGTAAGTACCTAGGAACATGGTTGCTGTATCATATTGCTGGTGAGACTACGTTAAGCTTTGTAGGAAACTGCCAAGCTGTCTCTCAAGGTGACTGTACCATTTTTGCCTTCCCACCAGCGATGTTGTGTCACACCATCACCAGCATGTGATGCTGTCGGTTTTCGCATTCAGCCCTTCTGATAGGTGTTTGGTGGTATTTCGTTGTTGTTTTAATTTGCAGTTCCCTAGTGATGTATGATGTTGAGCATCTTTTCATATGCTTTCTGCCATGTGCTTATCTTCTTTGACGAGATACCTGTTTGGATCTATTGCCCATTTTTAAATTGTTTGAGTTTTGTTTCTTGAGTTTGTGAGAGTTTGTTTTCTCTGTGAGACCTTGTTTGTCAAGATGCTGTTGAATTTTAGGAGTTCTTTGTGCATTTTGGATATGCTTGCTTGCCATCTTTATATCTTCTTTGCTGAGGTGTCTCTTCAGATCTTAGAACCATTTTTAAATTGGATAGCTGTTTTCTTATTGTTGAGTTTGAAGAGTTCTTTGTATATTTCGGACAATAATCCATTATTAGATAGGTGTTTTACAAATATTTTCTCTCAGTCTGTAGTTTGTCTTTTCATTTTCTTAACAGTGCTTTTTGCAGAGCAGAAGTTTTTAATACCAATGAAGTTCAACTTACCAACTTTTTCTTTTGTGGATCAAGTTTTTGGTGTTTTATCTAAAGAGATTTTGACAAACCTAAGGTCACCTAGATGTTTTCCTATGTTATCTTCTAGGAGTTTATAATTTTCCATTTTCCATTTAGGTCTGTGCACCATCTTGAGTTAATTTTTGTGAAAGGTCTACGTCAAGGTTCATTTTCCTTTGTTTGCATGTGGATGTCCAGTTGTTCCAAAATCCTTTGTTAAGTACTGTCATTTCTCCATTAGATTACCTTTGCTCCTTTGTTAAGAATCAGTTGACCACACACATATGGTCACCTTATTTTTGAGAAAGGAGTTAAGAACATACAATGGAGAAAAGACAGCCTCTTCAATAAGTGGTGCTGGGAAAACTGGACAGCTACATATAAAAGAATGAAATTAGAACACTCCCTAACACCATATACAAAAATAAACTCAGAATGGATTAAAGCCCTAAATGTAAGGCCAGACACTATAAAACTCTTAGAGGAAAACATAGGCAGAACACTCTATGACATAGATCACAGCAAGATGCTTTTTGACCCAGCTCCTAGAGAAATGGAAATAAAAACAAAAATAAACAAATGGGACCTAATGAAACTTAAAAGCTTTTGTACAGCAAAGGAAAACATAAACAAGACAAAAAGACAACCCTCAGAATGGGAGAGAATATTTGCAAATGAAGCAACTGACAAAGGATTAATCTGCAAAATTTACCAGCAGCTCAATATCAAAAAGCAAACAACCCAATCCAAAAATGGGCAGAAGACCTAAATAGGCATTTCTCCAAAGAAGATATACAGATTGCCAACAAACACATGAAAGGATTCTCAACATCACTAATCATTAGAGAAATGCAAATCAAAACTGCAATGAGGTATCACATCACACCGGGCAGAATGACCATCATCAAAAAATCTACAAACAATAAATGCTGGAGAGGGTGTGGAGAAAAGGGAACCCTCTGGCACTGCTGGTGGGAATGTGAATTGGTACAGCCACTATGGAGAACAGTATGGAGGTTCCTTAAAAAACTGCAAATAGAACTACCATACGACCCAGCAATCCCACTACTGGGCATATACCCTGAGAAAACCATAATTCAAAAACAGCCATGTACCACAATGTTCATTGCAGCTCTATTTACAATAGCCAGGACATAGAAGCGACCTAACTGTCCATGACAGATGAATGGATAAAGCTCATGGGGTTTAAAACAATGGCTGCCAACCTCTGTCAGCCTTTCAGCAATCAAAAGCAGCAATGAGGCAGTTAGCACTCAGATTACACAACCCAATATTTGGAAGACAAGGTCCTTATCTCTCATCCTGGCTCCAGCAAGTGCATCAGGAGCATGGCTCTAAGGCTGCTTGTCACAAGAATGGAGGTTGGGGGATTGTAGCTATACCATGCAAAATTTGCTGAAGTTCACCCAAATTTACCAGCCTCTTCATGAAGCTTTCCTCTGAATGCTGTAAGTATAGTTGGACTAGACTCCAGAGTTCCAAAATAATTTTTCAGACAGTGGTGGCCAATTCAGTAGTTGTTTAGGTAGAGTGATGGAATCCTGGAGCTTCCTATTCCACTATCTTACATGATGTTACTCTCAATACCTTCTGTGGCTGATAATATTCCGCTGTATGCATGTACCATATTTTGTTTATCCATTCATCATAGGGAGGATTCTACTGTTTCTCTTCAGCCGATAGGTGGAACTAGGGCCCATGGGTAGACATTCTAGAGAGGGAGCTTTGAGATCAAAATGGCATTTTGACCTTCACAGCTGCCTGCCCAAAAAAAGAACAGGGCTCACACACAAAGGGAAGTTCCCCACTGATGCAGAGGTGGTCCACGCAAGGTGTGACATATTGGAACTAGCCAAGAAGGGCTCCCTGTCTAGTTGATTGGCCTGTTGATGCCAACAGGAATCTGGAGAAAAATCACACTCCTCCATTGTTCTCCATTGTACCATCCAGGACCCACCAGCCCTGGAGGTGAACAGAGAGCCTGTCCAACTTCCCCAGGAAGGAAAGGGTACAGAGAAGGAAATAGGAGGAACTGATTGGAAACTTTTGGAGCTCTATCTGAAAAGAGAAATTCTAGGGATATAGAGTGACAAAGTAAAGCTCAAGGCTCTTTCTGAACAATTGTCAGCCCAGAAATTGGTTTCTGGACTTGGGGCAAGCTATTTGCTCACCTATGTTATGTAGGGTCTGTGGCTCCTCATAGAGGTTTTGATAGGGGAAATGTTTTTTACTCGGCCTTTATTCTCTTTTTTTTTTTTAGTGTAAGATTATAACACATTTCTCTTTATAATAAAAGCAAACAGAAAATCAGTTAGGATACAGTGGAATAACAGGAAGAGTAAACTTGACCTAATTAACATGCATAAAATAATACACACAAAAACTGAATAATACACATTCTTTTTAAGTACACCTGGAACATTTCAAATATTTACCATATTATGGACCACAAAGTAAGGTTCTACAAATTTCAAGCAACTAAAATCATACAAAGTATATTCTGGGTCACAGTGCAATTAATTTAGAAACCAGTATCAAATATTCTACTGGAATATCCCTGTTGATTTAGAAATTAAGAAAATATATACTTAAGTAAATCAGGGCTCAATGAAGAGAATATATTGAAGATTATAAAATAGTTTTAACTGAAGGATAATAAAATTACCAAGTATCAAAATATGTACGTTATAGTTAGAGTCATGCTTAGAGAAAATTTAGAGCTTTAAAAAGCACATATTCAAAAAGAAGAAAAGCTAAAAGTCAATGAGTTATGCATCTATCTCAAAAAGTTTAAAAGCAACTAAATAAAATCCAAAGAAAATAGAGGGAAGGAAGAAGTAAAGTTAGCATAAATTATATAGAAAATAATAGAGAAGATCAATAAAATTCAGATATTGTTTCTTTTAGGACATTAGTAAAAATTTTAAAACCTCATATTGATACTAATGAGAAAAAAAGAAAAAGGCATGAAAAAATCATTATCAGCAAGAAAAAGGGGACATGGACATAGATTACGTAGACCTGGAAAAATTTACAATAGGGTAATATGGACAACTTTTTGCCAGTTTGAAAATGTTGAAGTAATGAAAATTTCTAACGATATACTTTTTTAAAAAAATCTTCATTGGAGTATAATTGCTTTACAATGGTGTGTTAGTTTCTGCTTTATAACAAAGTAAATCAGTTATACATATACATATATCCCCATATCTCTTCCCTCTTGTGTCTCCCTCCCTCCCACCCTCCCTATCCCACCCCTCTAGGTGGTCACAAAGCACCGAGCTGATCTCCCTGTGCTATGTGGCTGCTTCCCACTAGCTATCTATTTTACATTTGGTAGTGTATATATGTCCATCCCACTCTCTCACTTTGTCCCAGCTTACCCTTCCCCCTCCCCATATCCTCAATTCCATTCTCTAGTAGGTCTGCGTCTTTATTCCCATCTTGCCCCTAGGTTCTTTATGACCATTTTTTTTTTTTTTTTAGATTCCATATATATGTGTTAGCATATGGTGTTTGTTTTTCTCTTTCTGACTTACTTCACTCTGTATGACAGACTCTAGGTCCATCTACCTCACTACAAATAACTCAATTTCGTTCCTTTTATGGCTGAGTAATATTCCATTGTATGTATGTGCCACATCTTCTTTATCCATTCGTCTGTCGATGGGCATTTAGGTTGCTTCCATGAACTGCCTATTGTAAATAGTGCTGCAATGAACATTGGGGTGCATGTGTCTTTTTGAATTATGGTTTTCTCTGGGTATATGCCCAGTAGTGGGATTGCTGGGTCATATGGTAATTCTATTTTTAGTTCTTTAAGGAACCTCCATACTGTTCTCCATAGTGGCTCTATCAATTTACATTCCCACCAACAGTGCAAGAGGGTTCCCTTTTCTCCACACCCTCTCCAGCGTTTGTTGTTTGTAGATTTTCTTATGATGACCCTTCTCACTGGTGTGAGGTGACACCTCATTGTAGTTTTGATTTGCATTTCTCTAATAATTAGTGATGTTGAGCAGCTTTTCATGTGGCCTTTGTTCTTTTTATCCATTTTCCTTCATTTGTTTCTTAAGTCCCTTATTTCATTCATCAGGTATACAAAGAGGTGGCATGGCATTGCAGGAAGAGGATGGACTTGACATCTCTTGAATAAATATTTACTGTTAGCCTGCCTATGTGTGCCAAGCACTGAAACATTGCAGTCACCATGATTAGAGCTATATATAAATATATATGCTTTGTAAATAAAGCTCCCATAATTACAGTGATATTAACAAGCGGTTTATAGTTCAACCTTCAAACATTTTCAGCCACATGTACTGCACAGAGGGAGGGAAATTCTGTGTTAGTGCTGACATACTGTACTGCTCTCAGATTAAGAACCACTTTGCTAGAGAAAATCTCCTCCAGTGGCTTACCCTGGCCAGCAGCTAGCTAGCTCCTCTCTTAGACAATAGCTAGTCCCCAGGTGTTATAAATTTCGAATTGCAAATATAAAACATCCTGTTTTAAGGAAGTTGCTGCTGAGAACCAGGGATCCAGTTTTAAATGAAAAAGACTAAGTGTGAGGGCATGAGAAGACAATTGGGAGGAAGACCAGCTCCTTTACATGTCGTGGGGAGATGTGACTTAGTGTGAAGTGAACTCCAGGAAGAACCCCCAAAAGAGTGGTTTTATCCTCCTCAACTGGTGGTGAGTGCTGGGGAATATCAGGTAATGTGGTAGTGGTGTGACGCAGAGCTCTAAGAAGCACATGTATCCAACCCTATGTCTGCTGGAGTAAATAAGAATGTCTTGTTCAGCTTCTCTTTGGGTGGGATTGGCTGCTGGGGGGTTTCTAGAAGCAGCACCCAACTCTATATGACTCTTTCATTACAAATATTTTGTAATCCCCTCTTCTACTCCCCTGAAATGAAATTCACAGATAAAATAGCCTAGAAAATTGACTGTATAGTAAAACTGTGAAAAAGTTATTTGTGTTTATATGTAAAGCAGAGTTTTTTCCTCTATATGAGTGACTGGCAAGACAGTCACATGTGAATTAGGACAAGGACAAGGTTAGAGAAACTTCTCCAAAATGGGGGACTGTTCTGTACACAGCAGGATAGTAAGCGTCCAGCTGGCCCACTAAATGCCAGGAGGTGCCCCTGATCATTGTGACAACCAAAAATAACCTTGTTAAAGTCCAAAGTGCCCCTGGGGGCTTCCCTGGTGGCGCCCCTGGTGGCGCAGTGGTTGAGAGTCCGCCTGCCGATGCTGGGGACACAGGTTCGTGCCCCGGTCTGGGAAGAACCCACATGCCGCGGAGCGGCTGTGCCCGTGAGCCATGGCCGCTGAGCCTGCGAGTCCGGAGCCTGTTGCTCCGCAACAGGAGAGGCCACAACAGTGAGAGGCCCGCACCGCAAAAAAACAAAAACAAAAGCAAAAACAAAGTGCCCCTGGGGGGAGATGTTGATCTCACAGAGAACCATTGATGAATGGAAATTGACCAAACAGCCCCAAGAGAATGCTCTTTTGATATTTATTGGGTTAACTTTGCCACTTAAGGGAATCTGAGGCTAGAACAAGACCAAAGGGCTCCCAATTTAACAAAAGACCAAGCCCCAAGTGATTTACCCAAAGTCAAACAGCACAGGGGCAAAAGTCCTCCCTGAACAGTACACTTTTAATCTGAACCCGCACTTTGTGAGCACTGTCCGCTTCTTTGATTTCAGGGTCAGCTAACCTGCACGGAGCACCTGCTGTATGCTATGTTGTTTCTTCTCCCTGCCTCCTTCCTTCCTCACCCCTAACATCTAGTAGAGTATAATTTTTGTACCAGCTGGTTTATTGACTGTTACAGAATCATTAATACTGTAGTTGGTTGCCTTGCTTACAGTATTTGTTATGCCACCTCCGTGCCCTACCCCACAACTGGGCCTTTAACCAGATGATAACTCAATGTCTGCATCCTTGGAATCATCCTTATATCTGGTCCTTGTCCAAGGCTGAGCCGTGTGAATGACCCACAGCTCGAGAAGGGACCGAGATGTTCTCTTAGAGAGCCAAGACCCTCCCCTGTCCGTCTAGGACCTTTCTCTACACAGTATGGCTTTAAGCTTTCACTATCCCCTGTTTTCCAGCGTTAGGTGCCTGTGTGGCCTCAACAGCTTTAGCAATCAGTCCCTTCTGGGGATTAGCCTCTTTTAGCTGACTCATCTTGGAGGCCTTTGTGTGCTGATTAGGGAGTTTTGCTTGATCAGCACATCCTTAGCTTTACCAGGGCCTGGATTTTAGCAGGATTCCCAGAATCTCTGTCGTTTGTTTTTTGTTTTGTTTTATTTTGTTTTTCCTTACTCAGTTAAAACGAATGCAGTTGTCTAGAAATTTCTCTACATTTTGTTCATGAGGCAATAGCTGATGGGAGAGGGTGTGACCATGGTGTCAATGATTCACCAAAAGTAGATCTGTCCAAAGATTTCTTTTGTCATGGATCTATTTTTCCTGACCTTTTATGTAAGCAAAAATCCCCAGGAGGCTGGACTTCATCCACATACATACCTTTGAACATGTTGTCTAGCTTCAAGAAGGAGTTAAAATTGTTATTACTAAAATTAGTTGCATTTAAATAACTCAGGGTAAAAAGACAAATAAAATCTTTTCAAGTTGTTCACAGGGAGATAAGACATAGAATCACTTCCTACATCCTTCTCCACTGCAAACAAGCTTGAGGGATAAATAAGGGGCTCCAGGAGCTTAGCCACAGACCCACTTTCAGGTGGGGACTTCAAGGAAGATTTCCCGGGAAAGGAATTACATAAGACACTGAATAATACCACAGCCAAGTCCCGGAGGCTCATTTTGTTGTACATAAAGTGATAGAAATGAGCGTTTTGGGTTTGATCTTCTTTTTGGAGGCATTATAGAGAAGATACAGGCAAGATCAGATGGGAAGTGAGATGAGGGCAACCAGAGGTGTCTAAAATTGCCTCTCTAAATTTTGGAGGGTGGGAGAACTACCTATGGCAGCTGTGAAGTCAGAGAGGCTCTGAGAGGGAGGATGAGGTGTGTCTCTTTCTTGGGCTCTATTGCAAACACCAAAACACCCATCAGGTGAGATAAAAACAAAGTGAGCCACAGGTATATTCTTGGAACGTTGTTGCTATTTCCCCTTAATTCTAAATGGTGTTTGCTGAACTGAGAGAAGGAGGGGAGGGCGGGACAGAGATTCAACTCAACCAACAGCTCTGGCTCTGTCTGCTTTTTACAGGTGTTTTGGTGTTTGTGTCCAATGTGGTGGCTCTCTCCAAATGAACGGTCTCCCCAAGTGTGGATAAAAATACTTGAAGGGCTTTAGATGAAGGTTTCACACTTGAAATATTTCCTTCTTTCTCAGCCCAGGATAAACTGGCAACAAATCAATCTTCCTTCCTCATCCTTGGGCCTCACAGCTGGGCATGCCCTTTCTATGATAACCTCTCTTGGGAAGTATCTGGCTGGGCACAGAATGCTTGCCAGGCTGCTGCCTACTGGCCAGCTGTTCTTGATCCCCCTACTATCCGCCTTGTCTACCCCTGAAAGCCACCTGAGCAGATCATTAAGGACCTCTTGACAGCTCTTGGGGATGGGAAGGGTGCCTGCCTTTCCTGAAAGAGTGACCCAGATGCTCCTGGCCCCCACTCCTGTCTTCCAGGGATGAGCTTGAGCTTTTGCTGAGAGAGAATGCCTTCCACCTGAGTCTTGTCCATTCTGAAAATTCTGCTTTACGGCCTCATGACATATGCCTTCATCTAAGGAAGTTTTTAACAGGGGTTCATAGTAGGACTTCAGTCTACTGAAACCTTCTCTGAAATCATGTGCCAAATTTTGTATCTATCTGTTGCTTTCACATATTCTGACTCCCTTCCCCACAAAATGGTAAGAACCATTGTGTTTAAAGAGTAGCCAATTTGTGTCATATCTGATGTCCCTTAATTCCCCTGAAATCCAATTATATCCAGGGCATGGGAATTAATTTTTGAGCTCCCTGGGTCTTGGACCATTCCCAAAGAAAATGAAAACAACTTCGTAGCCTGTCCTTGCTAGTCAGCTACCCAAGGACTTCTGAGAACCTCCTGATATGTGTCAGCCAAAAATCTACCTGCCAGAATGGACACTTCACCCAAGAACATATCTGAAGGGGCAATAAACACATGAAAAGATGCTCAATATCATTAGTTATGGGGAAATGCAAATTAAAATCTCAATGTGATATCTTTACAGATCCACTGGCATGGCTAAAATTAAAAAGTCTGACAATTCCAAGTATTGGAGAGGATTTGGAACAACTGGAATTCTCATACATTGCAGGAAGGTAGAAGAAGGGGAGCCCAAAATGATGTAGTCACTTTAGAAAATAATTTGACAGTTTCTTGTAAAGTCAGACATACACTTTATCCTACAGCTAGCAATTCTATTCCTAAGTCTTTATGCAAGAAAAGCACATGACCACACAAAGACCTGCATGTGATTGGTAAAGCAGTGTTATTCATAACAGCCCCAAACTGGAAACAACACAAAGGTATATCAAATGTGAATGGATAAACACATTGTGACATATCTATACAGCAATAAAAAGGAACAGACTACTGATATATGTTTACAACCTGGTGATTCTCAAAAGCATTATGCCAAGGGAAAGAAGCCAGACACAAAAAGACTACAAACTGTATGATTCCATTTATATGACATTCTAGAAAAGGCAAAGCTATAGTGACATAGATCAGTGGCTGCCAGGGGCTGGAGGTAGGAGGAGGAAATTAACTGTAAAGGGGCACAAGGAATTTTTTTGAAATGGTGAACTTGTTCAATATCTTGATTGTGGTGATGGTCACATGTCTGAATGCACTTGTCAAAATTCATCAAACTGTACATTTAAAATATGTATTATATGTAAATTATTCACCAATACAGCTGACTTTTTTTAAAAAACTAGCTGCAGAGCATCATTTTTCTTTATATATAGGACAGTCCAAACATGGAACTCTTTTTTGCAAGGATAAAGGATCTCAGACTTGGGGTCAACACATATCATTTTATGATTTATTTTACATATTGGACTCTGGAGTTTATCCTAATTTCCTACTCCAAATGGCACTCTTTCAATTGGGAGCTGCTTTTTACATCTTTCCCATCTTAAATGTGGAGCCAGGGGATGTTATGAGCACTGCAGAGTCCAAATTGTGTCTGGTTGTATTTTAGGTCTATTAAATCCACTGCAGTGTTTGGAGCAGACTGGAGGGGAGAGAAGGAAGAGATCTGAAATAGACTGAAATACAGCACTGGGGATGGAAAGAAGTGCCAGGGAGAGATATTTCAGCAGACTTTGTCAGGGACTAGATAAGGGGTATAAAAGAGAGTAAACAGTGTTCAGAGAAGACTTCGAACAGTTTCCCATTGCTTTTGAGAAAAAGCCCGAACTCCTGAGCGTGGGCTATCAGGCCTTCCATAATCTACTTCCAGTCTCCCTCTTCATTGCCCACTGCCTCTTTTCACTGAATCAGAAGCTCTGCAAGCACAGAATTTTTGGCTATTACAAACAAAGCTGCTATGAATATTCTTGTCCAGGTCATTGTGTGGACATACGCTTTCATTTCCCTTAGGTAAACCGTGGCAATAGAATTGCTGGGTCATATGGTAGGTGTAGTACATCTATACAATGGAATACTACTCAGCAACAAAAAGACAAACTATTGGTGCACACAACAACATGGATGAATCTCAACATGCTTCTGCTGAGTGAAAGAAGTTGCATACCCTCCCGCCCCAGCAAAAAGACAGCCAGTATGTATGATTCCATTCATATAAAATTCTAGAAACAGCAAACTAATCTATAGCAACAGAAAGCAAACCAGCAGTTGGGAGGGCAGGGGACAGTGAGGCACATAGGGTGAGGATTATAAAGGTGCATGGGGAGGCTTTTTTGGGGTGATGGATATGTTCATTATTTTTATGGAAGTGATAGTTTCACAACTGTATACATATATCAAAACATCATACTGTACATTTTAAATATGTACAGTTTATAGTATGTCAATTATACCTTAATAAAGCTGTGAAAGATACTGTTTGAATAAATAGCAGGCCCTCCGTAAATGCATATAGAATGAACGTAGAGAAGTGTTCACTGTTGGTTTAAGGGATACAAACCAACATGCCCAATAAATATTGGTAGAATTAATGTACAGAAGAAATATGTGACTAAATAGTAGGTGTTCAATAATTTTATAAGGAATGAGTGACCATTCCTTATAAAATTATTCCTGACAATTTTGAGATTGTGGCCACCCTCCTCCCAGGGGTGACGCTTGAGAACAGACCTAAAGGAAATGAGCGGACCAGGTGGGTATCTAGGAGAATAAAAAATAACGGCCCCAGAATTGAAGAAAAGAATAAGCAAGAACTGAATGAAACTTCTGACGAGTGAAACGTAATATAGCAAGAGCGCGTAAGTGCTAATAAAGACGGCTGCGGCCCGGACCCTCCCGGCCCGCCGATCCTTGCGTTGTCCACGAGGAGGCGCTCCTGCTCCCGCCCCGCAGTCGCCTTCCGCCAATGCGTGGGCACGCGCAGAAACCGCTAGGCGGCGTCGGTTTCCCTTCCCACGCGCGGACGCCGGCGTGGGCCGACGCCGCCGGGGTGCCCGCGCGTGCGCAGAGCCGAGGCCAGTCTGCCCTTGGGGCGGGGCGGAGCGGGGCGGGGCCGAGCAGGGCGGGGCGGGGGTTTGAGGTGATTCCTGAGGCGCGGCGGCTGTTTCAGCCGTGCTGGGAAACCGAAAGTGGGCGGCGGCCGTGGCTGTAGACCTGGCGGAGACGGCGGTGGGAGCCGGGCCCAGAGGCGCGGGGACGGGCCGCGGGCCCGCAGAACAAGGTGAGGGCAGGTCCTGCTGGCTGCGGGAACGACAGGTGCCAGGCGAGGGCGGACGAGGTTTCGGGCGGGCGCGGCGCACCTGGGTGACTAAGAGGGACAGTGGCCCAAGCGGGACTCGAACGGACCGGGGCCTCTTCCCAGCAGCCGCAGAGGATTCCCTGGTCTCCACCCCGGAAAGCGGGCTGGGCGCCAGGGGAGTTGGCGTTCCAGAGCGTTGTGTTTTAAATCTCTGATGGGACCGTCTGGGGTTCACCTGGGAGTCGGACGGACCCCTGCCGCCTGGGAAACTCTGCAGTGGGGGCAGTGCAGCAGGGGGAGGGCGGGTGTGTGGACCTGGGGTGGGAGGTGCTGACCAGGAAGTGGATCCCGGTACCGGCGGGCGGACGCCAGCTGCCCGCCCGAGCAAGGGACATGCGAGCCCCCTGGCTGTTTGAACTCCCACACCGTGAGCTTTTAAGTTCCTCTCTTTACAGACCCGCCCCTGCGGGCCGCTGGAGCAGTGCAGGACACAAATACTATCCGTTTCTCTCAAACCGTGAGCACCTGAGCCCCGGGTGGGTACAGCGCTCCAAGTTAGGAGGGAAATATGAATCCATGAGTGAGTTATCTTAACTTTCACCGTGTTCCCCAATAGTGTCAGGTTCTCAGCCTCAATTTAATGGGAGGGGACTTGGAGCCGGCACAACTGTTCTGCTCCGATCCCTTTGAGTGAGTAGGTACAATACATTTCCATACATAACCAAGGGCACCCCTCAGTCCCAAACAATTACAAAGAACCGGAAAGGGAAATAGCTATATTAGAAAAAGTCTTGGCCCGAAAGGATTATGAAAGCCACTCTACAAAACAAAAACATCACTGACCTGTGTCATCCCTCCATCCCTATCCTCCACCCCCCCATCCCTATCCTCCACCCACCCCACCCCCGCCCCTTTCGTGCAGGTGGAAAAACTGCAGAAAAGTGCCCTGCCTAGTGATATACAACTTAAAGCCAGAGGTGGAACTTAGACCCAAGTCCCGGCCGCTTTGATGTATAGGTGTTGCATGCTGCAAATAGCGTGGGCTTTGCAGATTTGGGTTGGAATCTGGGCTTCTCCACTTGCTAATTGTGTGATCTTGAACAAATTACATACTTTCGTTGAGCCTGGTTTTCTCTTTATCAATTGGAAATATTTAACTTACTCTGCAAGGCTTTTGTGAGATAACTACTGTAATTCCTTTGGCTCATAATATAGTCAAGAAGTGTTAACTCTTTTCCTTCCACCAAACTTGCCGTATTTTACATAATTGGGTTTCAGTTTCTTGGATGCAGGGACACATCTTTAAGTGCTCTATATAATATAAATTGGCACATGGTGGAGATTTTTGCAGTTCCATTCAACTGATATTCATGGAGCATCAGTTACATGCACAGGACCGTGCCGGGGGTAGGGAATTGCTCTGGGGCCAGCTGGTTTAGAACCCACGTCTCCTGTGCCCCAGTCCAGGGCCCTTTGCCGGCCCACAGCCCCCCTCTTTGCTAGTTCAACACAGTGAACTCTGAAGCAGCAGTTGGTGGTTCCTTCGGATTTCAGTCCCTGTAGATTGGAAATGAAATGTAATCTCTGCTAATGCCCTTTTAAGTGAACTGACTGAACATGGCTGAATGAACTATTGTATTTTGTACCAAGAGATTTAAACTCCTTGAAGAACCTCTCAGAAGTTCTCTGTGCAATATAATCTAGTTGGAGACCTAATATGAACGTAAAGGAAAAATACTTTATAATCCAACTCTAAGTGCCTACTCTGTGTTTGATCAAGTGCTATTTCTAAGAACTGAGATTTGACGTAGAGTGAGTACTTTGCCTCTGGGCACTTTCGGGGTCAACACATAAATACAGAAAGGACAGAAGTTCCTTGGTGCCTGGAGTGAAATCTAATTTCATATTTATGTGAATTGGTTTTTCTTTATGCAAAACCGACTTTCTCCTCCCTCTGTTCCCACCCTTATGCTTTTGAAAGCTTCATTCTTTTCAATATTTCCTCATTGGGCCAATTTTTTTAAAATGTTGTCTTTCAAACAAGCTAAAAGTATTGATAATTTGTCATTTTGAGCTGAAAATGTGTGTGAGGATATATGGCAGTTAGAGCTTCTCATCGGCACAAGATACTCAGTGTGACCCCAAAGCAAACTCGATATTTTAGCTATGCAGCTTTGTCAGGAGGAAGCAAACCCATGATTTCCGTTAGGTCTTTGGACCCCCGTTTCAGCACTTGAAGGACTCCAGGGAAAGTTGAGAACCATGGATCTTGACCATCCTCCTTATCTTCCATATGAAAAAAGTGACCTGAAGTGACTTGCTCAAAGGGTCATAGCTAATGAGAAGCAGACTGGGATTAAGACCCAAACTCCTAACTAAGCCACTTAGGATCTCAGAGCTTTCTCTAGTATGTAGATTTATGGAAAGCCTATATTATTCATACTACATAATTAGTAATGCATGTATAATTTGGAGGTTGAAATTGCAATAATTAAAAAAAGAAAACTGCTCTCTAAAGATACCCTGAGGGAGTATATCACCACCTGAGGGCATTAATTACTATCTTTATTTTTTTTTTTTAAACAGGATTTTAAAAAATTAATAAATTTTATTTTTGGCTGTGCATGGGCTTTCTCTAATTTTGGTGAGCGGGAGCTACTCTTCGTTGTGTTACACAGGCTTCTCATTGCAGTGGCTTCTCTTGTTGTGGAGCACGGGCTCTAGGTATGCAGGCTTCAGTAGTTGTGGCACTTGGGCTCAGTAGTGGCTCACAGGCTCTAGACCACAGGCTCAGCAGTTGTGGCACACGGGCTTAGTTACTCCGCAGCCTGTGAGATCTTCCCGGACCAGGGATCAAACCCGTGTCCCCTGCATTGGCAGGCGGATTCTTAACCACTGCGCCACCAGGGAAGTCCCAACTGTCTTTTTAAAAAGAGTTGGTAAAGGAGTAATTAAGGTAATAAATAGACTATAATTGGAAATAAAAGATAGCATGTTAAACTGTTGCAAGATGAGAAATCACCTTGGAAGAGTCTTAGACAAAAACCTTCCCTCTCTTAGGCTCAGTTTATTGATTTGTAATAAGGGGTTTGGGATAGACTAGATGATGCCTAAAATCTTTTCAGCACAGACATTCTGAATTTTAAGGGCCTGGCTTGTTGCTAAAATAGTGTCCTCATGGAAGAAGGCAGCCATTTACCAGAAGTATGTGCCCTAAGGAAATACTAAAAATTGAGTAGCTGACTAAAGAAGGTAAGAGATTGCTTGGTGATTTCACTTTACCCTAATGATTCTTCAGATTTATTTGTGGGTTTAGTGCCACTCTTCAAGTCAAATTTATGACACACAAAAATATGCAATGAGGATAATGAGCCAAATAGTACAGTTGGAAATAGTTGAGAAAAGAGGAACTGAGAGGAGAGAGCATATATGGGAGTGAGACCAGCTTGGCTAAAGGTCTTTGGGCAGTAGGATTGAGGAAACTGCAGCTACAGGAAGCAGATCACATGCAAACGATGGTAATGGTAAAGGCAGGTATCCAGAGGACACCAAAACCTGCTTCTTCAGAATAAGACTCTCCCGGGACCATTTTTAGGTGTATTAGAGAGAAAAGTTGTGAATTTACAAATACAGTTTTGAAAGTGAGAATTATTTTAGGCTATTTACATTGTTTAAACCTTGCTTTCCTAAAGGTGGTCATTACTTTCCCCTACTCCTTGCCCCACTTCTTGCACATTGTTAGTATTTCAGGATATTCAAGATTAATTGTATAGCAAAATAGAAAAGGAACAGTATAAAAGGATTGAATTTTTGCAGCAGTTGGCAAGTATTTTGGATTTGGGTGCCACACCCTTAAATCAGAATGTAGCAATCCCCGTTTCATGCCACTTTAAGGGCTAATCACTAAATATGTCCCAGGGTTGTTCTCCGTATTCCCCACGTCAGATTTACTTTCAGAAGCCAACTCTGTACATTTGGAGCAGCTGTCTGAAAGGATGCCCCATTTTTGGGAGCCAGAAGACCTGGGTTCTTGTTGTGGGTCTGGCCATAAAAATATGTGAGGCCTGGAATAATTACCCTGGACCTCAGTTTCCTCATTTAAAAAAAATTTTTTTAAACTTTTATTTATTTATTTATTTTTGCGGTACGTGGGCCTCTTACTCTTTTGGCCTCTCCCGTTGCGGAGCACAGGCTCCGGACGCACAGGCTTAGCGGCCATGGCTCACAGGCCCAGCCGCTCCGTGGCATGTGGGATCTTCCCGGACCGGGGCATGAACCCGTGTCCCCTGCATCGGCAGGTGGACTCTCAACCACTGCGCCACCAGGGAAGCCCTTTCCTCATTTTTAGACTAAACAGTTTGGAGGAGATGGTGTGAAGGTGCCTACTAGCATTCCGCGCTTCTCTCTCGGCTCCCTACTCTGAGGTCGGGCCCACTGTCCTGTCCTGTGCTGTTTTACAATGTCCAGGGACATTGTGGGACATGGCAGTTAAGAGGCTTTTGCCTACTTGTTAAGTGCGAAGTCTTGGAGCAGATCTGGTAGCTTTCTTACTAAGCTTGCCAGGTCAAGTATGTTAATGAGGCAAGTAAGAAAACCTGGGAAAACGCTAATATTTCAAATTTGATACTGTACTAAAAATTTCTCCAGTACACCACTGTCTGTATTATTGCACTCTTAGCTGTGTAATGCAGGTATTCATAGGTAGTTTGCCATCCATACCATGTTTCTAGGAAAATGTAACTACCGAATGTCAAGTATTGTGGTAAGCACATATAACTCTATTTTTGACACTTGTCATTCAGAAAGAGAGGCAAGGAAAGGAGGAGAAAAAGAGTGAGAGGAAGGACATGAAAGTCAAGTGCAATCTGTTGTGATCCTCGTGGCCAGTTTCTTCCTCCTTGACTGGGGTCTTTGCTTGCTGACCTTGGTCAGTTTTTGAGATTAAAATACTCTGATTAAATAATTCCCCAGACTCACCTCCACTTTACTCTGCTCAAGCAGAGGATTCTTATTCAGCTCAAGCTTCCTCTTTATTATCTAGGGAAACCCTTAAGAATTTTAACCTGAATTTAAAGAGATGACCAACTTTATTTCTCCCAACCTCACGTAACTTACGGTCACCAGGGCTTACATAACATTCTCAAAATAAAAGTACGAATTTGAATTCTCTTAAACTCTAAATTGTATTTATCACAATGCTTTTAGAGAGTAGAAATAAGTAGGAAAGTTGAAAGATCAAAATGGCAACTTAAGAAATTTGGGAGCCACACATCATCAAAAGATCTACAAACAATAAATGCTGGAGAGAATGTGGAGAAAAGGGAACCCTTCTGCACTGTTGGTGGGAATGTAAATTGATACAGCCACTATGGAGAACAGTATGGAGGTTCCTTAAAAAACTAAAAATAGAATTACCATATGACCCAGCAATCCCACTACTGGGCATATACCCTGAGAAAACTGTAATTCAAAAAGAGTCATGTACTACAAGGTTCATTGCAGCACTATTTACAATAGCCAGGACATGGAAGCAACCTAAGTGTCCATCGACAGACGAATGGATAAAGAAGATGTTACACATATATACAATGGAATATTAATCAGCCATAAAAAGAAACGAAATTGAGCCATTTGTAATGAGGTGGATAGACCTAGAGTCTGTCACACAGAGTGAAGTAAGTCAGAAAGAGAGAGACAAATACCGTATGCTAACACATATATATGGAATTTAAGAAAAAAAAATGTCATGAAGAGCCTAGGGGTAAGACAGGAATAAAGGAACAGACCTACTAGAGAATGGACTTGAGGATATGGGGAGGGGAAGGGTAAGCTGGGACGAAGTGAGAGAGTGGCATGGACATATATACACTACCAAATGTAAGATAGATAGCTAGTGGGAAGCAGCCGCATAGCACAGGGATATCAGCTCCGTGCTTTGTGATCGCCTGGAGGGGTGGGATAAGGAGGGTGGGAGGGAGAGGATATAGGGATATACATATGCATATAGCTGATTCACTTTGTTATACAGCCGAAACTAACACAACACTGTAAAGCAATTACACTCCATTAATAAAGATGTTAAAAAAAAGAAAAAGAATTTTGTAAGCCACTTTGGAGGAGTTGCCATTGAGGCACTTCACTAATAGTTGAAATTCCCATGATAAGCTTCCTTTTGTGCTTCTAGTTGATGACATCCAAGATAATAAACTTGATTTTTATAGTTAGAAGAAAGTATTCTTATATGCATACTGTTTCCAAAAGTTCTTGAGTATAATTGCCATCTTCAGAAAACCTCAAAAAATGCCATGATAACCAAGGAATTAACAAAATTAGAAAATAATAAGTTTTTTAAGCTTTAGTTGTAATATTTTTTTTGTTCAGTGCCTGAAGTGATATTGCTAATGTTGGAATTGCAAACTGGGCTGGAAGAAATTGACAAACATGAGAACAAGACATACATCTAAACAAGATGTACAACCACATTTACCCTTCCAGGTTTTACTGCACTTACCTGTTTCTCACCATCTTTGAGATCCTCAGTCCTATAGTCCGAGGACTGCCCTTCCCTCCAAAAAGTTGTATACAAATAGAGAATTATAGTATTCCATGAAAATAGCATACTTAAAAAAGGGGAGGGAGAGGGATGCTTAATTCAGATTGTAGCCATGTGGTCAACCGTTGCTTCCCAGTCTCCTCAAGTATCAGGTTCTTTTTTCTAATTTTTAAAAAAACTTTGTAAAACTTCACACATGAGTAGTTGTACTTCTAATATCCGTTGGTTGATAAAATATATAACTACCAAAAGCTGTTGTAAATTCAATATCGTGTTTGTGACTCTCAACAGTATCTGCACACTGTTTGAAAAACAGGAATACATGTAAGTATGAGACACTTACCAGTGTTCAAGCAGTGCTTGCTTACACATCGGGATGTGTGGACTTTTTGCAGTAATGCTATGGCCCAGACCTGAGCCTGCTCATTGAGAACTCTGGCTCAGAGTGGAAAGGCCCAGAAATAAACTGTGTGATGAATCTCAATCACAGCTTGGTGACGTAATTGGCTGTCTCAGTCAGTTTACAACAATCATTAAAATTTGCAAATAATTTTTAATAACTTAAATTTAAGATTATTCCTTTAGCTGCTCACATGCACTACACTATTATTTTAGTGAGTGGGAGAGAAAAGGAGTGGTGTTAGTTATATGGAGAATTTCTCATTCATTCACTCAATATGTATTGAGCTCTTGTTGTGGGCTGGGCACTAGGGATTCAGCAGTGAACAAAACCCACCGAAATCCCTGCTTTCATGGAGCTTACATGCAAGTCAGGGAGACAGACAGTAAAATAAAGGATATTGGATGGCATAAGTGCTACGGAGTAAAATAAGGCAGGGGAAGGGTAAAGGAAGTACTGGGCAGCCGGCATAACAGTTCTGGTTTTGAATAGGGTGACCAGGGAAGGCTGTACTGAGAAGGTGACATTTGAGCAAATACCTGAAGGAGGTGAGGCAATGAGCTGTGTCTACCCTGGGGCAGAGGGACTGGCAAGTGCAGAAAGAAAAGCAGTGTGGAGTGGAGTGAGTGAGAGAAAAGGGGAGGAGGAGTTGAGGTCAGAGAAGTGGGCTGGGTGCAGATTGTGTAGGGCCCTTTTGGCCCCTCGGAAGACTTTGGCCTTTAGTCTGAGTAAGACAGGAAGCCCTTGGAGGGTTTTGAGCAGAGGAATGACGTGATGGGATTTATGATTTAAAAGGATCACTCTGGCTGTGATGTGAAGAACAGATTATCTGTGAAGTGGAAGCAGAGAGACCAGCACAGAGGCAGTTGCCTCAATCCAGGCAACAAATGTTGTTGACGTGGACTAGGGTGATCACCATGCAGGTGGTGAGGAGTGGGGGAACCGTGAACTGAGCCTGTCCATCTTCATGTGTCACTTAGTGGTGGGGGAATTCGGCGGTGGAGAACCACTAAGACCAAATCCCTTCATCTTACAGATAAGAAGGCTGGGGAGAAGGGATTTGTCCCAGGAAAAGAAGTGCTTTTTGCATAGTGGTATTGAACTTGGGGAACACAAGCAGGAAGAGGAGGTGTGTGCACAGCCTTCCGCAATCCCCCATCTCTCCCCCAAATAAAGTCAGAATCAAGGTATCATCTACTAGTTGTCAGTAGCTTTACTCTTGAAAGAAACATTAAACTTCCTTGGTCGTAACTGTGGATTTTAACTATGATAATATGTGCATTTTAAGAGAGTGAAACTAGGAGGTTATGTGTGTGGCAGGAGCCTCTCTCAGGTCAGGTTGGGAAGTCTAACTTAGAAAAATTAGTCTAACTGTTGCCAAGAAACGAAGATAGGCAAACATGAGGTTAGGGAGGGTGAGAAAAGTGAAAAATAAGGATGAGCACTTGTGTGCCACACAGATTAGCACTGTTTTTTTATTTATTTAACATTATCATCAGTTGCTCACTGTAACTACATACCTTTTATCTGCATGAAGCCTACCTGATAGTCTTGGGGTAGGAGGATAGGATAATCAGGATAGAGGCCATAAGACTACTGTATCTTGGCAGAGTCTAGTTCCCCAAAGAAGAAGACACATTCAAAGAGGGTGGGATTAAGGAAGTAAGCACTGGGCAAGGCCTTACAGCTTTTACTGTATTCTGTGGCAATTAGACAAGCTGTGTATGTGGGTGTATGACCTTCTCCCTCCCCAAAATGTGTTAAGTGCTGTGTTTGGGAGATCCCTGATGACACCTGTTTCAGAACAGAAATAAGGAAGATAGAGGGGAACATTTCCGAGAAAGTGGCCTGAAATTGCTCTCCTTAGGATGGAGGGACCAGGAGTCTTTCATACAGGGCGACCTGTAAAACAAGCCTCTGGTTAGCTTCTAAGATGGGGTTAGAACTGTCTTTTCAAGCCAGTATCATATTGGAGTTCTGTCATATTTTAATCATAGAATTTCCATTATTGAGTAGAATGCATTTATTAGAGATTTTTTCCCCCATAAATTAGTGGTTGCTTGTCTACCCCCTAAGTAGCTGGGGAAAAGTAGACCACAGTGGGAAGGTAACAATGGAACAGATGCTCTTTCCAAAAAGAAGGGAAGGAGGAGGCAGTAGAGTATGGGTATGTACTTCAGTATGAAGAAGGTGATGGGTATGTCCTTCATACTGAAACTGTGGCAGGGGAATTTAAAGTTGTTCTGACTAGGGAGGAGCCAGATATGCTAAATAGTCTAGTTTGATCCTGGTACACTGCTCACACCCAAGAGGGTATATTCCCACATGGGCACTGACCACCTGACTTTATACCTACAAATAATGTGTATATAATTCATAGTCAGGGCCCACTTAGATATGCAGATATACAAAGAGGTAAAGGCCAGTTTTACTCAGAGGAGCTCTAGATGAGTAGGTGGGAGGGATTGGGTTTGAAGGAAAGAAGAGAGTAGATAGCTAGGTAGGAAAGGTGGAGGTCAAAGAGAGAAAGTTGAGAAGGCTTGGTACTAGGAAGTTAGCAAATGATCCTTTAGTTTCTCCTCGTGCAAATTAAAACTTGGCCAGCCTGCTCGCTTTGTGGTTTTTCTTACTTGAAATAACTGTATACCAAAAGTTCAATGATCTTTGAATCATGAACCATTGTAAATCAAAGCATTTCTCTTGTAATCAGGAGTTTACTATTTAAGAGCCAAAGTTCATACTTCAGTTTTAACATCTGGCAACCTTGAAATATAGGTCCCAAAGCCAGCCTCTCTTTCCTTCTCACCAGCATACTCAAAATGTAGATGGACATCAGGAGTAATGCAGGTGCTCAGACTCTATAGCTGTTGTCTTTCTCTGCCATGAATTTTTAGTCTTTAGAGTGCCTGTCTCCAGTTGTCTCGTTGACTTGGGATCCATACCATACCTTTGAGTAGGCTGAGTCTACTGTTCATTTCACAGGACTGTTTTTTTTCTTCTCTTCAGTTTGCTTTACTGTCTTTCTTGATTGTCTTGTCTCCTGTTGTTAATTCTTCAGGGTTTTGTCTTTTATTTTTTTCAGTACCAGTCAGGGTAATATGATAGAAAGAATGGGGGCTTTGGCATCAAACAGACCAGGACTAAAATCCTGGCTTCCATACATCCTGTGATATGTTGGTTATTTAACATCTCTGAGCTTTGGTTTTCTTATTTACAGAATGAGAATAATACTTTCCTTCCATAGTTATTATGGGTATTAAATCTTCAGATAGTCCAATTCTCAGAATTTACACGAGGAAGAAAAATATATATCTTTGCAGAGCAGCTTCATTTATTTTTTATTGAAGTATAGTTGATTTAGAATGTTGTACTAATTTCTACTGGACAGCAGAGTGACTCAGTTATACACATATATACATTCTTTTTTTAATATTCTTTTCCATTATGGTTTATCCCAGGAGACTGGATATGGTTCCCTGTGCTATACAGTAGGACCTTGTTGTTTATCCATTCTAAATGTAATAGTTTGCATCTACTAACCACAAACTCCCAGTCCATCCCTCTCTCTCCTTTCCTCCCCCTTGTCAACCACAAGTCTGTTCTCTATGTCTGTGAGTTTTTTTCTGTTTGGTAGATAGGTTCATTTGAGCCGTATTTTAGATTCCCCATGTAAGTGATATCTTATGGTATTTGTGTTTCTCTTTCTGACTTACTTCACCTAGTATGATCATCTCTAGTTGCATCCATGTTGCTGCAAATGGCATTATTTCATTCTTTTTTTATGGCTGAGTAGTAGTCCATTTTATGTATGTACCACATCTTCTTTATCCATTCATCTGTCAGTGGACATTTAGGTTGTTTCCATGTCTTGACTATTGTGAATAGTGCTGGTATGAACATAGGGGTGCATGTATCTTTTTGAATTATAGTTTTGTCTTGTTATATGCCCAGGAGTGGGATTTCTGGATCATATGGTAACTCTATTTTTAGTTTTCTGAGGAACCTCAATACTGTTTTCCATAGTGGAAAGCAGCTTTATTTTTAATACCCCAAAGCTGGAAGCACCCCGCATGTCTATCAACATTTGAATGGATAAACAAATTGTGGTATATCCATACAGTGGAATACTACTTATCAATAAAAGGGGATGAACTACTAGTGAGTATTGTTTATATATTCTAGTTACCAGTCCTTTACCAGGTATGCTATGAAAATATTTTCTCTTAGTCTGTGGCTTGTCTTTTCATTTTCTTAACAGCCTTTAGAAGAGCAGAAGTTTTAAATTTTGATGAGATCCTATTTGTCGGGTTTGTTCATCATGGCTCTAAAAGTTCTTTGCCTATCCCAAGGTCACAAAGATTTATTCCTGTTTTCTCTAGAAGTTTTACAGTATTAACTTTGTCATTTAGGACCTAAATGATTCATTTCAATTTAATTTTTGTGTCTGGTATGAGATTCATTTTTTGTGTATGGATGAATAGTGTTCCAGCACTGTTTGTTGAACTTTCTCCATTGAATTTCCTTGCTATCTTTGTCAAAAATCAGTTGACCATTTATGTGTGGGTCTATTTCTGGACTATATATTCTGTTCCATTGATGTGATTGTCCTTTTGTCAATGCCACACTATTTCGACTAATATACTGTTATGGTAAGTTTTGAAATCAGTCTGATTGCACCAGCTAGGACCTCTAGTGTGGTAATGAATAGCAGTGAAGAGAATGGCCATTCTTGCCCTGTTCCCATTCTTAAGCAGAAAGCATTCATTTTTTCACTATTACATGTGATGTTAGCTGAGGGTTTTTCACAGATACTCTTTATCAGGTTAAGGAGGTTCACGTCTATTCTTATTTTCTGAGAGTTATTAAAATAAATGATTTTTAACTTTGTCAAATGTCTTTTCTTCACCTATTGATATCATGTGGTTTTTCAACTTTAGTCTGTTGATATAGTCAGTTACATTGATTGACTTATGAGTGTTGAACCAACCTTGCATTCCTAGAGTAAACCATCGTTAATCATAGTGTGTTATTTCTCTTACATATTGTTGGATTTGATTTACTAATATTTTGTTAGGATTTTTTGCACTTATGTTCATGAGGGATATTGGTCTGTACTTTTCTTATAATGTCTTTGGTTTTGGTATCAGCATAACGTTGGCCTCATAAAGTGAGTTCAGAAGTGTTCCCTTCCTCTCTACTTTCTGGAAGAGTTTGTGTAGAAGTGGTATTAATTCCTTCTGAAGTGTTTGGTAGAATTTGCCAATAAAGTCATCTGGGTTTGAATTTTCCTTGTGTGAAGGTTTCTAACTACAAATTTAATTTCTCTAATATTCTTAAGGATATTAAGGTTATCTGTTTCTTCTTGAGTGAGCTTTAGAAATTGTCTTTCAGTGAATTCGTCCATTTCATCCAAGTTACCAGATTTATTGGCATGAATTGTTCATAATATTCTCTTTTTAATGTCTATAGGATCTGAATTTATGGCCCCCTTTTCAATTGCACTATTAGTAATTTGTGTCTTCTCTTTTTTTCCCCTTGATTAATCTACCTGGAAGTTATCAATTTTATTGATGTTTTCAAGAGCTAGTTTTGGTTTCATGATTTTTTTCCTTTACTTTTTTTCTATTTAATTACTTATCTGTTTCACCATTCCAGTACTGATTTTGCTCTCATCTTTATTAATTCCTTTCTTCTACTTCCTTTTGGTATAATTTGCTCTCTTTTTTTCTTAAGGTAGCAGATTAGATCATTGATTTGGAATGTTTCTTTTTTTCTAATATAAGCATATGATGCTGTAAATTTCCCTCCAAATATTGCTTTAACTGCATCCAGCAATTTTTTATATACTGCGTTTTCATTTATTTAAATGTTTTCTGGTTATTTGGAGGAGTTTTCCTCTTTGACCCTTGGTTACTTAGAAGTATGTTATTACATTTGCAAATACACAGGGATTGTTCACATATCTTTCTGTTACTGATACCCAATTTAGTTTAGTTCTGGTCATAGAATACACTTTGTATAATTTCAATTATTCTAAATTGGTTGAGGATTGGTTTCAGCCTCAGAATATATTCTATCTTGGTCAATGTCCCATGAGCTCTTGAAAAGAATGTATATTTTGCTACTGTTGGGATGGAGTGTTCTGTAAATATCAATTAGACCAGTTTGGTTGATGGTGTTGTTCAGCTCCTCTATATCCTTACTGATTTTTTTGTTTACTGGATCTACCAATTACTGAGAAAAGAGTTTTGAAGTCTCCAGTCATAACTCTGTTGTTTTCTCATTCATGTATTTTAAAACTCTGTTAGATGCAGTCACATTTAGATTGTTATATCTTCCTGATTAATTAATTCCTTAATTATTATGTAATGTCCCTCTTTTTTAAAAATTTATTTATATTTTATTTATTTATTTTTGGCTGCTTTGGGTCTTCATTGCTGCGCACGGGCTTTCTCTAGTTTCTGCGAGCGGGGCTACTATTTGTTGCAGTGCACATGCTTCTCATTGTGGTGGCTTCTTTTGTTGCAGAGCGCGGGCTCTAGGCATGTGGGCTTCAGTAGTTGTGGCACGTGGGCTCAGTAGTTGTGCCTCACAGGTGGGCTCTAGAGCACAGGCTCAGTAGTCGTGGTGCACGGGCTTAGTTGCTCCGTGGCATGTGGGATCTTCCCAGATCAGGGATCAAACCCATGTCCCCTGCAATGGCAGGCGGATTCTTAACCACTGCGCCACCAGGGAAATCCCTGTAATGTCCCTCTTTATCCTTGGTAATATTACTTGTTCTGATATTAATATAGTCATGTATTTACATGCATATCTTTTTCTATATTTTTACTTTTAACCTATGTGTTTGTATTTGAAATAGGTTTCTTGTAGATAGTATATAGGAAAATCTTGCTTTTATATCCATTCTACCAATCTCTAACCTTTTAATCAGGATATATCAATCATTTAAACTTAATGTAATTATTCATATGGTTGACTTTATATTATTTTATTATTTTTAAAAATTTATTTATTTGGCTGTGCAGCAGGATTGTGGGATCTTAGTTCCCTGACTAGGGAATGAACCTGGGCCCCCTGCACTGGAAGCACAGAGTCTGAACCACTGGACCTCCAGGGAATTCCCCAGTATGTAGTCCTTTATTTTTAAAAAAAATTTTTTAATTTAATTTAATTTTTTTATACAGCAAGTTCTTATTAGTCATCAGTTTTATACACATCAGTGTATACATGTTAATCCCAATTGCCCAATTCATCACACCACCACTCCCCCCCCACGCGGCTTTCCCCCCTTGGTGTCCATATGTTTGTTCTCTACATCTGTGTCTCAACTTCTGCCCACAAACCAATTCATCTGTACCATTTTTCTAGGTTCCACATACATGCGTTAATGTAAGATATTTGTTTTTCTCTTTCTGACAAACTTCACTCTGTATGACAGTCTCTAGATCCATCCACGTCTCAACAAATGACCCAGTTTCGTTCCTTTTTATGGCTGAGTAATATTCCATTTTATATATGTACCACATCTTCTTTATCCATTCGTCTGTCAATGGGCATTTAGGTTGCTTCCATGACCTGGCTATTGTAAATAGTGCGGCAATGAACATTGGGGTGCATGTGTCTTTTTGAATTATGCTTTTCTCTGGATATATGCCCAGTAGTGGGATGCTGGATCATATGGTAATTCTATTTTTAATTTTTTAAGGAACCTCCATACTGTTTTCCATAGTGGCTGTATCAATTTACATTCCCACCAACAGTGCAAGAGGGTTCCCTTTTCTCCACACCCTCTCCAGCATTTGTTGTTTGTAGATTTTCTAATGATGCCCATTCTTACTGGTGTGAAGTGATACCTCATTGTAGTTTTGATTTGCATTTCTCTAATAATTAGTGATGTTGAGCAGCTTTTCATGTGCTTCTTGGCCATCTGTATGTCTTCTTTGGAGAAATGTCTATTTAGGTCTTCTGCCCATTTTTGGATTGGGTTGTTTGTTTTTTTAATATTGAGCTGCATGAGCTGTTTATATATTTTGGAGATTAATCCTTTGTCCGTTGATTCATTTGCAAATACTTTCTCCCATTCTGAGGGTTGTCATCTTGTTTATGGTTTCCTTTGCTGTGCAAAAGCTTTGAGGTTTCATTAGGTCCCATTTGTTTATTTTTGTTTTTATTTCCATTACTCTAGGAGGTGGATCAAAAAAGATCTTGCTGTGGTTTATGTCAAAGAGCATTCTTCCTGTGTTTTCCTCTAAGAGTTTTATAATGTCCGGTCTTGCATTTAGGTCTCTAATCCATTTTGAGTTTATTTTTGTGTGTGGTGTTAGGGAGTGTTCTAATTTCATTCTTTTACATGTATCTATCCAGTTTTCCCAGCACCACTTATTGAAGAGATTGTCTTTTCTCCATTGTATATCCTTGCCTCCTTTGTCATAGATTAGTTGACCATAGGTGTGTGGGTTTGTCTCTGGGCTTTCTGTCTTGTTCCATTGATCTATGTTTCTGTTTTTGTGCCAGTACCATATTGTCTTGCTTACTGTAGCTTTGTAGTATAGTCTGAAGTCAGGGAGTCTGATTCCTCCAGCTCCATTTTTTCCCCTCAAACTGCTTTGGCTATTTGGGGTCTTTTGTGTCTCCATACAAATTTTAAGATTTTTTGTTTTAGTTCTGTAAAAAATGCCATTGGTAATTTGATAGGGATTGCATTGAATCTGTAGATTGCTTTGGGTAGTATAGTTATTTTCACAATACTGATTCTTCCAATCCAAGAACATGGTATATCTCTCCATCTGTTGGTATCATCTTTAATTTCTTTCATCAGTGTCTTATAGTTTTCTGCATACAGGTCTTTTGTCTCCCTAGGTAGGTTTATTCCTACGTATTTTATTATTTTTGTTGCAGTGGTAAATGGGAGTGTTTCCTTAATTTCTCTTTCAGATTTTTCATCATTAGTGTATAGGAATGCAAGAGATTTCTGTGCATTAATTTTGTATCCTGCAACTTTACCAAATTCATTGATCAGCTCTAGTAGTTTTCTGGTGGCATCTTTGGGATTCTCTATGTATAGTATCATGTCATCAGCAAACAGTGACAGTTTTACTTCTTCTCTTCCAATTTGTATTCTTTTATTCCTTTTTCTTCTCTGATTGCCATGGCTAGGACTTCCAAAACTATGTTGAATAATAGTGGTGAGAGTAGACATCCTTGTCTTCTTCCTAATCTTAGAGGAAATGCTTTCAGTGTTTAACCATTGAGAAGTATGTTTGCTGTGGCTTTGTTGTATATGGCCTTTATTATGTTGAGTTAGTTTCTCTTTATGCCCACTTTCTGGAGAGTTTTTATCATAAATGGGTGTTGAATTTTGTCAAAAGCTTTTTCTGCATCTATTGAGATGATCATATGGTTTTTCTTCTTCAATTTGTTAATATGGTGTATCACATTGATTGATTTGTGTATATTGAAGAATCCTTGCATCCCTGGGGTAAATTCCACTTGATCATGGTGTATGATACTTTTAATGTGTTGTTGGATTCTATTTGCTAGTATTTTGTTGAGGATTTTTGCATCTATATTCATCAGTGATATTGGTCTGTAATTTTTTTTTTTGTAGTATCTTTGTCTGGTTTTGGTATCAGGGTGATGGTGGCTTCATAGAATGAGTTTGGGTGTGTTCCTTCATCTGCAGTGTTTTGGAAGAGTTTGAGAAGGATGGGTGTTAGTTCTTCTCTAAATGTTTGATAGAATTCACCTGTGAAGCCATCTGGTCCTGGACTTTTGTTTGTTGGAAGATTTTTAATCACAGTTTCAATTTCATTACTTGTGATTGGTCTGTTCATATTTTCTATTTCTTCCTGGTTCGGTCTTGGAAGGTTATGCCTTTCTATGAATTTGTCCATTTCTTCCAGGTTGTCCATTTTATTGGCATAGAGTTGCTTGTAGTAGTCTCTTAGGATGCTTTGTATTTCTGCGGTGTCTGTTGTAACTTCTCCTTTTTCATTTCTAATTTTATTGATTTGAGTCCTCTCCCTCTTTTTCTTGATGAGTGTGGCTAATGGTTTATCAATTTTGTTTATCTTCTCAAAGAACCAGCTTTTAGTTTTATTGATCTTTGCTATAGTTTTCTTTGTTTCTATTTCATTTATTTCTGCTCTGATCTTTATGATTTCTTTCCTTCTGCTAACTTTGGGTTTTGTTTGTTCTTCTTTCTCTAGTTCCTTTAGGTGTAAGTTTAGATTGTTTATTTGAGGTGTTTCTTGTTTCTTGAGGTAGGCTTGTATAGCTATAAACTTCCCTTTTAGAACTGCTTTGGCTGCATCCCATAGGTTTTGGATCGTCGTGTTTTCATTGTCATTTGTCTCTAGGTATTTTTTGATTTCCTCTTTGATTTCTTCAGTGATCTCTTGGTTATTTAGTAACGTATTATTTAGCCTCCATGTGTTTGTGTTTTTTACGTTTTTTTCCCTGTAATTCATTTCTAATCTCATAGCATTGTGATCAGAAAAGATGCTTGATGTGATTTCAGTTTTCTTAAATTTACTGAGACTTGATTTGTGATCCAAGATGTGATCTATCCTGGAGAATGTTCCATGCGCACTTGAGAAGAAAGTGTAATCTGCTGTTTTTGGATGGAATGGCCTATAAATATCAATTAAATCTATCTGGTCTGTTGTGTCATTTAAAGCTTCTGTTTCCTTATTTATATTTATTTTCATTTTGGAAGATCTGTGCATTGGTGTAAGTGAGGTGTTAAAGTCTCCCACTATTATTGTGTTACTGTCGATTTCCTCTTTTGGAGCTGTTAGCAGTTGCCTTATGTATTGAGGTGCTCCTATGTTGGGTGCCTATATATTTATAGTTGTTATATCTTTTTCTTGGATTGATCCCTTGATCATTATGTAGTGTCTTTCTTTGTCTCTTGTAACATTGTTTATTTTAAAGTCTATTTTATCTGATATGAGTATTGCTACTCCAGCTTTCTTTTGATTTCCATTTGCATGCAATATTTTTTTCCATCCCCTCACTTTCAGTCTGTATGTGTCCCTAGGTCTGAAGTGGGTCTCTTGTAGACAGCATATATATGGGTATTGGTTTTGTATTCAACACATTCAGCAAGCCTGTGTCTTTTGGTTGGAGCATTTAATCCATTCAGGTTTCAGGTAATTATTGGTATGTATGTTCCTATGACCATTTTCTTAATTGTTTTGGGTTTGTTTATGTAGGTCATTTTCTCCTCTTGTGTTTCCCACTTAGAGAAGTTCCTTTAGCATTTGTTGCAGAGCTGGTTTGGTGGTGCTGCATTCTCTTAGCTTTTGCTTGTCTGTAAAGCTTTTGATTTCTCCATCGAATCTGAATGAGATCCTTGACAGGTAGAGTAATCTTGGTTGTAGTTTCTTCCCTTTCATCACTTTAAGTATATCATGCCACTCCCTTCTGGCTTGTAGAGTTTCTGCTGAGAAATCAGCTGTTAACCTTATGGGAGTTCCCTTGTATGTTATTTGTCATTTTTCCCTTGCTGCTTTCAATAATTTTTCTTTGTCTTTAATTTTTGCCAATTTGATTACTGTATGTCTCGACCTGATTCTCCTTGGGTTTATCCTGTATGGGACTCGCTGTGCTTCCTGGACTTGGGTAGCTATTTCCTTTCCCATGTTAGGGAAATTTTCAACTATAATCTCTTCAAATATTTTCTCGGGTCCTTTCTCTCTTCTCCTTCTGGGACCCCTATAATGCGAATGTTGTTGCGTTTAATGTTGTCCCAGAGGTCTCTTAGGCTGTCTTCATTTCTTTTCATTCTTTTCTCTTTATTCTGTTCTGCAGCAGTGAATTCCACCATTCTGTCTTCCAGGTCACTTATCCGCTCTTCTGCCTCAGTTATTCTGCTATTGATTCCTTCTAGTGTATTTTTCATTTCAGTTATTGTATTGTTCATCTCTGTTTGTTTGTTCTTTAATTCTTCTAGATCTTTGTTAAACATTTCTTGCATCTTCTAGATCTTTGCCTCCATTCTTTTTCTGAGGTCCTGGATCATCTTCACTATCATCATTCTGAGTTCTTTTTCTGGAAGGTTTCCTATCTCCACTTCATTTAGTTGTTTTTCTGGGGTTTTATCTTGTTCCTTCATCTGGTACATAGCCCTCTGCCTTTTCATCTTGTCTATCTTTCTGTGAATATGGTTTTTGTTCCACAGGCTGCAGGATTGTAGTTCTTCTTGCTTCTGCTGGTATGGTTGACTTTAAATCTATCATTTTGCTAGATGTTTTCTGTTTGCCTTTTCTGTTCTTTTCGTTTCTGTTTTCTCTTTTATCCTACTTTTTTTTTTACTTCTACCTAGTTTTTTATTGAGTTTCTATTTTGTTTTACCTGTACTACTACTGGCTTATTAGTTACACCTCTTAAAAAATTTTAGTGTCTGTCATAAGTTTTACAACATATCTCTTTATTGCATTCCTCTTTGAAATAATATTATATTACTGTATGTATAGTGTAAGAACCTTCCAATAGTATACTTCCAGCTCCTTTCACTCATTCTTTGTGCTGTTGTGGTTGTACATTTTACTTTTACATATATTGTACACCCCACATTTTTGGTGATGTCTAGATCTTGATTGTGGTGATGATTACATAGTATATATGTGCTTTCAAAACTCAATAAACACTACACATAAGTATTTTATTTTATGTAAATTATACGTAAATGAAGATTTTAATATAAATATAAACATATATTTTAATATAAATATATGTGTATATATACATATATGTGTGTGTATGTCTTTCTGTCTATAGAGAGAGTGAGAATATAGACCTAGTATAGGACTTTCCTAGATTATTTACTATTTAATTAATTTATTGTTTAATTAATAGTATTAATTAAATGCCATTGGTGCTAGTGGTGACAATTTGAAGAGTTAATGTTTAGTAGAGCCAAGTACATAATGCATACTTAGGTTATTTACCATTTAAACTTTGCCATCTTTTGAGTATTATATTTATAATCAAGAGCACCTGCAAATGAGCTATTTTGTCTCCTTTTTTAAATGGACAAATGAGGAAATTGCTAAAACTGTATGCTGTTCTTCCTTTATGTTTCTAAACCAGAGAAAGAGCAAGATTGTCTAGAATTCTGTGAAGTCCAATATAGTATCCACCTGCCCTATTTAATTTAAATTAAAATTTCAGTTCCTTAGTCATGCCACATTTCAAGTGCTCAGTAGCCACATGTGGCTAGTGGCTACCATGTTGGACTGCACAGATATAAAATATTTCTATAATCACAGAAAGTTCTTTTTTAAAATATTTATTTATTTGGATGCACTGGGTCTTAGTTGCCGCATGCAGGATCTTCATCGCCACATGCAGGATCTTCGTTGCATCATGCAGGATCTTTAGTTGCAGCGTGAGAACTCTTAGTTGAGGCATGTGGAATCTAGTTCCCTGACCAGGGATTGAACCCAGCCTCCTTGCATTGGGAGTGCGGAGTCTTAGCCACTGGATCACCAGGGAAGAAAGTTCTATCGGATAGCACTGTTGAAGGAAAAATTAGCAAGTTGTCCATGGCTTGCCTTTCTCCTTCCTGTAATGAAAGGCTAAATCTACTTTTCGTGGCTGCTTGGATGTCCTTCTCTGAATTTATCTTCATTCTCTTTACCATTAGTCCAAAGAAAATATGAGTGATTAATCTAGAAAAATGCCTGTTACTGATCAATGAAAATCCTTAGCCAAGGTCCTCATGGATTTCTTTGGTACCTAAATTTATTAGTTACTTTTCTTTTTTCTCTCACTTGACCTGTCTGTTATTGCATATGACATTTTTGAATATGCCATTCTTTTTGGCTTTTTCCTCTTTTTGTTTGTATGACACTGTGACTTTGCCTTTTCTACTTCTATCTCTCTGGTCCCTTTTTCTTAGCCTTTTTAGGTTCTTGTTCCTCTGCACATCTCTTAAATGACAGCCTTCCATAGCAGTCCATCCTTAACCTTATTTTTAACTCCCTGGACACCAGATACCACATATATGCTGAAGACTAACAAATCTATAAGCAGTTCAGATTTCTAACCTAAGTTCCTAATGAATATAACTACGTGGCTGCCCTAAGAGCATCCCAACCTCCATATGTCCAGAACGATTTCACTCCCTTCCTCTCTTGCGAACCTGCCTCTACCCCACCTAAGTGTGGGCCATTACTATCCACCACACTTCTAGCTAGAAATCTGGGGCCTCTCTCATAATTCAAACCAGTTAATCAGTTCCTGTTGATTCTACTTCCTAATTACCTCTGATACTGATTTTTTGTTTTTTCTCAAGGCCCTGTTTTCAGATCTTCCATATCTTCAGTTCTTACAACTCATTTATCTTTCTCCTTCTAGTTTATTTTCCCTGCTACTGAGGAGTGATCTTCTTAAAATGCAGAGCTGATCATTTTATTCTGCTATTTAAAATCCCTCCAAGGTCTCACATTACTTTGGCAAAAATGCAAACATCTTAGCATATCCAGTAGTCTCTTCTGGGTCTGCCTCTTCTCACCTCTCCCATCCCCATCTTTCAGTCCTCAGCTTAGAGCCTTTGTTCATTCATGTCCAGCCACTTAACTGCCTGGGGTTCTCAGAACCAGCCATGTGCTTCTCTCTCACCGCTGTGCCTTTTGAATTTTCCGTTCCCTCTACTTGGGGCTGATACCTCTTCCCATCCCCCACCACCGCCCACACACACCCTTTGCTTCCTTGCCTGGCCGATTGCATCTTGTCCTTCAGGACTCCATCAGGCCTCCTCCCATTTGGGAAACATTCCCTGATATTGTCCCTCCCCGGGCTAGTCTTTGTGCCTTCCTGACTTCCCTAATGTTCTCATAGTATTCCATGCTTTTCTCTACCATAGCAGTTATTTCCCTGTATTGTAATAGCACAGAAAGTATTCAATAGCAATTTATGAAATACTCAAACAAGTGTAAACTCTGAAAATATATTTGAATTCACAGACTAATGCATCATTATAGTAACCTTCCACTGTGTTCTTATAGGTGAAGATGCTGGAAGCAGATCTGGTTTCAAAAATGCTACGAGCTGTTCTACAGTCTCATAAGAGCGGAATAGCATTACCCCGGCTCCAAGGAGAGTACAGATCCTTAACTGGAGACTGGATCCCCTTCAAGCAATTTGGTTATCCTACGCTAGAAGCCTATCTGAGAAGTGTGCCAGCAGTTGTCAGGATAGAGACTAGTAGATCTGGAGAGGTAAGAAGGTAATTGTGTGTTTCAGAAGAGTTAAACCAATTCTTAATTGCCTGTCTCGCACTTCCAATCTCATAATTAGGGTAGAAGTCAAAGTGAAAAGCACTAGCCAAGATTGGTAGTGATAGAACAGCATCCACAGCACAGCCAAGATTCTCATGTCTTTTGTTTTACCCTCAAATTCTTTCTGTTGTAAAAATAAGGTTTTAACCATATTAAATTAAAAATTTTCAAGTTAAACTTTACCCAGTCTCACTGTCCAAACTAAATGTACTGGAGACCTTAACTGCCTAAATGTCATACCCACTCATTATAGACCTGCTACAGCTGTTTTTGCCTAGGTCACTAATGACTTCCTGATTACGGAATCTAGTAGACACTTTAAAATTCTCATCATTTGACCTGACTCCTATCTATTCCTACTGTCTGGGTCCTAGTTCAGCCTCTAATTGATTGATCATCACTTTTGGTTATTACACAGTCCTCCCTACTGTTATCCCTGTCTTTAGTCCCTAGCCTGTTCCTCACCTTCACACTTTAGTAACAGTGATCATGTTATTCTACAATTTTAAATCCTTTAGTTTCTCTTAAAGAATATTTTATATATAACATGGGCGATTAGGTGGTAGCAAGTGAATTTTTTACTGCATATACTCTGTGACCCAAAAGTTTCACTTCTTGGTTTCTGCCTAATGTACAGTATGAAAGATATGGACAAACCACCATCCAAGACAGAAAGGCACCCATCCCCACAATCAGTACCTTTTTCAGGGTACATTTCTATATATGTAAATATGTAGAACAGGTCTGGAGTATTTCTCACCAAAAATTATAATAGTTGTCCTCTTGGGAGGGGGGTGGGTAGGGAGGCAGTGGATAGAGGAGAAAAGGAGCCCAGGATTGGGAGAGTGGTCAGAGGTTCACGTAATCTGTAACAAATTTTATATAATGAGAAGGTATAAACTAATTAAATATTATATTAATAATAAAACTTTCTTCAGTGACCGTGGTTCTCCCAGACAGATTTAAGCCCTCCTTTCTGTCTGCTTGGCCCCTTGTAATACATCCAGTATTACACATGACATAATGTTTTCTGTTTAGTCTCTTTGTCTCTCTTTCCTTCATAAGTTTCTTGAGGATAAGGGATTTTTTTTTTTACCCCTAACAGTAGGTGTTTAATAAATATGTGTTGAATGTATAAATGATCAGATATCTGAATGAATTAATTAATAATTTAGTAATGCTTCATATACTTACTATGCTATAATTCACTCAACTCTTTATTCTCCTATTTTGGATATTTTTAATGTTTCCAGGTTTTGACTATTAAAATAACCCCTAATGTACATATTTGGGTATGTAACTTTTTCTTCTTTTGAAATATATTCTTACATTTTCAGGAATGGAAATACTGGGCCAAAGAATAGGAACATGTTTTGGCTTGTGGTGTAAAGCCTCACTGCTTTCCTGTTCTAGATTTCAACTTAGAATCAAAGACTTTAACACTAGATGTTTCTCTAGAGATAGTCTGATATCAACAGTCTACATTCTTTTTTCAAATCCTTTTTCAAATATCCTATATATCCCACCATTTTTTTTTTAAAGATAAAAAACTGAACTACTGTATTTTAAGTAGGTGCCAGAGGGTCCAGGCCTCTGCTTACCCTGTCTTGCCCTCACAGCCCTGAGGCACCTCCATGAAATTCTGTGGCTCCATTGAACAGTTTGAAAACCCCAGATCTAAGCTCTTCCCTGTTTTACAGCTGATAATACTAAGATTTTAGAAGTAAACTGGTTTGCCCCAAGTCACCCAGCTAATCCATTGCAGTGCAAGACTAGGATTTAGTGGTCTTTGGGAGACCACTAAATACAAATAGCAGTTACAAGTGTGTGCTTTGAATTCAGAGAGATAGCCTAGCTGTGTGGCTTGAGAAGTTTGCTTAACTTTCCTGAGCCTCTGTTTTCCCATGCGTAAAATGGGAATAAAATATATCTCACAAATTATATGAGATAATATATGCAAATCACAGGTTTCGTTTGGTTCATTTGTTAATCCTACAGTACCTAGCACATTTTAGATGCTTAATAAATACCTGTTTAAGGAATAAGTGAAAGTTTCAATTTGAGGAGAGATTATTCAGTGTGCCGGACTATGCTTGATTTCTCTTGCAGAAAATATAATTTAGCTCTAACATTATCGAAGAGAGAGAGACATGAATATTTGCATACAGCTTGATTTGGGACATATAAACACACAAAGATGCACTTTGAAAAATCAGCCTTTAGGTACCAGTGAATCTGAGAAATGTTTCTCCTCTTGCCTTGCCTCTCATAATTAGATTACCTGCTATGCCGTGGCCTGCACAGAAACTGCAAGAATTGCTCAGCTTGTAGCTCGTCAGAGGAGTTCTAAAAGGAAAACTGGTCGGCAAGTTAATTGTCAGATGAGAGTAAAGAAAACCATGCCATTTTTTCTAGAAGGTAAGATCTTTTCACATGCTAAAATTTTAAAGCCTGTCTATGAGTATACTGTCAGATGGAAATATTGCTTGTATTCATGATAAACACCTTTATTTGTTAATATTCATATGTCAAGGGAGAAGTCCTGAAGCTAGTATTTCCATTTGAAATTAAGTGAACATGATAAGCATGACTTATTAAGTAAAGTAATTATACAGTGTGAAATAACTCAGCATAGATTTTAATTAAACTTATTATGGCAAAGTGTGGTTTTACTCTTTATTTTGGGGGAAAGGCTCATCTAGAATGTTGGATGAACCAAGAACCTCTAAGTTAATGTCTTATTTAGGAAATCATGTCTTTTACTATAAATGCTCTATTTTCAGAAAAACGTGAATTATATAGTACATAAAGGTATTATAGGCAACTCAGCCTGTGTTTACTGATCATTTATCTCAAGGAGCTTATAAATCATTTCTAAAACTAAATTCTCAAGAAATAGTTCAATGATGGTAGAAAGGAGTTGATGCCTAAATGCCACAAGGAGCATTTTAGACAAAGGAGCAATCATTGTGAGAATGGCAGTGGAGGGCTTCATGGCAAAGGGGAGACTTGAACCCAGACCTCTAACAGTTGGAAGAATTTAAATTGATGGAGAAGAGATGGGAGGACTGAGATAATGGCTGAGTGTGCTGCATTTGTAAGAATGTGAGGTGACTGCCACCACGTTACTTGGTGAGTAGAGGGAAGGTAATGGGCTAGCCTAGCAGATGAAGCCACGTTCTGAAGAACCTCATCTGCTAAATACACACCAATCTACTCATCCCCTGCTGACCGACCCTCTAGTGACCATCTCCTCATATTCTTTATTTTTTTTAAATATTTATTTATTTATTTTTTTAACATGTTTATTGGAGTATAATTGCTTTACAATGGTATGTTAGTTTCTGCTGTATAACAAAGTGAATCAGCTATACATATACATATATCCCCTTATCTCCTCCCTCTTGTGTCTCCCTCCCATCTTCCCTACCCCACCCCTCTAGGTGGTCACAAAGCACCGAGCTGATCTCCCTGTGCTATGCGGCTACTTCCCACTAGCTATCTGTTTTACATTTGGTAGTGTATATATGTCCATGCCACTCTCTCACTTCGTCCCAGTTTACCCTTCCCCCTCCCCGTGTCCTCAAGTCCATTCTCTATGTCTGTGTCTTTATTCCCGTCCTGCCCCTAGGTTCTTCACGACCATTTTTTTTTAGATTCCATATATATGTGTTAGCATACTGTATTTGTTTTTCTCTTTCTGACTTACTTCACTCTGTATGACAGTCTCTAGGTCCATCCACCTCACTACAAATAACTCAATTTTGTTTCTTTTTATGAATGAGTAATATTCCATTGTATATATGTGCCACATCTTCTTTATCCATTCATCTGTTAATGGACACTTAGGTTGCTTCCATGTCCTGGCTACTGTAAATAGAGCTGCAATGAACATTGTGGTACATGACTCTTTTTGAATTATGGTTTTCTCAGGGTATATTCCCAGTAGTGGGATTTCTGGGTCGTATGGTAGTTCTATTTTTAGTTTTTTAAGGAACCTCCATACTGTTCTCCATAGTGGCTGTATCAATTTACATTCCCACCAACAGTGCAAGAGGGTTCCCTTTTCTCCACATTCTCTCCAGCATTTATTGTTTGTAGATTTTTGTTGATGGTCATTCTGACTGGTGTGACACCTCCTCATATTCTTACAAACTGTTCCAAGAATAGAGACCGACAGAAAACATCTGGACAGGGGAGTGACATAATGAAACCGTGGTTTTGGGAAGCTAATCGATTCCGTTATGTATGCCTGACTTTGTAGGAAAACCAAAAGCAACCCTCAGACAACCAGGATTTTCTTCAGATTTTTCTATCAGCAAAAAACCTAATCCAACACTGTTAAGAGACAAAGGAAACTCTCTTGGAGTTAAATCTGTTGCTGAAATGCCACCTTACACATTACATACAACTATTGGAAATGAAGTATTCAAAGATGTTCCAGTGCAGAGGCATGTGACCATGTCTACCAACAACAGGTATTTGTGCTTTGTCTGACTAAAAGGAGAAGTTTGGTGAACCTAGGATAATAAATATTAAACATGTGTGTTCAGGGTAAGAAGGAAGTACTTTCTGTTTTGTGTAATACAAGTTCACATGTTAGTAAAGAAATGCATCGTTACTAGTTAGTCCACTTTCCTGGCTGCCTAAATGTCATTCTCTGAATATCTCCATTTTGTATTTGTTGTGCGTTATTGGTAATCTCTCTTTGTAAAAATTATTTTAAAAGCTCTCACAAATTGATCTAAGATGCTATTTCAGCATAACTTACTTTTTCTGAAAACCTTTCTTACAATTAATTTTGTAAGTTTTAAATAAAATCTGATTGATTTGTACACTCTGCTGTGTTCCAATAATTATACCCTTAATTATACAGTAGCATTATACATCCATGCATCAGAATACTGAACTGGAAGTAATAACACAACTTTAAAGTTTTAGTTTGAATGCTGCCATTCACTAGCCAGGTGAAATAAGTGAAATTATTTCATCTTTTGGGGCTGTGGTATCTTCATTTGACTAATGAAAATGTTAACTGGGTGATCTCAAAGTTCCTTTCTGGCTGTAAATTTTATGGTTTTATGAGGTAACTCAGGTGAGCAAACTACAACTTATGGACCATTGCCTGTTTTTGTAAATAAAGTTTTATTGGAACACAGCCACATTCCTTTATTTATATATTGTCTGTGGTTGCTTTTACCCAACTACAGAGTTGTGCAGAGACAGTATGGCCAGCAAAGCCTAAAATATGTACTGTTAGACCCTTCACAGGAAAAGCTTGCCATCTCCTGATGAATCAGTATCACGTTCTTCCATCCTGTTTGTACCTCTGCAAAACAAATTTTATTGTATCATGTTCATTTAAATCAGTGTTCAAGACTTCCATTTTGTATAAAAGATAGTCCCCTTCCCCCCAAGCACTCCCCCTTCACTAGACTATTTAGAAATAATTAATTTTGTTAAGTTAGGTAAAAGGGTACTAGTTTTTTATATTTTGGTATTTTTTATAAAGTAACCCTTAAATATTTTTCATAATGGTATATATTTAATGGTGTTTATGGTTAGTTATTATAATTTTTGATAAGGTCTAGAAAATACATAATTAAAATTTGGATCTTGACCCAAAGCACTAGTTATGTCCAGTATGTGACTGAGGTACCATTGTCTTCTCTGGTTGTGGGCCTAAATTTCAAGATTTTGAATTGAATCTATAAAATGACAGCAAAACCAGGCATCCTGGATTGTGGTCCCAGAGGAGCATTCTCCACCCCATGGCCTGGTGTCTCCTCCTTCTCACCTAGTGCCACTGCATGGCCCAGGTAAGTGCCTTCCATCCCTGCAGGTAGCACTAGCAGTGATTGAGTGGGGGCCTTGCCAGCACCAAGCAGCCCACAGAGTAGGCCCAAGGTGGTGCTCTCTGACCTGCTGCCTAGTGTGCTCCCAGCCCTCCTCCCCAGCAGCAGGGGCCCAGGGAAGTGTATTCTGCTGTACCAGATCAGAATAGCACCATGAGGGCCCTGAAAACTAAATTATTATTGGAACCACAGCCTACAAAAGTGGGCCAGGAGGTATATGATAAACCTAAACGGAGTAACTGTCTGCTAAAATAGGACATTCGTAACTGATTCACTTTGTTGTAGGGCAGAAACTGACACACCACTGTGAAGCAGTTATGCTCCAATAAAGATGTAAAATAAAATAAAATAAAATAGGACATTCATCTTAACATATGTCCAAATGTCCAGGTTACAATAAAAAAAGTCAATCTTTATACTAAGAGGCAGGAAAATGACAACTTGATTGAGAAAAGATAACCAACAGACATGAACATTATGATGAATCAGATGTTGGAATTATCTGACAACGATTTTAAAGCAGCTGTTGTAAAAATGCTTCAGTTTGCAATTGCAAATACTTTTGAAAAAAATGAAAAAATAGAAAATTCACCAAAGAAAGAGAACATACAAAAAAGAACCAAATGAAACAACCAAAATAAAAATGCAGTGTATGAGCTCAATAACAGAATGAATATGATAGAGCACAGAATTAGTGAACCTGAAGATAGAACAATAGAAATTACCCAATCTGGACAACAGAGTAAATAGACTTAAACAAAACAAAATAACTAGCTGAACCTGAGGGGCCTATGGGGGGAAAAAACATCTAGCAGAGCCTTAGGGACCTGTGGAGAAAATAAGAAAAGATCTAATATTTGTATTATCAGAGCCTCAAAACAAAGAATGGGACTGAAGGAGTATTTGAAGGCATAATGGCTGAAAACTTCTCAAATTTGCCTAAGGACATAAACCTACAGGTTCAAGAAGCTTAGGAAATCCCAGACAGGATGAATCCAAAGAATCCCACACCATGGCACATCATAATGAAACTTCTGAAAACTAAAGACAAAGAAAAAATCTTGTAAACAACCAGAGAGAAATGACACATCACCCATAGGGGAATACCAGTTTTAATGACAGTGGATTTCTCATTCACAGTCATGGAGGAATCATGAAGGAAGGAAATGGCACATTTTTAGTGCTGAAAGGAAAAAACCTATCAACCACAAATTCTGTATCCAGCAAAAGTATAATTCAGGACTGAAAGGGAAATAAAAACATTCTCAGATGAAAGAAAACTAAGAGAATTTGTCATTAGCTGACTTACTCTTAAAGAGTGACTAAAGGAAGTTCTCTCAACAGAAAAGATGTTATATAAAATGGCTTGGAACTTCAGAAAGGAAAGAGCAAAATGGGTAAAAACAAGTGTAAATAAATGGATTATCCTTCTTCTCATGAGTTTCTTAAATCATATTAGTTTGAAGTAAAAATTATAACACCATCTGATGAGGTGCTAGCATATGTAGAGAAAAACTTAAAGTAATTGTATTTGTAAAGTAGGGAGGGCAAGGAGACCTAGATGAAAGTAAGGTTTTTACACTTGAAGTGGCAAAACATTGAGATGAGTAGAATGTGATGTTATATGTGTATTGAAATGCATAAGCAACCAATAAGAAAACTATACAAAGTGATATACTAAAAAAAATTATAAGTAAATCAGAATGGAATTTTCAAAAATGTTTAACCCACAAGAATGCAAGAAAAGATAAATAGAAGAATGAGAAACAGGGAACAAATAGAAAACAAATAATAAAGTGCAGACATAAGCCCTAACAAAACAGTAATTACTTTAAATGTAAAAACACATGAAAATATGTTCAACTTCATTAGCTATTAGGGAAATGTAAATTAAAACTACATTGACAGAAAAAAAAGCAAAAAAAAAACCAAAGAAAACCCTATATTGACAGGGACTTCCCTGGTGGTCCATTGGCTACGACTCCGTGCTCCCAGTGCAGGGGGCCCGGGTTCAATCCCTGGTCAGGGAACTAGATCCCACATGCTGCAACGAAGTTCCCACAGACAGCAACAAAGATCCTGTGTGCCACAGCTAAGACCCGGTACAGCCAAATAAATAAATAAATATTTTTTTAAAAAACTGCATTGACGTATCACCACAACACACCTATCAGAATGGCTAAAATAAAAAATAATGATACAATAATAGTAGGGGACCTTAACACCCACTGGCATCAATGGACAGATCATCCAGACAGAAAATCAATAGGTAACAGTGGTCTTAAACAACACAACAGACCAATTGGACTTAATAGCTATCTATAGGACATTAAATCCAGAAACAGCAGAATACACATTCTTTTCAAGTGCACATGGAACATTGTCCAGGACAGATCACATACTAGGCCACAAAACAAGCCTCAACAATTTAAGAGGAAGAAATTATATCAAGCATTTTTTTTCTGACCACAATGGTATGAAACTAAAAATCAACTATGGAAAGAAAAATGGGAAAAGAAGAAACATGTGGAGACTAAAGAACATGCTGCTAAAAAACCTTGGTCAATGATGAAATCAAAGAGGAAATCAGAGGGCTTCCCTGGTGGCACAGTGGTTAAGAATCTGCCTGCCAATTCAGGGGACATGGGTTCAAGCCCTGGTCCGGTAAGATCCCACATGCTGTGAAGCAGTTAAGCCTGTGCATCACAACTACTGAGCCTGTGCTCTAGAGCCCACAACCCACAACTGCTGAGCCCACGTGCCACAACAGCTGAAGCCCACACACCTATAGCCTGTGCTCCACAACAAGAGAAGACACCTCAATGAGAAACCCGCATCCCACAATGAAGAGTAGCCCCCGCTTGCCACAGCCAGAGAAAGCCTGCGCACAGCAATGAAGACCCAATGCAGCCAAAAATAAACAAATAAATAAATTTAAAAAGTTTTAAAAAAAGAGGAAATCAGAGAATACCTCAAAAGACAAATGAAAATGGAAATAGAACTTTCCAAAGTTGGGATGCATCAAATGCAGCGCTGAGAGGGAAGTTTATAGCAACACAGTCCTTCTTCAAGAAACAAGAAAAAAATCTCAAACAACCTAACCTACCACCTAAAAGAATTAGAAAAAGAACAAAGCCCAAAGTCAGCAGAAAAAATGAAATGATAAAGCTCAGAGAAGAAATAAGTAAGAGATCATAAAAACAATAGAAAAGATCAATGAGACCAAGAGCTGTTTTTTAAAAAAGATTAAAAAATTGATAAACCTTTAGCCAGGCTTACCAAGAAGAAAAGGGAGGGCTTTCCTGGTGGCGCAGTGGTTGAGAGTCCGCCTGCTGATGCAGGGGATGCGGGTTCGTGCCCCGGTCCGGGAGGATCCCACGTGTCATGGAGTGGCTAGGCCTGTGAGCCATGGCCACTGGGCCTTAGTGTCTGGAGCCTGTGCTCCACAGCGGGAGAGGCCACGGCAGTGAGAGGCCTGCATACCGCAAAAAAAGAAAAAAAGAGAGGACTCAAATAAGTGAAAGAGGAGAAATAACAACTGATACCACAGAGATATTAAAAAAAAATCATAAGAGAATACTATGAACAGTTATATGCCAATGAAATGGACAAATTTCTAAAAACATACAGCCTGCCAAGGCTGAAATAAGAACATACAGACAATTTAAACAGACTGGCCACTAGAAGTGAAATTGAATTTGTAATAGAAAAACTCTAAGCAAACAAAGTTCAGGGCTGGATGGCTTCACAGGGGGATTCTACCAAACATATAAGAAGAACTAATACCTATCCTTCTCAAACTATTCCAAAAAACTGAAGAGGGAACACTCCCACATTCATTCCATGGGGCTACCATTATCTTGATACCAAAACCAGACAGAGATACTATAGAGATAGAAAATTACAGACCAATATCTTTGATGAATATAGATGCAAAAATCCTCAACAAAATATTATCAAACCAAATCTGACAATATATAAAATGGGTCATACACCATGATCAAGTTTGGATTTATTCCAGAGTCACAGGGATGGTTCAACATTTGTAAATCAATCAGTGTGATATACCACATTAACAAAAGGAAGGATCAGAATCACATGATCATCTCAAGAGACACAGAAAAAACATTTGACAAAATTCCATATCCATTCATGATAAAAATTCTCATCAAAGTGGGTATAGAGGGAATATATCTCAACATAATAAAGGCCATTTATGACAAACCCACAGCCAAAGTCATACTCAGTGGTGAAAACCTTCCCACTAAATTCAAGAACAAGACAAGGATGCCCACTCATGCCACTTCTATTTAACATAATATTGGAAGTCCTAGCCACCAGCAGTCAGAGAAGAAAAAGAAATAAAAGGTATCCAAATTGGAAGGAAAGAGGTAAAACTGTCTTTACTTGACGACAACATGATACTTTAAATAGAAATCCCTAAAGTCTCCACCCCAAAACTATTAGAGCTAATAAATGAATTTAGTAAGGTTGCAGGATATGAAATTAATATACAGAAATCTGTTGTGTTTCTATACACTAATAATGAAATATCAAAGAGAGAGTAAGAAAGCAGTCACATTTAAAATGATATAAAAAAGAATAAAATACCTAGGAATAAACTTTGCTAAGGAGGTGAAAAACCTATACTCTGAAAACTATAAAACATTGATGAAGGAAATTGAAGATGATACAAAGAAGGAAGGATATCCCATGCTCTTGGATTGGAAGAATTAATACTGTTAAACTGGCCATACTACCCAGAGCAATCTACAGATTTCATACAGTCCCTATCAAAATAGCCAGGACATTTTTCACAGAACTAGAATAATCCTAAAATTCATATAGAACAACAGAAGACCCCGAATTGCTGAAACAACCTTGAGAAAAAAGAACAAACCTGGAGTATAACCCTCCCAGACTTCAGACAATACTACAAAGCTACAGTAATAGAAACAGCATGGTATGGGCACAAAAACAGACACATAGATCAATGGAACAGAATAGAGAGCCCAGAAATAAATCCATGCACCTGTGGTCAATTGTTGACAAAGGAGGCAAGAATATACAATGGAGAAAAGACAGTCTCTCTAACAAGTTAGTGCTGGGAAAACTGGACAGCTACATGTAAAACAAGATACTAAAACATTCTCTCACACTATATACAAAAGTAAACTAAAAATGGTTTAAAGAACTAAATGTAAGAACTGAAACCTTAAAAGTCCTAGAAGAACATAGGCAGAATACTCTTTGACATAAATTGTAGCAATATTTGTTTGGATTTGTCTCCTAAGGCAAAAGAAATAAAAGCAAAAATTTTTAAATGGGACCTAATTAAACTTAAAAGCTTTTGCACAGCAACGAAACAAAAAGACAACCTACACAATGGGAGAAAATATTTGCAAATGATGTGACCAACAAGCGGTTAATATCCAAAGTATATAAACAGCTCATACAGTTCAATATCAAAAAAACAAACACCCCAATCAAAAAAGTGAACAGAAGACCTGAATAGACATTTTTCCAAAGAGGATATGCAGTTGACCCCAGGCACATGAAAAGCTCAGCATCACTAAGCATGAGGGAAATGCAAATCAAAGCTACAATGATGTACCATCTCACACCTGTCAGAGTGGCTATCGTCAAAAAGTCAGCACATAACCAGTGTTGGAGAGGACGTGGAGAAAAGGGAACCCTTGTACACTGTTGGTGGGAATGTAAATTGGTGTAGCCACTATAGAAAACAGTATGGAGATTCCTTAAAAAACTAAAAATAGAATTACCATATGACCCAGCAACTCCTCTCCTGGGCATATGTCCAGAAAAAAAACAAAAACACTAATCTGAAAAGATACATGCACCCCAGTGTTCATAGCAGCACTATTTACAATAGTCAAGACACAGAAGCAACCCAAGTGCCCACCAACAGATGAATGGATAAAGATGATATGGTATATATATACAATGAAGTATTACTCAGCCATAAAAAAGAATGAAATTCTGCTATTTACAGCAATGTGGATGGACCTAGAGAATATTATGCTTAGTGAAATAAGTCAAAGACAGGTACTATATAATATCACATTTATATGTGGGATCTAAAACATACTACACGTGAATATATCAGCAAAAGAGAAACAGGCTCAAAGTCAAAGATATAGAAAACAAACTTGTGGTTACCCAAGGGGAGAGAGGAGGGGGAGGGACAAATTAGGGGCATGGGATTAACAAACTATTATGTGTAAAATAGATAAGCAACAAGGATTTACTGTATAGCACAGGGAATTATCTTATTAGCCATTATCTTATAATAACTTATAATGGAGTATAATCTGCAAAAATACCAAATCACCATGCTGTGCACCTGAAACTAATATAATATTGTAAGTTAAATATACTTCAATTTAAAAAATAGTGATAATACTGAATCTGGCAAGGATACAGAGAAAATGGATCACTCATACGTTGCTGTTGGGAATATAAAATTGTACAACCACAATAGAAAATAGTTGGGGAGTTTCCTTTTAAAAAAATAAAACATGATACCACTATATGACCCAGGAATTCCACTCCTATACATTTATCCCAGAGAAATGAAAACTTAGATTCACACAAAAACCTGTACACAAGTGTCCATAGTAAATTTATTCATAATAGGCCAAAACTGGCAAAAACCCAGATATCCTTCAGTAGTTGAAAGTTTCAGCAAACTGAATACATCCACACTACAGAATACCTCTCAGCAGTAAAAAGGAATGAACTATTGACACATGCAACATCAGTGGATCTCAAGGGAATTATGCTGAGTGAAAGAAGCTAATCTCAAAAAGTTACATACTATGTGATTCTATTTATATAACATTCTTGAAATGACAAAATTATAGAGACAGAGAACAGAGAAGTAGTTGCCAAGAGTCGGGGTTGGGGAAGGGGGAAGGGTGTGGCAATAAAGGGGTAGAAAGAGGGACCCTTGTAGTCATGGGATAGTTCTGGATATTGATTGTAGTGGTGGTTACATGGACCTATATGTGTAGTAAAATTGCACAGAACTATACACACACATGTGTATGTTTAAAACTGGTGGAATTTGAATAAGTTCTGGATTATACCAATGTCAGTTGCCTGGTTTTGATATTGTACTATGCAAGATGTTACCCTTGGGGGAAACTGGGTGAAGGGTACATGGGACTTCTATGTACATTTTTTGCAAATTCCCATGAATTTATAAATATTTCACAATAAAAGGTTAAAAATTGATAGCAAAATCTTTTTATATGGTTTTAGTTTTGAGAATTAATATAGTATATGCTTTTGTCTTTTGCCTTTCTCCATAAGAATTTTGAATTCCATATAGTTGAATGTCTTGTACATTATTGTACAATGATTTCTAGAACTACATACCTATTTGTCTTCATCTGTCTGACTTTGTATGGATTATATTTCAGACTATTTTAATTATACACTATTAAAGATGTTGTAAAACATCTTCATCAAATCTTTTTTTAAAGAGCATAATACAAATTGAAAGATACATTTAAAGAGAAATCTAAATACCATCTGGTGGCAGAGGTTATGGGCTGCCTTTCTAATTATAAAACCAAAGAAGTTGCTCTTACCAAAATAGAGCAATAGCAAAAGATTTTATTTCTAAACTTATGAAATATTAGGCAGTAATATTAAGTAGTATAAGTTATTATGAGCTTAAACTTTTTAGAGTCACCAAATCTTTAGAGTCACTAATGAAAGCTATAAATTATCTTCCCAGAAAAATTAATTTGTGCACATATACATGCATCTTTGTATACTAATGCAGGGAATACATGGGCCCCAGAAGCCCATTCTCAAAAACTCTGGTTAAGAACTCATGCCTGCTGGTTAACAAACTGGAAGGTTCTAGAAAAATAGTATAACTGATATTCTCTAATATTGTAGGTATCAATCTAAGTTTACCATGTGTCTACAGTAAAATAGAAAGAGGGGCCAAAAGTGAGGATGTACGATTGATTTATGGTTTCTCTGGGAAATGTTTATTTCTAAAAAAATAAAATTCATGACCGTTGTATTTTGTTAAAATGATGAGATTATTAAAATTTGGTTTTTTAATGTATTTATGCATAACACATAGATGAGTATGGCACTGAAGACCAGGGTTCCATTAGGCCTAGAATGAGAGAAGAAATTGCTGTATGTATATTGTAGTGAGTAAGATCATGGACTTTGGATATGAATAAAGGACTGTCTGGCATTAGCCAATGGGAACCATGATTGAAAAGGCATCTTTCAAGTATTAAGTTAAAGTAAATGAATGTAGGTTTCTGAGATCTTGTAGGTTTAAAAGTCATGTACTAAATATTTACAGGAAGCATTTTCTAAAATACATTTATTGCTTTCTTCTGATTACAAAAGTACTAATGTGTATGGTATAGACAATTTGCAAAGTAGAAGAAAGTAAAAGGAAGAAAAAAGTCACCTCTAATCTGGACATAAATGTAACCATTAAAAATTAACTTTCTACATTATTTATTTATATAAGTTTTAAAAAATACATATTGGGTCATGATGTATATTACTATTTTATAACCTGTTTTAAAAGGCAATATATTGTGAACATTTTCCATATCATTAAGTACACATCTCTGTTATCATTTTTAGTGTCAGGCTAGTCCATTGTCCAGTCACTCATTGTTGAATATAAATGATTTTCACTATTGTAAGCAATACTACAATGAACATATTTGTAGAATGATCCTTGCATATATTCACAACTAGTTCCTTAGAATAAATTGGTAGAAATAGACTCTCTGGGTAAGAGGGTATACACACTAAGGCTTTACTGATTTGTGCTCTAAACAGATTATACCAGTTAGATTCTTCTAGAAGCATATGGGAGTGATAGTTTGCTTGTGCACTTGCCAACATTGGGCATCAGTGTTTTATTTGCTACTCTAAAAGGTGAAAAAATGTACATATGTTTTAATTTCTATTTCTTTGATTTTGATTCTTAAGGAAGTTACATTTTTTCATATGTTTATTAGCCCATTTATAGATCTTTTGTAAATTACAGGTTTTTGTCTTTTGTTGCTTTTTCTTTCTAATTGGTAAAAATGATTTATAAATTAAAGATGTTGAGCCTTTTGTCCTGTAATATGTTGGCAATTTTACCAATGTTGGCAAGTTTGTTTAATTATGGTATTTTTGGTATACAAAAACTTTAAAATTTTCTATTTACATCTATTAATCTCTACCTTTATGGCTTCTGCCTACAGGTGTTGTGCTTAGAGAAGCATTTCTACCCCCATATTATGTAGTATGTCTTCTGTTTTCTTTTAGAATTTTTATGGTTTCAGTTTTTGCATTTAAACCTTTAATTCATCCAGAATTAATTTTGTTGTATAGCATGAGAGTAGGAATCCTGTTAGCCAGATGTCCTAATATCAATTATGACATAATCCTTTCTTTCCCTGCTGGTTTGAAACACTATCTCTATCAATACTAAATTGTTATAAATATATGACTCAGTTTCTGGGCTTTCCATTTGGAATCACTGATTACCTGTCTATTCTTTAGCAGTGCCAAACTACTCAGATTATTATAACTTTATAATAAGTGTTAATAACCTTTACTTTTTACTTGCTCCTCTCTCTGCCTCCTAATTTAGTTGGTTGCTTTTGTCATGTGCTTTTGTTAACACCTACTGCCCCTATTATAGCACTTAGTAGACTTTGTTCTTACATACAAATTCTGTCAGTTCATTATCTGTTGTGTAACAGGTTATCACGAATTTAGCAGTTTACAGCACATACTTATTATCCTGTAGCTTCTGTGAGTTAGGAATCTCAGAACCACTCAGCTAGATCCTCTGCTTCAAAGTTTCTCATGAGGTTGCAATCAAGGTATCGGCCATGGCTGGGTCAGCTGAGCAGGAATCCCCTTCCAGGCTCACTCGTGTGGTTGTTAGTACAATCCGTCCCTTTTGAGTTGTCCCTTAGTTCCGTCTGGCTATTGGCCAAAGACCACCTTCAATTTCTTGCCATATAGCCCTTCCTAACATGGCTATTTGCCTCATTGAAACCAGCAAGAGACAGATTATGCTAGCAAAGTGGAAATTAGAATCTTCTGTAATCTAGTTATGTATAATCCCCTCAACCTTGAAGTATCCTATTGATTAGAAGCGAGTTACTCAAAGGGAGGGGATTACACAAGGTTGTGGATACCAGAGGGGAGAATCACTGGGGGCCATCTGCTAGCCGCTTGCTACAGTCACTTTTCTCAACTATACGTGTAGTCCGTGAGAATAATGGTACCTTCCTCTTGTTTAGTCATTGATCATTACCCTCTGACACAATGCCTGGCATGTAATAGTAGGTCCTTAAATAAATATTTGTGGGATAATAATGTGTCTCTAATAAGTGGCATATGTTTGAGTTGGGAGGTATTTTTGTGGGGGGACAGTCTAAGTATTTCTTTTAAGAAACAAAATAATAAGTCTTTTATACTTACTGTTATAAAACTGGTTGGACCTCTATTATCTTATTAAGTTTGTTTTCACATGTCCCTGTGGTTTTCCTTGAACATCTTTCTTTTGCTGTGTTGACAGTTTTCTTTCCTGTGCATTAGGCCTACCAATGTTTGCATGATAGCAGTCTCTGCTGTATCCTTGCTGTACTTTCACTCTTCGCTTATATCCCTCTGCTTTCTGCTAGAGCCCTCACAGCTGACTCAAAGCAGGGGAAGATTCCAGTTTACATTTTTAGGGCTCTGGTGCAAGGGAAAGGATTGCTGGTTCCCTGCCAGTTCTGCAGAAGTAGGAGCTGGATATGTTTTTGGCATCTTCTGTCATTACCCAGATGCATTAATACACAAGTGTGATGCTCTTACAATTGCAGAGCATTGTATACTAAGTAAGCTTTTGCTGGTAGCCTACAATCTAATAATTTCTTTTAGAATTAAAATATTTTGAGGAGATGTGCTTCATTTCAAAGAATTGATCTAATTTTTAGAGTATTCCATTCTATTGAAAAATTGCGAAATAAGTGTACTGTCACTATCACCACTAGTCCCGTACCCGCCGCTGGGCAAGATGTACTCTTTGATTCTTTCAATCATCCTATTCATTCTTACAGCATTCGCTCTCCCTTGCATGTACCAAGCACTGCCCTAGGCACAAGAAACACAAGTAATTAAGACACTTGGGGTCTAGTGAGGGAGACAGACATGAATACAAATTATTTCACTTTGTGGGTGGTGGTGGTGGGTATTTCTTTGTCCGCATATTTAGAAAATTTTTCTACATATATCCAGCACAATTTACATAAAAATTTTTTTGGTGAGGGTATGAGGTGGGAAATCTACATTTCTTTCCTAAGTAGTTAATTGAATTTTAACTTACCTTTTTTTTTATACCTTAGGTTTAGCCCAAAGGCATCCCTTTCGCCACCTTTTCAGATGCATCTCTCAAGAACCTGTATTAAGGAAATGAGTGGTATGTTTTCTAAACATTATTTTCGTAATACATTATGGTTTCTGGAGCCTCAGAGCCCCCCCAGAAATATCTAATGGTGGCTTTTACATTTGTTCTCACCTTCTCCCACTTGGAATACATCTCTCCTCCCCTCTTTTTTGATTTCTTTAAGTTATGAATTGAAGTGATCTAAAGAGAAAGTAATACCTCCAAGGATATCATTATTATTCTGACTTGAGGCCTTCCTCACACTAGACCTATTCTGTTTCACTTCCACGTGTTACCTACAGAGATATTTGTGTCCCTTGTCACTCTCTTACACATTAGAGAGTAAGATTTAAAGCACATAAATAGGGGACTTCAACTCATAAAATAGTTCCAGATACTCTACCAGGTAAACTCTGGGGCCCTAAACTATGTGCATTGGCCACTAAGCATCTAAATAGGAATATAAATATATAAAATCCAAAAGGGCTGTTAAGAAATCAATAGAAGACATAATAAAGTTGAAGAATCTGAAGATTAGAAGTGCACACACTCATCTTGTCTCCTCCAACCAAAGTGTAAATTCCCTGCTGTTAGACCCACCCAAGGGATACAGTATTTTCAGAAATTTTGCTGCATGAAATTTAAATGTGGTTTTAAATGATTTGCTGCTTTAAGTGTGATTCTTACTGAGTTGAAATCATTTTTTTCCAAAGGAATGTATCTCCAGTATTTCTCATGGAAATTAATTGAACAATTTGATTTTTGTTTATATCAATTACTTTTACATATGCATTTTCTGAAAAATGACTACTCAGTAAAGTCATATACCCTTTAGAGGCTGTATATCCTTTACATTAGAATAAGCTTTTTCTGCAGAACCAGGAGGACTTGTTTCAGGACGATTATGATTCACCCAGCAGCTGATTTACACACACTTATACATAACCTCTCCTACCTGCTGGCAGCCTAAATTACTTCCTTGATTTGTTTAACAAAAGGTACAGAAGCTTAGCTGACTTCAGTGGCCCCACAGAGCAGGTGCATTTGCAAAGCCTCCAACTATATGTCAGCTGCTGACACTCTCTCTTTAAGGGAGGGACTGGCCAGTTCCAAGAAACTTATCTTTTCTTTCTTCCTGGTTCTTTTATATATCATTATTTGGGAAGAACTTTATAAATTAACTGTGCCTTTAATAGGAAATGTATGTGGACATCCTGGACCCTTCTGTTGGCTGAGCCAAACTAAGTCTCAGCAAGGGCAGGTCTCGTGCCCTATGGTGGGTAAAGGAGAGTCAGCATCCAGCCATACTCAAGGAACAGCTCTCCCTTTGGCTTCCTGGCATCTTCAAAGGCCAGCATCCCCAAACCAGCCTATGTGTCTCCACCAGCCAGTTTAAAAAATAAAATAAAATAAAAATTGTTGAATCCCAGCAGAAATGCTATATGATTAAAATATGAACATATTTTGCATATAGATGGTAATTTTTAAAATATTCTGATCTGTATCCCAGTGAAATTTAGAAAAGGTTTGGAATGAATTTCATAGTTCTTAAAATACCAGAAATATCAGCTATTGGGGACACTTAAATTTCTTTATTGCCTTAGGATGTTAACTCAGGCATTCTAAGTTTTAAATAAAAATAAATGTAAGAGAGCTAGCCAAAACTTTATAAATATTCGCTTATGAAAAATGAATGATTTGGATTGGAGAAATAAAAACAAATCGTTAATAGTTATTTATGAGCACCAAACCTTTTATTTATGTTTATAAACTGAGGCTAGGATGATTATTACAGGTGGATCAATTTTTGAACTTTCATTTATTGCTAAATTATTTTTTCTCATTAATAAAGGGAAAAATTGGGCTTCCCTGGTGGCTCAGTGGTTGAGAGTCCACCTGCCAACGCAGGGGACACGGGTTCGTGCCCCGGTCCAGGAAGATCCCACATGCCGTGGAGCGGCTAGGCCCATGAGCCATGGCCGCTGAGCCTGCGTGTCTGGAGCCTGTGCTCCGCAGCGGGAGAGGCCACAACAGTGAGAGGCCCGCATACTGCAAAAAAAAAAAAAAAAAAAACCTGGACAATTATTTATTTTTTATAAAATGTTCTTTGATCTTACTATTATGGCATTATCCTTAGGCTTTGTAAAATATAGCTTTAAATTTATCATTACATATACACCATTATTGTCTAATATTTAACCTTTCTTAGTTGCAATCAGAAAATGATTGGTTAAATAATAAAGTTCATTATTCTTTATGAGTTTAAATTAAACTATGACGTATCCTTGGAAAATAAAGGGGCTAGGTTCCCTCTCTGAGTGGCTGTTGACCTTCCTGGTTATTTCAGGGTTAAAACTTAGAATGAAATTGTCATGGTCCTGCTCTCCTAATCCTGCTCTCTTTGAAAGTCCCTTAACCCCCACAAGCCTGAAGTATAACAAAGCCTGAAGACACAAATACTAGGTAATGGGGATAATCTAAAATGTTAAGCATTCTGGTTAATTCTATCATATTTTTTAATTTAAAGATAATTTAAATCAGGCTGTTGAAAAACCAAATGTCACGCCTCCTGCCTCTTACACTTATAAAATGGATGAGGTTCAAAACCGCATAAAGGAAATACTAAACAAGCATAACAATGGCATTTGGATATCTAAGCTTCCACATTTTTACAAAGAATTATATAAAGAAGAACTTAATCAAGGAATTTTACAACAATTTGAACACTGGCCTCATATTTGCACGGTACGTTTCTTCTTATTCCTCCCTCCTGATGCCTCCTCCCTGCCCCACTTTCAGATTTTGAGTTGTTAGTAATATCACCTTTTATTTGGGGAGCACGAAGCTCTTTACATAATATTGCTTCATTAATCTTTATGACTAAGATTAACACATACTGGTTCTTATTTATAGGAGAAATATGTCACGGCTGAGGTCTGTGTGTGTTGTAATTGCTGTTTTTATAGATTTTAAGTTATTTTTAAATGCATTTAATATGTGATAATATAGATACCATTTTGTATTGAGCTGTTACCAATAGATACTGATGGCTTTGTAATTTTAATAACTTGAACTTAACTGGTAATAGAACGTTTTTTGTTAGCCTCAAATTTTATATTCTTGTTCCTGAGCATTTTTAAAGACATTCAGCTGAACAAATTTTAGTTATTTTGGCTAATTATTTATACAATACATCTAAAAAAATTAATACAGGGTTCAGATTTAAACTATTCACAAATTTCTTTGGAGAAAAATATTGAAAAGTGAGCTGACATCTATTTCCATGCCTCTTCCTATTTGAGAATCTATTATAATAAAACGATGGCTCAGAGTAGTTTATTAGAAATCTTTTAGTTCATCCAGAGATAGAGACAACTAGATTCTTAAAACAAAATAACTAATTTTTAGATGTTTCTTAATGTTTTTATTTACATAGAATATATTCAACAAAATAACTTTTAAATTAGCGGTTACTTGGTGCTTCTAAGCTTATAGAATTGAATATGCATGACAATTATTGCTTGGTAGAGGGCTTTCATTTCTTTAACTTAATATATATTTTGGCCCCCAACCCTGTTGGGCAGAGTGTGGGCCTCTCTCTTATAAGCACCTGGCCTAAAGACAGCATGTATTTTTATAACCACTTCTTCCTCCAGGGCACTGACACCCACTCCAGTCCCATGGGCTTTCCAGTCAAGAGTCATCCATCCATCCATCTATCTGTCTTATTTGTTCTTACATCATTTACTCTGCACCTGCAGGTACCATGCACTGCTTTAGGGGCTGAGACCACCTTAGGGCAATATGATGTGCTGATGAATATACATACAGTGTGAAGTGGGAAAACAAGAAGAAATGTCAAACTCTGGAATTATGGCTGTTCCCCTACCTATAAAGTCAAGAATGATCATGAGAACGTTATCCCTGATTTATGTTGAATATGGGGTTTATTCTTGTAGTGGGAATTCCTAAGGTTGCTATTCAATTCATTCCATTTTGACTCCTTTCTGAAAAGAATATTCTCACTGGATGCAGGTTTAGCAGCATTTGAGGGTTGACCCCCTTAGGTTTCCATAATCTTGAAGGGGACTTTTGAGGTTTCACCAGGCTGCTTGATTTGAAGGTTCAGGGCCTGGAGCTCCTTTTTGGAATACATATGGTTCTTTTATTTTTTAAATCCATAGACATTCATGAACTTATGTCTTCAATGAACTTTAAGCCCTTTTATTGTAAATAAATACATAAAACCCACTATTAAGCTTCGATAAAGAAATTATCTTTAGAGCAAAAGAATTTTAAATTAAATTCACAGATTCTTCTTAATGTATTATGTTTCTGGTCACTTTGTTTTACACTGCATGATAATTACTAGTATTTGTGTAGCTTAATTTATGACTTTTGGGGGGAAATTTTCATCCTCGCTACTCTGCATATCTGCAAAGCCTCAAAATTTCTCTTGCTAGGACTGCAGGAGAGAGAGTACCTATCTCTTTGATGTTAAAACTTTATCTAAAATGGGTGGTTTCCTACTAAATTTCAGGTGCTCAAATGACTGATTTTTAATTTTTTGGTTGCTCAAATGCATCTATGTTGCATGATTATTTTCTGTCCAGGCAGTGAGGGTGGAATGTGAAGCAGAAATGTAATATATCTTTCTTATCTCCATGCTGTTTCTCTCAATTTTGAGTAGGACTGTTTAGATGCAGTCACTATCAGTTGTCAGGTATGAGAATTTACTTAGTGAAGCATTGTGTCTAGGATGATAAAAACTGCCAGTTTTTTAATGACATCTGTTGATATTTTTCAAAACTTTTTTAAATAGCTCTGATTTTTTTTTTTAACAGCCTACTGGTAAACAGTTTCAAACTGTTACACCATGTTTATTTTTAGGCAGTTTTAAACAGTTACACCATGGTTAATTTCCCTTTCTTCTGACTTCTTGCTTTTCATCTTGCTGAAAAGCAGGAACACTGATAGCATGCCCAGGGCTGATTCTACTGCAAACAGGGTCAGACAGGTTAGAACACAGTGCAGAAATTTAAGGTAAGAACGACTTAGTAATGTGTATCTCCATGTTGTTGTGTAACTGAAGAAGAAATCTGAGTGCAGTGTACTTCTTTATTTAAAAAAAAAAAAAGTGCTTTCTCCCCTCAGTCATGTAAAATGTCCCATATAAAAATATTGAAAACTAAAGTTATAAATGAAATAAAAATCACCATCATCCTACCTCCCAGAGATAATCACTTGCAGGATTTCCATTTTAATATAGGATGGGTAGCATCAGCTCAAGGGACCAAATAAAAGCTCTGAAATTTTACCTTCATGAAGGTTTAATCAGCTATATGCTATAAGTCACTTTACAAGGTTGTTAGATGGTATTTTGATGCAGGCAGAAGGATGCTTTGAATCTGTTGTTCTTAACCTTTTGGATCTCTCTGACAACAAAATGTGGACTGAGAGTTTTGAAAGCTAAAGAGAATATAAAATCATATTAACAATGGTGACCCAGTTCCATAGTGTTCCTAGGCAACTTTCGAGGGAAATGGAACTTGTGCAGAAGCTGTCTTCAAAAGGCAAAGAGCCCAAGATGGCAGGCTTGACCAGTACTCTTGACGAAGGATACTGGCATCTAAGAATTGCCATTGAGTCCTAGGAGAAGGATAGCAACGTCTCTTGGCTGTTCTAAAGTGGTGGCCTTATTAATAATGTTCTCCTTAATTGTTGTATTTGGCTAGTATTGATAAAATGCTTCTGTGAGCCACCCACTGATCTGGGTGCTAAGAATAACAGTAAACAAGACAGACCTGGACCTTGCCCTTACGGAACTTAATGTCCAACAGGGAAAATAAACATTGAGCAGATAAGGGCAAGCCTGCAATAGTTATGAAGGAAAAATGCAGGGTGCTAAGGAAACTTGTAAACAGGAGGATGAGACGTAGTCTGATGAGTCAAGAAAAGCTTCCCAGAGGAGGTGTCTGTTACACTAAAACCTGAGAGATGAGTTGAAGTAAGTTAGACAAAGGTGGGAATGCTGGGGAAAAGGCACCTCAGACAAAAGAAACAGCTTGTGCCAAAGCCTGAGACAGAAAAACATGGCTTTTTCAGAAAATTGTAAGAAATTCAATAAGAAGACAGTGGCTCAAGAAGAAACTCAAGAGGCAAATGGGCCAATTCACTTTATTAAAAGAGTCATAATTTGGTGGAAACTTAGCGGGTCCCTGCCATGAGGTCACACAGAATCCAGACCCTCTGGCTGACTTCAATTTCTAGTAAAATTTCAAATCTTGTGACAATTACTGTTGAACATGAGAGATTTTGTTGAAATCCTCCACTCTGAAACATGGGTGGAGAAACGTCTCCATTCCTACCTGAGACAGAATATCTGTCTGTAGTGCCTTACCTGAAGCTGTGTGGAGAGCTGGGTGGTTCGTTTAGAGCCAGACAGGAATAGATGCACTCAGCTGAGAAGGCTCTCTGACAGTAGCCTCAAAGACCTATAGCGTAGGAGCATTGGGAGGCAACTTCAGGATAGTGGGAAACATTCCGAGTTCACCTGGAAGCACCTCAGGCCTTAATTACAAAACATAACATTTAGTGAATGAGAACATAAAATGTTGTAAATGAGAAAAAATACCTAATGACACTCATTATTCATGCTTTTATAAAAAGGTTTTACTGTTAGGCTGTATTTTATAAGTCATTTTTCTGTCCATTAGAAATCACTGAGCTTTAAGTCATTTAGTCCCCTAATACCTCAGACTTTTAAAAATTCCTAAAGTTCTGGATTCCTAAAGTCAATATAGCAATTTCTGTAATATCAAAAGAGGCAACAGCAGTTCTGCCACTTACATATTTTTGTATGTTCAGGAATTTGTCTTAACTTTAATTGTGGTAATTAATTATATAAGATAAAGCACCTGTCAGCCCATGCAAAATGAATTGCCTCTTTTTTTAAAGCCTAGATATTTCTGGGTTAAAAACAAATTGAATTTCTAAGGAAGCGAACATAAGTGAAACAGCAGTGATATATCCTCAGGCTTAGTGGTGTTGATACAGTCTGTGCAGCCATTCCAGCAGAAGCAGCAGTGAGAAGTAAAGCTAGGACTTGAAAGTACAGCCATAATATCTAATTGGAATCCAATTTCCTTTCTAACTTTTCATCAACAAAAAGAAATATGCAATGAACACGTTGGAACAGTTTTTAAATTCAATTTCAGTGACCATCTGAATAGAAGAAAGATAAAAGAGCACTGTGGCGAAATCAGAATAGGGCAGTAGGGGAGTAATGTGACATTGCTGTTCTGGAACTTGAAACAGAAAATTACCCATAAAGCCCAATAGTACAGTAGAAAGAGTTTGGGCTTTGCAGTTAGGCTTTTGCCCTGGCCATTTCTTAGTGGTGTTACTTTCAGCATATAAATCTGGGCTTCAGTATGCTCTAAAATGTGACTGTTTCTTCCCATCTCTTAGGGTTGTTAGAATTAAGTTACACAAACTATAAACAGCTGCCAGTACAGTATAGAAACATAGCAGGTACATAGGAGACTCCCCTGGTGGTCCGGTGGTTAAGACTCTGTGCTTCCAATGCCGGGGGCGTGGGTTTGATTCCTGGTTGGGGAACTAAGATCCCACATGCCGCACAGTGTGGCCAAAAAAAGAAAAAGAAAAGAAAAAAAGAAACATAGCAGGTATATAGGAAAAGACAGCTGTTATTTTTCCAGGAACAGTCTAGCTTAAATGCAAGCAAGTTAAAACCCACTGGTAATTTCCCCCCAAAAGTCATAAATCAAGCTACACAAATACTAGTAATTATCATGCAGTGTAAAACCAGAGGCATACCCAGCAAGCTCTACAGAGGAGCCTATCTCAATGAAAACAGAGGAAATGCTAAAGAGGGCAGAACAAAAGTTTAAATTGAAAAATAAGAGCAGTGGATAAAGGAACTAAAACTCTTAGATGAAGTGAATTTCTGCCATCCTAGAGGAGCAGATCCTGCTCCCCGCAAAGGTAATGAGAAGCATATCTAGTACCTGCTTAGCGTAGAATGCACAGTGAAAGCCGCAGCTGCCAGCCAAGATCATGCCCAAAAGGTCTGCACACAGTTAACCAGGATAATGTCTTCCTGAAGGGAACCTGTGAACAAGGGCCTAACCTTGGGCCACACTAAAGGAAAATGGCTTGAAGTTTATCCAAACATAAATGGTTGTAGTCAGCATCAGTGCGAAGTCCTTACTAGGAAAGGGATGGGAGTGAAAAAGTATTAGCCTTGAAATACATAATGTCTATAAAACTACTTACCCAAGATGGTGGAGAAAGAGTTTCTCTGGATAGGTGGTTTGTGAACAGACAGGGTACCATCTACAAGGAACTTTTTTTTTTTTTAGTGTACGCGGGCCTTTCACTGTTGTGGCCTCTCCCGTTGCGGAGCACAGGCTCCGGACGTGTAGGCTCCGGACGCGCAGGCTCAGCGGCCATGGCTCACGGGCCCAGCCGCTCCGTGGCATATGGGATCTTCCCGGACCGGGGCACGAACCCGTGTCCCCTGCATCGGCAGGTGGACTCTCAACCACTGCGCCACCAGGGAAGCCCTACAAGGAACTTTTTACCTTTACCTTTGATTAAACCTCTGTGGAATATGCCACAAACACCTGTACTTTCTTGAACAGAAGCGACTAAAAATTATAACCCTTTCTGAATAATCTTGGGCGTAGCATGAACTGCTGCAGAGAGGGTGGCAGTTGTAGGTGGTCTGGAACACTGAGTTGGGTGTTAGCTCATCTCAGTGTATTATTATCCTGCGTGCAGTATAAGCCTCACCCACTACCCTTAGAGGCTTCAGATCTGAACCTATCAGTTTGTCTTCACTGTGGCCCAGTCAGGCCATTGGGGACCATTTCCTCATCTCTTTCTCAGTTGTCTAACTCTCCCAGCACTTCTCAGCATTAACACAAAAAGACTGAGCTCTGTAGAAGGTCATCAACCAGTCTTCCTTTCTGTGAACTTGCTAATCATAGGGTGCAAGCTTCTGGTCAGTGACTCTTTGATGTTGTAGTTGTTGCTAGGTACCCAGAGGTCTTTACTGCCTGCTGAAATTGAGTTTTTTAATTGGCTTGTTTTTGAGTTCCAAGCCACTGCTAATAGTTGGAGTGCTGGAAGGCAGGTTTCCAGGTAAAGGTGATTTTACCATACTGTCTGAGGTTGGTATTGGGTGGTGAACATATAAAATGAGATTTAGAATGTAATTTAAAGCTTCAACACAAAAAACTACTACCCAATGGAAACAAAACTGTGTCTGAATGACACCCATAAAACTGCTTTGAAACTTTTTGATTTAATTGGACAATACCAATTCTGTTACAGAATCCCAAAGAAAATTCTAATTCCATAAGAAACAGTAAGTTTACCTCAGCAGCCTGTGCTGCAGAGTTAGCAGGTGAGCCTTCATAAACTCAAAGGAGTTTGGCTTCAAGAACTTTACAGAACAGGTAAATTAGGAAGAAGTAAAGACCTTAGAATTAAGAAGACAATTTCTAGGCATATCGCATGAAGACTTCTATTTGTGTGAACTTACAGGGCTCCTGAAGAATTTGATGTTTTAAGTCCTTGAGTCTCACATCTACCAAAGCTAATCTGTCAACTCCAAACTTACAAAAACTCAGAGGGATGTGAGAGAAGTATCTCATTCAAGTTGTGATTCCAAATGAGGCAGAAATCAAGCTAAATATAGTGAACTTGTGGGAATAGAAGGTTTAAGGCATGTTAGATACTAGAATCTTCTGATGATCACCAGAGGAGATGGCTTGAACTCCATGGTGTAAGGAGTTAATCCTTTAGGTTACTACCTGTCTCTTCTGTTGGGAGGTGGAGGTAAGGACCCATACATAGTAAATCTATGGAGTTCCAGGTCATGCCAGTTTCCAGTCATTGGACTGGTCATTTTTTGGGTGAATATCCAAAACCAAACACAAAACTGAAGAGCCACGAAACAATGAAACCGTGGAAGAAAATGGCAGGATTATGATCCTGAGGCTTCTCCTATAGAACAGGAGGCCTTTTGACCCCCTTCTCAGGTATGTACCTGAATCAATTAGACTACAGGAACTATTGGGTTGGCCAAAAAGTGCCTTCGGTTTTTAAGTAAAAATAAAAGACACACTTTTCATTTTCACCAAGAACTTTATTGAACAATGTACTCACCCTTTTGTTCCACTACTTTCTGCCACTTTTCAGGCAACTTCATAATTCCATCTTCCCAAGATTTTTTATCTTTTTGAGCAAAGAACAGTTCCAGGTGCCTTTTACAGTCTTCCAGGGAATTGAAATTTTTTCCATTAAGAAAATTTTGTAAAGACCTAAATAAATGGAAATCCGAAGGTGCAATAATATCTGGTGAATACAGCAGATGAATCAGAACTTCCCAGCCAAGCTGTAACAGTTTTTGCCTGGTCGTCAAAGAAACATGCGGTCTCACGTTATCTTGATGGAAGATTATGCATTTTCTGTTGACTCATTCTGGACGCTTTTCGTCAAGTGCTGGTTTCAGTTGGTCTAATTGGGAGCAGTACTTGTTGGAATTAATCGTTTGGTTTTCCTGAAGGAGCTCATAACAGAGGACTCCCTTCCAATCCTACCATATACACAACATCACCTTCTTTGGATGAAGACCAGCCGTTGGTTGGTGGTGGCTCATTTTGCTTGCCCCATGATCTCTTCCGTTCCACGTTATTGTACAATATCCACTTTCCATCGCCCGTCACAATTTGTTTTAAAAAACAGAACATTTTCATTACGTTTAAGTAGAGAATCAAATGTGGAAATATGGTCAAGGTTTTTTTCGCTTAACTTATGTGGAACCCAAACATCAAAGCGATTCACATAACCAAGAAGGTGCAAATGATTTTCAGTGCTTTATTTGGATATTTGAGTATGTTGGCTATCTCCCACGTGGTAGAACGTTGATTATTCTCAATGACTGTCTCGATTTGATCACTATCAACTTCAACTGGTCTACCCGACCATGGAGCGTCGTCCAGCGAGAAATCTCCAGCACAAAACTTCGCAAACCACTTTTTAAAATTTATTTATTTATTTCTGACTGCGTTGGGTCTTCATTGCTGCGCACAAGCTTTCTCTAGTTGCGGCGAGTAGGGGCTACTCTTCATTGCAGTGCGTGGGCTTCTCACTGTGGTGGCTTCTCCTGTTGCGCAGGACGGGCTCTAGGCACGTGGGCTTCAGTAGTTGTGGCTCACGGGCTCTAGAGCACAGGCTTAGTAGTTGTGGCGCACAGGCATAGTTGCTCTGCAGCATGTGGGATCTTCCCGGACTAGGGCTCGAACCCATGTCCCCTGCATTGGCAGGCAGATTCTTAACCACTGAGCCACCAGGGAAGCCCCACAAACCACTTTTGACATGTTCGATCAGTCACAGCACCTTCTCCATACACTGCACAAACCTTATTTTTGCGTTTCAGTTGCATTTTTACCTTTCTTGAAATAATAAAGCATGATATGTGGAAAATGTTGCTTTTTTCTTTCATCTTCAGTATTAAAATGACTACACAAAAATTCACCAGTTTTGATAAGTCTTTTTTTAAATGCACACTGAAATGATGACTGTCACAATACAATCTAACAAAATCGTTTCAATTGAAGTTAAAAACAACTAAGTGCTACTAGAACCATCTTTCGGAAAAAAACAAATGAACATTTTGGCCAACCCAATAGAAGTTGTAAAAGCACCCTCCTGAAAGATCCAACTGGAATGATTAGCAGCTGATTATCACACTAAGGAAATAATAAAAGCCATGTTTCAAGTAGCTATTGACTTACCTTGGTCATTTATGAAGGCCAGAAGACAGCTGTTCTGTTTTGGGGGATGAGACAAGAGAACAGCATGTAAATCTGGTCAGATGTACCAGAGCACAGTGAAGAGTGGACACCATACTGTAACCCACATTCCAGCCATTTCTTGCCTTTGGGAAGATTCTCATAGGCTGGGAATAGATAGAGTAATAGGTGTTGTTTCTAAGCCCATTGACCAGAAAATTAAAAAGAAGACACATGTTCTGAAGGACAGATGGTGATCACATTGGAATGCCTGAGAAAAGCAAATTTTCACTTTCATGATAAATTTAAAACAAAGAGTTTAAGTTGAAAAAAATTACATTTGTCTTAAATTACATATATTTCAAATTCTATACAATATGAGTTTCATGATCTTTTCCTTTGAATTGAGTAACCCTTCAGCTATTCTCCAAAGATTGGCTAATGACGTACGTGGACCAGGCATATTTTCCATGTCACTAAATTATCCATGAATAGTTGTCTAACATGTTGAGGAACATCTGCATCAACTCCAGTTAGTGTCAGATTCTGTTCCTAAAGTCAGGCTTATGTTTAATCTTAGTAGATGCTAATTTGAATTTAAAGAGGCCAAATTACTAGAGAACAAAGTGGAATTAGGCACATAACTGGCTTATGAGATCAAGAAGAAGCCAGTAAAAATTGGAAAGTGGCTACAATTCAAGGAACTAGTCATTTGGGGATTGCTGGGGGCTGGGGTAGGGTATCTACTTTAAACAATGAAAATAAAACTGCTGAGGAAACAAACCTGCCTTCTAGTTCAGATGATTATTTGGCCATTGTTTGTACTTTGAATAAACTCAGGCTTATTGGTCAAAAATCTACTTTATAGGCTGACTGGCAAAGCTTGATATAAATGCTACTGGCAAAGCTTGATATAAATGCTCCAGACAAAGCCCTGGAAGCTTACTACTTCCAGGTGATCTTTAAGCATTATTCTGGAATAAAGGCCAGAAAAATGGGAAGTCTCTCCTTGTCCTGACCAAATTCACATCAAGTGGACCTAATATTCATAACTTCTGTTAAGATAGTAATCCCCGGGCTTCCCTGGTGGCGCAGCGGTTGAGAGTCCGCCTGCCGATGCAGGGGACACGGGTTCGTGCCCCGGTCCGGGAGGATCCCACATGCCGCGGAGCGGCTGGGCCCGTGAGCCATGGCCGTCTGGAGCCTGTGCTCTGCAGCGGGAGAGGCCACAACAGTGAGAGGCCCGCATACAGCAAAAAAAAAAAAAAAAAAAAGTAATCCCTAGTTAGAAGAACTCAGTGTGCTGGTCATGTTCAGAGGTCATGTTTAGAGGTTTGATAATTACATTGTTAGGTAATTGGTCCTGATTGCATCTAAAGCACAGGTGGGAATGGAAGCTTTGGGGCCAAGAGTGGGGGAGATTAGTAAACAAACATTGAAGTATCTCATATTCCCAGTTAATTTATTGGAAAGAAAAGGATCATTAAACTGAAGAACTGTTGTCCTCTTTTGGGTTAGAAGAAGCCATGTGCACAGATAGGACATGCGTCTTGTGAGAGTTATTTTAGATGAATAAGATGGACTATATTCCATTGAAATTAGCCTCTGCCATCCACTTCAGAGAAGGTGTTGCAAAGAGTTGAGAAGATGTTGCTAGGTGAAGACTGAAGAAGGGTTTTAAGATGGGCCCAGCAGGCTCAGCTGGCTTTGGATATGGAGGACTGCCATGTCTAAATCTAAAATTGTACTAACCGGGATTCTTTTTTTGTTTTTTTAACATCTTTATTGGAGTATAATTGCTTTACAATTGTGTTAGTTTCTGCTTTATAACAAAGTGAATCAGCTATACATATACATAGATCCCCATATCCCCTCCCTCTTGCTTCTCCCTCGCACCTTCCCTATCCCACCCCTCTAGGTGGTCACAGAGCACCGAGCTGAACTCCCTGTGCTGTATGGCTGCTTCCCACTAGCTATCTATTTTACATTTGGTGGTTTATTTATCTCCATACCACTCTCTCACTTCCTCCCAGCTTACCCTTCCCCCTCCCCGTGTCCTCAAGTCCATTCTCTATGTCTGTGTCTTTATTCCCGTCCTGCCCCTAGGTTCTTCAGAACCATTTTTTTAAGATTCCATATGTATTTGTTAGCATACGATATTTGTTTTTTTCTTTCTGACTTACTTCACTCTGTATGACAGTCTCTACGTCCATCCACCTCACTACAAATAACTCAATTTCGTTTCTTTTTATGGCTGAGTAATATTCCATTTTATATATGTGCCACATCTTCTTTATCCATTCATCTGTTAATGGACACTTAGGTTGCTTCCATGTCCCGGCTATTGTAAATAGAGCTTCAGTGAACATTGTGGTACATGACCCTTTTTGAATTATGGTTTTCTCAGGGTATATGCCCAGTAGTGGGATTTCTGGGTCGAATGGCAGTTCTATTTTTAGTTTTTTAAGGACCCTCCATAGTGGCTGTATCAATTTACATTCCCACCAACAGTGCAAGAGGGTTCCCTTTTCTCCACACCCTCCCCAGCATTTATTGTTTGTAGATTTTTTGATGATGGCCATTCTGACTGGTGTGAGGTGATACCTCATTGTAGTTTTGATTTGTATTTCTCTAATGATTAGTGATGTTGAGCATCCTTTAATGTATTTGTTAGCCGTCTGTATATCTTCTTTGGAGAAATGTCTATTTAGGTCTTCTGCCCATTTTTAGATTGGGTTGTTTGTTTTTTTGATATTGAGCTGCATGAGCTGCTTATAAATTTTGGAGATTAATCCTTTGTCAGTTGCTTCATTTGCAAATATTTTCTCCCATTCTGAGGGTTGTCTTTTGGTCTTGTTTATGGTTTCCTTTGCTGTGCAAAAGCTTTTAAGTTTCATTAGGTCCCATTTGTTTATTTTTGTTTTTATTTCATTTCTCTAGGAGGTGGGTCAAAAAGGATCTTGTTGTGATTTGTGTCATAGAGTGATCTGCCATGTTTTCCTCTAAGAGTTTTATAGTGTCTGGCCTTACATTTAGGTCTTTAATCCATTTTGAGTTTATTTTTGTGTCTGGTGTTAGGGAGTGTTCTAATTTCATTCTTTTACATGTAGCTGTCCAGCTTTCCCAGCACCACTTATTGAAGAGACTACTAACTGGGATTCTGTATGACAAGGGAAAAACTTACATAGAAATAGAATTCTGTTTTATTTTTCCATTTTCTCAAAAAGTATATTTCTCAAATCTTTTCTGGATACCCAGTCTGTGTCCTTGTATCTTAAGTGTCTTAAAGCACAGTGAAGATAGGCATTTTAAGATTCCAGATTTTAAAATGTGAGTCTTTGGAGAGGTAGGCTAACCATTGAGAGCAAAATGAGGAGTGTCCCAAATGTTTGTGTTTCTAGCCTTAACATTAAGGACACAAATTGTGAATATCATATAAATACCATCCAGAGTGTCACACGGTGTCAGCAGGGTCAACTGTATTTATGTTCTCTCTTCCTAAGCATTATATAGAAAATTAGTAAATGAAGTCAATGTTTTTACTGACAAGCTACCCACCCAGCAACTTTAATATTCTATTCTTCTTGGGGAAGGGGTTACTTCTTGTAAGCTTGTATTATCACCTTAGTGGTCTGGATAGCCTCCTAAGGTCTTAAATTTCAGCTAAAGAATAGGTGAATAGGATCTGACAGAATAGAAGAATTTCAGAGGGCTATGAGTACTAACTTCAGTCTAATCGGAAATTGAGAAATTCTTTTTGTAAAGGACCAAGTAATAAATATTTTAGGTTTTGCAGGCCAAGAGCTTTGTGACTGTCACCCATAGTCTGGCACAACTACCCGACTCTGCCATTGTAGTGCAAAAGCAGCCATACGCACTACATAGAGAATGGCTGGGTGCCAATAAAACTTTGTTGATGTACACTGAATTTCATATCATTTTCATGTCACAAAGTAATTCTTTTGATTTTTTTTTTCAGCCATTTAAAAATAGAAAAATCATTCTTAGCTCATGGGCTATGGAAAAACAGGTGGCACGCTGCATTGGGCCGCAGCCTGTGGTGTGCTGACCCCTGGTCTAGAAGTGGAAAGGCTTAGAACTTGGAAAAATGGTTCCATACATCAGTTTCTCTTTTCCTCCTTCTCTTATATTGAAGCCGTCCCTCTCTGGAATGTTATGAGAAGAAAATTAGAAATTGAATGGTATACAACTGCTGGGCATTCTTAAGTCTTGTTCATTAGAGGGACAACACTTTTAGCTAACTTTCTACTGTAGTTGTTGGAAAATGTGTGCCTTACCTCTGGACTGACCTTCCTACATAATGGAAAGCTGAGGGTTTTCTCAGGACACTGCAGGAAGAAGAGGGACAGCACCTCAGTTTTGCCTGAATATTTCCTAGCTTTCTTCCCAGTGGTTTATTCCTGACAGTTCTGATACCTTTTCATGGTTTCATTCCTCCTTGTATTCTGTCAGTTTTGTAAGCTGTTGCTTTGTATTTGTTAGAGAAACTAGGTGAGACAAAACTATTTGTCAGAGAAACTAGGTGGTGTACAGGGCAGAAGCTCTCATGATTTCCTAGGGTTATTGGAGGTCAGGTGCTTCACATGGGAAATTCATACTATTTCATTTCCCTGCTTGTTACTGAAATGTGCATGATCATGTTTGCAGGTGAAGGCAGTGTATTAGAGTCTTAGTGATTGAGAAGAGTAAAGTGTACAATTTTGTGTTCTCTTCATAAATTTGAAAAGTGTTTCTCTCAAATTTAAAATGCATTAGTGTGCTCTCAGGTTGTTTTTAGCCATTAAAATATCTGTCATTTGCTGTATTTAAAAATTTCAGGTGGAAAAACCTTGCAATGGTGGTCAAGATTTACTTGTTTATCCAGCTAAGAGAAAGCAGCTTTTGAGAAGTGAACTGAATGCTGAAAAAGTGCCACCATCCCCACTACCTGCTCCAAAACAAATACCACCACTCAAAGGGTGTCCAACAGTTATGCCAGGAGACTTTAAAGAGAAAGTTGAGGAGCTGCTGGTGAAATACTCAAGTGGTCTTTGGGCCAGCGCACTCCCAAAAGCATTTGAGGACATGTACAAAGTGAAATTACCTGAGGATGCCTTAAAAAATCTTGCCTCGCTTTCCGATGTATGCACCATAGACTACATTTCTGGAAACCCTCAGAAGGCCATTCTCTATGCTAAACTTCCACCACCCACTGACAAAATCCTAAAGGATGCAGAGCAAGCACATGGAGATTATGATGTCAAGTCTGTGATTGAACAAGAATATTTGCAGATAGAAGAAAACATTACCAAAAGTGCTGATACCTTTATGGAGACTGTAACAATTCCTCCGTTAATCATTCCAACTGAGGCATCCCCATCTGTACTGGTGGTTGAACTGAGCAACACAAATGAAGTGGTTATCAGGCAAGTTTTATTTTCTAATTCTTTAGAATCCTAGTGTACTCTTGCTACTTGGCTATTCTTCATATAGATGCTGGTTGAGGAAGAATAATATATTTTTAGTTCTATAGAGTTATATTGAAGTATAATGTTTAAAATAACTATTTTTGCGAGAAAAGATTTCTTACAGTTTTAAAAATTGAAATGATGATATGGTCTGAACATGAAAATAATCTATGTCAAAAGCATAATGGTAACTATATAAGTCAAAAGCAATACCTAGTCCGTAGAAAGAGCAATCACCCACTAGGTAGGTAATACTGTTTAATCTGGGATTACGTAGTGTTTCCTAAAAGTCAGAATAGCTAAGCACCGCCTTCTAGTGTAATGCATCAGATTAGCCCTCTGGTTTCTCGAGCCTTTTGATATCATTGCCTGGGAGAAGGAATTATTGCCTAAGTGGCTAATGATAACTGGAATTCCAAAAATCAGTTCAGTTCAGGCACTTGATGTGGACTTTTGGAGGAAATGTAGAATACATAGAAAATATTGAAAGACTATAATTTGCTGTTTCTGACTTGGAATGAAGAATGGTAACCACTGTAGCTGGATCTCTGGAGGCAGCAGCCCAAGGTGTGGCTGTGGCTGGAGCAGAACAGAATCCAGGCTCCTTCACCCAAAATGTCCCTGTGCGTTGGGCTCTTACTCTTCCCAAGGATCACAGCTGAGCTGGGAAGATCCAATGAAAGGCCACAAAAAATAATCAAAGTCCTATACAGCAAACCTATTGAAGCTTTTCTGTTTGAACAAACTAAGTCTGATGATGAAGTGAGAATCAAGTATCTTAGGATGTTCAAACTAGAACATGTAGGAGCTTTGTTGAGGTCCTTTTTATAGAGGGGTGGTAAATGTATAGAGCTTTTATTCTAAGATGTGGTATGGCCTGAAGATAGAAATAGCTTGCTGAGGGTTAGGGTTCCCACTGTGGGTCACTAATAAACTGAGGTAAAGGAAGGATGTTGAGGAGCACATTGCTAACTTTTACCATTTGACATTATAAAGAAAATCTAAATCTGCTTCCTTGGCAGGATCCTTTGGTATCTGTTACCAGTAGTCATTGGTGCCACTTTCAGAGAGCCAAGCACCCAGCACTGGACTGGATGAATCATGTGATTTCTTACGTTCTTCCCAAGATCTGGCAAGAATCTGGATCAGTTCCAGGACTTCAATAGGATGGGGGTTCAATCTACTCCAGGATGATTAGGTCCAGGGTCCTCAGGTTATCTAGATCCCTTTTTCAGTATAAGTTAGAATCCCAGAGCCAGCATTCTATGTGTTCATTAGGGTGGCTGGCAACCAGCAAGCATGATGGGTAATGTCTGCCCTTAGGTTGACCCTAGGTCATTAGTATCCCCCCACCGTCCTGACCCCAGCAGGCTGAGCCCTATTCTACATCCACACCTTTACCCAGGCAGTAGACTCTGGAAACTAGTAGACTTGTGACTCATAAAAGTTACAGGGAGGTGCCATGGCAGGACCCTTAGGTCAAGTATGGGAATCTGTTGTCTCCAGTCTAAAAATTAACTTTGTAAAACTTTGTATTTATGGCATATCTAAATTGGCCTGCATATCATTCTTTGTTCACTTGCTCAGGTAATTTGGGGATAATGTATGACCTTATTCTTGCCACTACCCACTCTTATACCAACTGTCATATTACCTCCTTACCCCGCCCAGGCATCGTTCTCTGTTGGTGGCTACAGAGAACAGAAGCAGCCTGCAGATCTCATGCTGCTTCTCACCACCTCCCTCCTCCCTGGCAGGAGCCCATGCTATGCAGACTACCAAACCACGGGCTACAGCCTAGGCCTCTGCCAGTTGAGCTCCCAGGACTGTAGCAGCGCTACCAGGAGGCCCCATGAGACTCCAGATCCCAAGGAAATGGGCACTTGAGCAGAGCTGCAGATCTACTAGGAGACTCCAGAGCCAAAAGTGCAGCTGTATTCCAGGCAGTACCCTAACATTTGTAAAGCTCAGTAACCTTAAATGATAGAGTATGACACAGCTTTTACAGCTGTTTCTGGAGTGAATAATATGCATGTCATATTTTGTTTTAAAATAGCCATTGCCTCCAAAAGAGGCATTATTTCCACATTGTGTAGGGCTTTTAAAAGCTTTTTTTCCTCTAGTAACAAATAGGTTGACTCTGGTTTCTTCTGTCCTGCTGATAGTTACCAAAAACACAGGAAGATACTCCTAAAAGGAATAGTTTCTGAAAGCTGTATAGGACCACTTGGGCCCTGAATAGAAGCTAGAACAGTTCAAAGAGCAATGTTCTTGTGGCATATCCCCTGTCTCGCTGGCCAGGTGATTCTGGTGCTGGTACAGCATAGCCTTCAAACTCAAAAGGCTTCATCCCATGGCTGAGATATCTCCTGTTAAAGGAGCCAGGTTTGATTTGCCAGGTTTTCCATCCTGGAAGGAGGCCTTTGTTGGAATTGTCTCTGAAGACTAAAGGACAAGGAAGCAGCAGCCTATTTATGGCAGAAAGCAAAACAGTATGTTTTGATAACATAAACTAGGACAAGGTGATTGCAGTTGTCAACAGCCAAAAATTGTAGAAGGGGGATAGAAGAGTATCCTGGAAAAAAACATTTCTTAAAAAGCATGCAACTTAAAGAGGCATTTATCTAGAACATGTCATCTCTTTAAGGGTATCAGAACTCAACATTTTGTTGTAATTTGTTCAAATTTGTTCAGTAAGTTGGAGGGATGGGTTGTCACATGGTTCTATCTATTGTTTTCAAGGGTTTGTTTTTCTCTAGGAGGAGTCAGATTTCATTGGTTTTCAGAGATTGAGACTTGTTCAGACCCAGCCTTAGTTAAGGCAGAACTATCAACTACATTCTCTTCTCAGAAACCTACACACATCTCCAGCAGCCTGAGTCAAAATCTCAGGTCGACTCTTGCTCATCTGGCTTCCACTGGTGTCTTCCTTTCCACTTCCTCCCTTTCCTTCCCTTGAGTCTTCTCTCAACCTGGTCCTCCCTGAGTGCTTACTGTTATATCCTCTAGTTCTCTGGATTGTTGTTGAGCATTTGCTCTGTTGTGTGGTGTGTTGGACCTTGGTCTTTTTTTGTGAGCTCCACAGTATTGTATTCTCCTTTTTCAAGGTACAATTGTTGGGCTTCCCTGGTGGAGCAGTGGTTGGGAGTCCACTTGCCGATGCAGGGGACACGGGTTCATGCCCCAGTCCGGGAAGATCCCACATGCTGCGGAGCGGCTGGGCCCGTGAGCCATGGCCACTGGGCCTGCGCGTCCGGAGCCTGTGCTCCGCGACGGGAGAGGCCACGGCAGTGAGAGGCCTGCGTACCGCAAAAAAAAAAAAAAAAAAAAAAAAAAAAAAGATATAATTGTTTACTAACTCCATGTTCTCCTCCCTGTCAGTGTAAGCAAGTCTGAGCCTGGAACCAAAGATGACCGTAGAAAAACAGAGTAATATTAATGAATTCCTGTAGCTTTCCTTCTTCCAGGTTGCTTCATTTGTGTTCTCTTCCTTTAATTTAGGTATGTGGGCAGAGACTATTCTGCTGCTCAGGAATTAATGGAAGATGAGATGAAGGAGTATTACAGTAAGAACTCGAAGGCCACGCCCGTCCAGACTGTGCAGATTGGCCAGTTGCTGGCTGTGAATGCTGAGGAGGACGCCTGGTTACGGGCACAGGTCACCTCAACAGAAGGGAACAAAATAAAGGCAAGCATTATGAAGACAAACGTTATTTTTCAGATGAAAATGTTGCTTCTAATATTCTGTCCTCTCTAACTATATTTAGTTTTCCCCAGAAGTTGAAAAGATAGTATCTGTAAAAGATTATCTCTGTCAACTTTTAAGTCAGTGGTAGTTATATTATCTTAGAATTTTAGTTTAAAAAAAAGAAAAAAAATTCTTCTCCATTGTAGTACCATAACCCATGATGTAAGTAAGCAGGAAAAAAATCTCTGTTCCTATCCCCCAAGGTTATATAATGAATACTGATCAGAGCTCTGTGGGCTTCTTATCAAGGTCAATACTTTGGAGTGAGGGAAACCATACTGATTAGAGGAGATGGCATTCTTCTCTCCCTTCTTGCACAGCCAGCTGAGGAGAACCCCAGATAAGACTTGGGCCATGCCCCAAGTCTTGCCCTCTTGGTCATCTTGGAAAGGTTAGAGGGCTCGTTCACCAGTCTCTTCCCTCAGAGGCTCTAATACTTCCAGACTTGACCACATTCGTGGTGATCATCCTCTGCTCCATTGCCTCCTTTTTCCCTCAGCTCAGAGACCCAGAATCGGAACTCACTCATGAAGGCACAGTTTTGTCTAAATTTTGTAAGCAGGGTTAGCACATCTCAGAACCCTTAGCACTGCAGGGGGCAGGAAGTCCAGGTGAACAGGACCCCAGTCAGTGTGGCCCCATCACTGCTTTGTGTTCACTGAGAAACCTGAGTGACCTCTAGTCGATAGGAGATAACTGCCCCAGACATTCCTAGCTAAACTTCAGTCTACTTGCTGACCGTTTCCCTGCCCTTAGGAAGTCTAATACAACTTAAGCTATTTGAAGGCACAGGGATTGCTTATGAAGAGAAGAACCATACAAACCCCGGTGACATGTTAACAGTGCATCAGTGTTTATAATAAATGCTACAAATACTCCACAAGGATATCTCCTAGTCTGCGATCTATAAGGCAAAAATAACTTGGGCCTTCCCCTTCCTTCCTTACCTCTACTTTGGGAATTTAAGCTCTGGAGTCAGTTAGACCTGAGTTTAAGTCCCAACTCTGCCACTTCTAGCTGTGTGGCCTTGGGAAAGTTATTTAACTTCTCTGATTCCTTACCTATAAAATCAGACACTATCATTATGCTAGTATCTTCCTGTTAAACTTTTCATTCATTTTTTCCACTGTCCTAGGGCAGGAGACAAGACTGACAAGTCCTTGTTCTCGAGAAGCTTATATGCTAGTAAAAGAAGACAGATAATGAACAAGTATACAATAAATAAACAGGACGATTTAACAGCAGTGAAGGAAATAACCAGGGTGCTGTGATAGAAAATAACTTTGAAGGAAGGGATAAGCAGGGAGATGTGATCTGGTTTATTTGCTTCTAAGATTGTTCCAGTGCCCGTGTGGGGCATGGATTGTAGTAGTGTAGAGAACATGGATTGTAGTAGTGTAGAGAAGGAGAGTAAGACTGGTTAGATGGCTATTGCAGTAGCCAGCAACTTGTGACCTGAATTAGGGTAGAAACAGTGGAGACAGAGGTAATGGGACGTATTCAGGATGTATTTGGAGGTAGAACTGATAGGACACTAATTCATCGGATGTGGAAGAGAAGGAAGGAGAAGATTCAGGATGGCTGCTGGGTCTGGGACTTGAGCAACCTGGTGGATATTGGTGCCATTTATTGAAACTGGGAAATCAGGGAAAAGAACCAATATATAGGAGAATCAAGAATTTTGTAGGACCTGTTAGGTTTGAGAAAAGCTATCAGATTTCACCTGGACAAGCCTGGAGCTCAGGGAGAAGTCAGGACTGGAGATGTAGCAGCAGGGTGGGAGACATCAGCATGTAGGTGCTACTTGAAGCCATGGGACTGGGTCAGATCTCCTTGAGGAAGAATCACCCATAGAGCAGAGAAGGGGACCCAGAACTAGGCTCTGAAACACTTCAGCATTTAGATGGTGGGTGTGAGAGGAGCAAAGAAGACTGTCAGAATGGCCAGAGAAGGAGGAAAACCAAGAAGGCAGTGTCACGGAAGCCAGAACAGGAAAGTACCTCATAAAGGAGGAAGGAACCAGCTGTGTCATTGCTTCTGAGAGCTGTGAGCTGGTGTGAGGAATAAATAGAGCAGCTTGGTGTGTTTTACGGTGGCAAGCTCTTAAGGCAGCAGTAGTTGTGGCAGTCCTGGCCTCATCTTCTTCCCCATATCCCATGAACCAGACAGAGATGAGTTTTACCCTTTATTAGGAGAAACCCCAGCTACTTGGAAAGTCTTGTTTCTCTTGAATTTTACGGTGCCTGACAGGAAGAACAGGTTCCCTCCTTGCTTTCCGCAGAGCTTGCTGAGTATGAGAAACAGGAACATGCGGTCACCCCCTCAGGTTGGTGCCAGTTTGGCCTGGCGCAAACCCACATCCCAGGGGTGTTTTCTGGGTATCACTCAGGTGGTGCTGTGAGACCTGCGGCCACTTGAGGGAGCCAGAGACCCAGGAATGAACTGGGGCCCGGTGCCACGATTATGAGCCTGCTTGTGCTGATCTCAGGGCCAAAGGACACAGGACAGAGGGTGGTGAGAGTCCAGCTGGACAGTCCATGGGCAGATGTTTTATGAGCCGCAGATGACATACAAATACATGGTATCGTGATTCAAAAGAAGAAAGAAAAGAAAACAAGCTCCAGACATTACAGAAACCCTTTGAAGATTTTAGAGCAGTATTCTTTAGTCTCTTAGTGCTAGGAGTACATTCGAAATTGCCCAGGAATCATGATTTCACATACTATGTCCTATTCACAGACACGTTGTCTCCATTTTAACCTAGGAAGAGCAGAATCCAAGTTGTGGGTGTTGATAGCTATTAAAGGACACAAAAAGCTGCGTGAATCCTGAGGCCTTTGGGAAGGAAAAGCAGGTGCTAATTAGGGGTTGGAGAATTGGCTGGCTGTAGTGTGGGGACCCTGCCAGGGATCAAGGCCTCGGCGGGCACTGAGTCAAGATACGGACTCTAAGAGATGATCCTTTCCAACGGGGGATATACAGGCCCCACAGACACGGCTATCAGGTGGTCAGGGAAAGGCGTTAGTCATCTCTCTATTCTTTTCTTCCTTAGATTCTCTGATGGGGAGAATTTTTCTTTTGTATACTTACTGTCAGAATCTTGGTGCTCAGAAGCTGTGGACTTTATTTTACTGCAGAAAGTAAAACTCTGTATTACTTGGTATTTTCTTTGCCATGCCTTTGCCCTGCGTTTTTGTGATTTGTTCTGTATTTGTAGTAACTATCTGCTTTAATTAGAGAAGTGTACTAAGTTTTCAACACTTTCCCTCTGATTCCTAGTTATCATTCTAAACCACGGCTTAATGTCTCTAGATTTATTTTTCTCCAAAAAGAAAAAGCCGTTGGTTATATAGTCCTTCTCAACTGAAGGTTTTATTAATACACTAAAAATAATATCCAGGCTCTCCATGATCTGTGATGGTGGTGAGGAAGTGCCATGCAAGTTTCTGTAAACACAGAGCTCTGTCCAGCAGACTTGGGACCTTTTCCTGAATTGGATGAAGGCCTAACCCAGCTTCACAGCCCCCAAAAAACCCAGAATTACCTACCTTTACAGTGTAGAATTCCATGTTATCCAGCCATGACATCATTGTTGTCATTGACAGAAAGCATCTCGGTCCCTGGAAGCATAACAGCTGAGAGCAAGCTGTCACAAGTGCTGCTCTGGGGATTTAGAATCTGATAAATACCACCAGTGTGATGCCTCCTCTAGAAATAAATAAGGATCTGCCTAAGGAAGCAGATCCTTAGTGGAGTTGTATAAATCAAGAAAGAATAAGGTGATGTAGGCATTATGCCAGCAAGGAAAGGGTGGGGACAGTCAGGGCTGGCAGACCAGGTACGTGTGCTTCTGAGAAGCTGACAACAGAAGGCATCGGAGTTCAGCACTCTCCCTCTTCTCCCCTTTGGCAAAGGCGCAGCGGAGGAGTGCGGCTTGGAAGTTAGGAGCCCTGGCACCCCTGGTCCCATTCCCAGCATTCCTCTTCCAGGCTAAGTCAGGGGTACCTCCCCTGGCATTTTCCAGGCAGTGGTGCCACTTCACATGCCGATTATGGGGTAAAATGAAGCCAGTTCAATGCATCAAGTGATTTTTTTTTTAAGAAATGAGGATAAAGAGTTTTATTTGAACCTAAACGTTTTTGTTTCTGTTATCATTAGGTATGCTATGTTGACTATGGTTTTAGTGAAAATGTTGAAAAGAGCAAAGCATACAAATTGAACCCGAAGTTCTGTTCACTGTCATTCCAAGCTACAAAGTGTAAGCTCGCAGGTAAAAGGAACTTTTTTTAAAGTGCTCTCCACTTTGACAAACGTATGGACACCAAGCAGGGAAAGTTGGGGCCTGTGGGGGCGGGGGATGAACTGGGAGATTGGGATTGACATATATACACTAATATGTATAAAATCGGTAACTAATAAGAGCCTGCTGTATTTCTCTTTGTAAGATTTGATCATTATAAAAATGTTACAATGTTTTAATATATTTTTGTTACATTATATATAACATATAGCACATTTAACTTTATTATTAAAAAGCCTGTTGGACATCTGAGAGGGTTTGGTTGCTGTTGCCGTAACTGCCCTAGTAATAGCTGTTCGAGGCCCTGTATCGTGGGATACAGGATCAGTGTAAATCATGTTGTTCGACCTGTTGTAAAGTGACTCCCAGCTTCGTTCCCACTGAGATGGACTCCGTGGGTGCTGCTTGTTAGCAGGGAACACTCCCTCGTGCACCCAAGCACGAGTCCAGCTGTGGGTCATGTGCGGTCTCTGGCACTGTCACGTATCACTGTTCTTTTCTTTCCTCCTCAAGGAAGCGTAGAGAAATGCACATGTGTGAGAGTGACGTGTAGGGATGACCTGAAAGTATGGGGGGCACACGTTAATGATGAGGAAAGACATTGGAATATGTATGCCTCATGCAGGAGAGCCAGAGCTATATTCAGAAAACTATCAGAATTGTTTTCATGAAAATTAGACCTGTGAAGAAATGCCTCCTTCCCAGCAGGGATGTCTTTATGTCAGGGGAACTGGGTTTGGCTCTCTCTGTGAGATAAATCTAGAGTGATTTAAAAATACTGGTACAAACCTGTGGGAGTTAGTTTTGAAAAGAACATATCAAGAGCATAGGAAAAGATTTAGGATGCTGAAATGAAAGGTTTGATAAAAGCTATAGAGGTGTGTGTCTGGAGAACAGAATATGAAAAAGAGAAAGGTAGGTCAGAAGGAATCTGTAAACTTTTGCTTACGGATTTAAAGGGGGAAAATATAGAAATAGACATTGTAGTACCATTGGGGAAATGATGCCCTAGTTTAATTAGTTTAATGAATTAACTTAGAGTTGTCATATTATGTTATATGAAATTACAGTTTTCCAAGAATTTAAAGAATAATTAGACTGCAATAAAATTCACCTAATACCCACATTACATTAAACAGTATTTTACCTTTCTTTCATAAATCTGAAAGTTCTTTGGTGTCCTCAGGGCCATGATGGTTTACTTAAAAAGAAAGAATGAAAGGGAGGGGGAAAGCTTGTCTAAATTTTCAATAAGTGCATGTTCATGCAAGAAATAATTGTGCATATTTAATTAGAAAATGAAAAAACCAAGGGTATATTTTTAGGAAGAGTGTTACAAATACATGACTGGCAGACATAATTGGCTGACAACTTCTTTATGTGTTAGTCTTTTTGTTTTAAATATGTGTTTGTCAGTAAAGTGAAGGCTGTTTCTCCTAAGGTAGAAATTCAGATTGATCGTCAACTTTTCTTCTTGTTTTAAGATTGCCCGCCTTTGTGTAATCATTCAAAAGGGCATTCATGTTATAATAAATATTTTTAAACCTAAGGGTGGATGGTATAAAGAAGATTGTATAACAAAGCTTCCCTATTAAATTTAAGAATTTTGTAGTAGATTCATAATTGTAATAAGTAGCCAAAACAAACACAATCTCTGCATCTTAAAATGATTCTTCTAATTAAGTAGAAATTTAAATATTCAATATTTTTCAGGGTTGGAAGTTCTAAGTGATGATCCTGATTTAGTGAAGGTGGTTGAATCTTTAACTTGTGGAAAGATCTTTGCAGTGGAAATACTTGAAAAAGCTGATATTCCACTGGTTGTTCTGTACGATACCTCAGGAGAAGATGACATCAACATCAATGCCACCTGCTTAAAGGCCAAATGTGACAAGTCACTAGAGGTTCACCTTCAGGTACCACTGTGACCACTGTTGTCTATTCACAAGTATCACAGGAAAGAAATTCACCAGAAAAGAACGTTGTACATTTTAGGCTAACACTAGATAGAGACAGATTACGTATGTATTGGGGAAAAAAAGGAAGGAAGGGAGCTAAAAGGAGGGGAAATGCCAAAATATAAATAGTAATTATTAAGAATTGGATTTTTGTTTTATTTTCCAGTTTCCACAATGAGCATATATTAATTTTATATGAAATTATTTTGCAAAGATAATAAAGGAGGATAATTCAAATGAAGGGAAAATTAGATCAGTGAAGATGCTTATTAAATTGCTAGCTTTAACATTTTTTAAATGTGAAGAACATAGATGTCTGTACGAAAGGACACTTTTAAATAAATTATAGAGCAGCCACTCGAAAGAATGAGATGTTAAAAATGATCATTTTTAAGGCTTCATAGCAACATTGGGAAAATATTTGTTTTAATAAGTAGAGCAATAGTAAATTGCCTTTATATTATGATTTGACCAAAAATGGCTAAAATTAAACCTTTACTGTGATTATAATTTTTTAAAGTTACTAAAAATTCCTGTGGCCCATGGACGTGAATTAGAAAGTAAACTGATAATGGGATTGATTTTGTGAGAGTTTTTTATTTTTATTTCTGTTAATGCTGCAAAAATATGTTTTATATAATAATTCTTTTTCTAAATTAATGGGGAGAAGATAAACCAGAGTTAAAGCAGAGCTAAAAATACTCGTAGCCTTTCAGACAGTAGAAAGTGGTAATAATATAATGTGTGCAAAATGTCTACTCTGTGCCTGACACAAACGATACCAGATATTCCTTTTGGAAAGAGTGGTATGCAAACTAGTTTTTCACATTCACGTTACGAATTTCATTCTATCTGTCCTCCAGCTTGCTTAGAAGATTGAAAAGCGCAGAAATTTTCAATGAGCTACTTAGATAGATCCCCTTAGGTAGGTAAGAGCTGCACTCTGTTCTCACATCCTTGGTGTGTCCTTTGTTTCAGGTCGATGCCATGTACACAAATGTCAGAGTGACTAATATTTGCTCCGACGGCACACTCTACTGCCAGGTGCCTTGTAAGGGTTTGAACAAGCTCAACGACCTTCTGCATAAGATAGAGGAATACTTTCATTGTAAGGTATGGCCAAGCAGCATCCACCTCTAAGATGAGTCCTAACATTGCAAACAAGAGGAGTCACTAAATTGTACATGTGTAGTAAGTTTTGTATATTTTGAGGTAGACTCTCTAAAATAGAGGGTAAGAGCCCCAGACTTCAGAATTTAAAACAAAAATAAAAATCCCCACTAGTTTCTTCATGGTAAAATGAGGATAATAATAGTGAGTACCCACAGGATTGTTATGAGGACTAGTCACAAGGCTGCTTATTATTAGCACAGGGCCTGGCACATAGAAAGTGTGCAGCGACCGGTAGATTTGTCATTCACAAGGTGCAGTTGATGAGCCTACAGTTCAGCTGCCTGTGACTGTCTGCTCGAGCAGCTGGCTCCTCTGCCTGGCCAAAGACGGAACCGTGGAATTTAGAAGGAGAATAAAACTTCCGAGGCATCACTCCCCAACCTCTTTATGGTCCCTGAGAGAACCTGCGCCTTGGAAAATGTGGTTCTGCAGTTTACATTTATTAGTAATCTCTTTTCCCTTTAATTCTAGTATTATTTTCTGAATCAGGATCTGTAGAGGTTTTGTTTTAAGGTCCTAAAGGGACCTCCTTACCTCCATTTGGACATTATAGTTGTAATCCACAATATGCTGTGGTTTCCAAGTGACTAAACTCTGATGCCGCTTCATCTCTGACCCCCTCACCTGGAAGTGAACCCTTGCCTCTGACCTACAGAGCACCCCGAGTGCCTCATGACACTTGTACACAGCATTGTTTTAGCTGTTTGGGTATTTGTTTGCTTTACTAGAGTATAGGCTTCCTGAGGGCAGAGACTGAGCCTCACCAGCTTCTGGTAAGTACCTAATTCATTTAGGTACCGTAGTAACTTATCTAGTGTCTTACATAAAATAGGTATTCCAAAATAGTTGCTGAAGTGGATTAAACTTGTATTTAGACTACAGCCTAGAATCGAGACGTTAGATCTATAGCTTTACCTCTTTCTCTGTTACAGATGTCTTAGCTTGTATCTCAAGGTCATTACTTAAGTTTGATTTGCGGATCTATCCTAGAGAAATCTGAGACATCCAGAGGGTGACTGTAGTTACTCATTTGCACGCACGTGCTTATAATCTATAATGGTGAAAAGCACTCTTGATAGTTCTTAGTGCCCTGGAAACTCAAGTGGAAGGAGACATTGCCTTTGGGGAGAGTAGAAACATTCACCCTGAAGGAAAGAGGCAATGACAGGTCCCCCATTTCAAGCTGCAGCAGAGGAGGAGGATGAAAACACTGAACAACATTGAACTGGCACTGATATCCATATTTGTGTTGATAACGTTTCTTTTGTTTTGGATTAAAATCTTATCTTTGAATCTTGAATGTTAAAAGATGAAAAGAGGAGGCCTTATGAACAGCTAGCCTAACTGCTTCCCTTTCATACAGGCTGTTCATTTTATCGGATTCATCTTCCCTCTTTGTGTTTAACTGATGGTGCCTGAGCCTGGATGAATTATACTGACCTCCATGCTAACATTTTTAGACATTTTAACAAGGCTGATTTATGAGCCATGTGCAAGGAAGGAGGGTAGATGGCTGCCACCAACATATGAGAAACAAGGCAGAAGCCCTACAACCCCTGTACATATGCTGTGTCCACTGTAGCACACACCTCGCCGAAAGCCTGATCACATACGGGTGAAGCAGTTTGCCTGTGCCACAGCGGTGTTTTTCTCATGGTGTAGCAACGTGCTCTTTGCTGAGAATAATAAGTGTCATGCGTTTCTGTTTTGCAGCACATGACCTCTGAGTACTTCGTTTCATTACCCTTCTGTGGGAAAATCTGCCTCTTCCATTGCAAAGGAAAATGGTTACGAGTAGAGGTAAAATCAGTCACTTGACTTTTTTTAAACTTAAGATGAAATATTTCAGACATATAAATGAGGTTTTTAAAAAATGGAGTAAGCATCCATATACTCATCACCAGTTTAAGAAATAAAACATGATACATGAAACCAATATACAGTTGATGCTCCCTGTCTGCAGCCCTTTCTTTTACTCCCACCCCGGGGGAGCTACCAGCTGAATTTCGTGTTTCTCCTTCCTATTCACTGCTTTAGACTTTTACTATATTTGTGTCTATACACACATACTTTTACTATCTGTATATTTCAATATAGAGATATTTAAAATGTAGAAGTGAATAGTATATATAATATTTATAGTAAAAACATGAATAAAGTATAACTAAATGAATGAATGTCTTAAAAATTTACACAAATTGTAAGATGTATTGATTCTTCTATAACATGCTTTTTCATTCATTATGTTTGTGATGTAATCTGTTTTCCCTGCTGTATGCTGTAACAGTGTACGAATATGCCAACATTATCACTCCATTCTTCTGACAATGGATATTTAGATTGTGTCGAATTTTTTCCTATAAACAGCACTACCATGAACCTTCCTGTGCATATCTCCCAGGGTACATATGTAGGAGTGGAATTTCTAGGCATAGGAAATGCCTAATTGCTCTCCAGAGTCACCCCTCCCTCGAGGGGTAGCCCTTTGAGTGTTCTGGCTTCTTGGGGGCATCTCATGTCCTCCCTCACCCCTGCCCAGGATGGCTTGGGTTTCAGTGTTCACATATTCCTCTATTTCCAGGGCCTAATAATTGTTTTATTTTCTTACAAGCTCAGTTATGAATTTGCAAGGAGGTTTGTTATATTTTGTCATAAATCTCTGTATGTTTTTCAAAGGTAGGTTTTGGATTTTTGTGGTTTCTTTCTTTTCTTTGTCTTCTTCTTCTTTTTTTTTTTTGATATCTATTTTGCCCAGTTAGTAAAATTGCAAATCTGGGCTTGATTTTTTTTTTTTTTCCACAGTGGTGCTTAACCTAGGTGCAAAGACCTCTGCTTACAGGGAGCGCCTGGACCCCTACCCAACAACTGTATGCAAATTATGTGTGTGTGTATTATGTATTTTGGAGGGAAAGTATTCATAATTTTCTTAAGATTCTCAAAGAAACCAACCCTAAGTAAGAATCATTGCTTTATTGAGTTTTATTACTGCATAGCAGCATTGTGATTACTTAATTGTACTGATTTTCCCTTTATTTAAGTAAATCTTGATCATGGCCACTTTAATGAAAGCATCAGTTTTGAAATAACTATTGTCAATGTGAATGTGTGTCAGAAAGTTGAGATCTGGAGTTATATGACTAAGATTTGGGTGCTTAGCTATAAACTTCAAAACATGATTTGTTAAAAAGAACATGACATTATCTGAATTTTAAAGCTCTGTGCTGTTTAGTGTATAATATATAAATGCACAAATACTTAATTTTTTAACCTTTTATTTTGAAGTAATTTCAGACTTTTAGAAAGTTGCAAAAATATTTTAAGGAGTTCCCATATGCCCTTTACCCACCATCTCCAATTGTTAACGTCTTACATAACGATTATCAAAATCAGGAAATTAACATTGGTACAATATTATTAACTAATCTGCAGAACATACTGACATTTCCCAGATTGTCCTCCATATGTCCTTTTTCTGGTCCAGGATCCCAAGATGTATTTAGTTGTCATGTCTTCTTAGTTTCCTCCAACCTGGCAGTTGCTCAGTCTTTGTTGTTTGTGGTCTCTTGAAGAGTAGCAGTGTTTTGTAGAGTGTCTCTCAACTTGAGTTTCTCTGTGTGTGGAATCAGGCTATGCCTTTTTGGCAAAAATACCTTCTCAGTGTATGCTCAAATACTTTAGATAAATATCTAGTATTATTTTTATTACTGTCAAGTTGTGTATTATCTACTTTTGAGGTAGCAAAAGTGTTCATTCTCTTAGTGATGCATAGAAAGTTAAGGAAAGAAAGATGGTTAATGAAAAGCAGATCCTGTGTTTAAGTGATGTATTTGCTCTTGACATTGTAACTTGTCTAAAATTTAGTGCCTATACATTCTGAACTTATTCTGTAAGTCCAACCAACTTTATTCAGTGCAGTGGCCACTACTCTCCCTGTTTCCCTGTAGAAGTGGTCTGCATTCACTCTGCACCATCTTCCAGTCAGTCCTCAGTCACTGCCACATGACTTCTGCCCACAGTCCATCACAGAACCTGTTCTTGTGAACAGCATCTTAATTTTGCAGTTGAATTAGTATCTTCCAGGTCTTGTCGTACCAGACCTCTTTGCTGCATCAAACAGTGTTGAAACTTGAAATTCTCTTCTCACTAGGCTACCATGTTATCAAATCCTAATTTTCCTCATGATAGTCTAATAATTCCTTCTCTTATTTTTCACCCAAACCTCCTTCCACCCCCACTTCTGAAATGTCAGTGTCCCTAAGTCCTGTCCAGGCTCATCACTCTTCTCGGCCTCTGCATCCTTCTAGGTAATCCTATCTCATAGTTTCAGGTACCATTTTGGCCCTAATGACTCCCAAATTTGTTTTCCAGTCCTTGATGGGCTGCAGATTTGAGCAAAAGCCAGCCTAATTGTCCATCTCACAAACTCTTTTAAGTTCTACATGTCTGAAACCAAAATTATCTTTCCCCATCCTTACCTTTCTCCCTTATCTCTATTTTAGTGGTACCTCCATTCATGCAGCCATGCAGGCTGTTTCTTAAGAGTTATCTTTGACTCCTACATCTTCCTCAGCCCCAAGTGCTACTAATCACGGAACACTGCTGATTTTACAACTTTGTTAATTCTTGCCTGGAACACCGCAGTACCACACCAACTGGTTCCTCTGCCTTCACTCCTGTCTTCCTCTAGTCGAGTTCCGTATCACTAAGAGTAGCAACCCAAAATGCAAATAATTATACATCCAACTTATGACGAGACTTACTGTTTCCATGACACTAAATGCTTTTTTAAACATGACTGATCTCATTTCATGTTCACAAAACCCTGTTATCCCTGTTCTTACTGATGAGGAAAGTCATCCAGCTAAAAAGTGGGAGAGCTGAGATTTAAAACCAAATCTATCTGATCCTAAAGCCCTCGCCAACAATTTTAGAAAGCTGACCATCTCATTCTTCTACTTAAAGCTTGACATTGGCTTCTCATCTACAGGGTAAAGTCTTAGTTCTTGAAGGCATGATATCTGCTTCTCTTAGACCTTGCCTTTGCCTGTCTCCCAGCCTCACCTCTTGCCTTGCCCGGCCTCTCATTTTATGCTCTAACATAACCAAAATGCTTGTAGGCCCCACAAGTAAGAAGTATGTGTGTGCCTTTGCCCATCCTCTCCCCTCTATTTGAAATGTCCAGATTCACACCTAACTGGACTCCTACCAACCTTGTTTACTCCCATTCATCATTTAAGGTGCAGCTCTGAAAGGGCATAGATTTGTGAAATTTATGAAATTTCAGTTTGTGAAAAAGGAAATACAAATGCCCAGTAAATATGATTATTTCTTAAAGTAACAAATATGTGTAAACAAATTTACACAACTTAAATTATCCAGCCAAAGTGATTTCATAGATAAGTCACAATGTATGTATATGATAGACTTAAATAACATTAAAATGACATAGAAGACAAATAATATGAAATATTTTTATGAGACACTGAGTGGAAAGCAGTCAACTATGAAATAGTATCTACAAATATTTTGTAATTCTTGTAAATCTAATCTTTTGTGAATCATGGGTAAAAGACTAGAAGGATAATTGTAACCTATAGTAGATTACAAGTGATTTTTATATATTTAAGTATATAAATTTTCTACAATGGAGGCATTTTACTAAAATAAGAAGAAAAAAAAGTAAATTTTTAAAGAAAAGTACCAATTCTAGGCATTCCCTCCTCCTGAAAGCTTGCCCTAACACCTGCTTCCTGCTGGGTCAGGTACCCACTCTCTGTGTTCTCACAGTACCCCAAGTGCAACTTCATTATTGCCTTTACTACATTATAGTATGGTTATGTATTTGTGTCGTCTCTCATGGCACTAGGAGCTCTTTGAGAAGGGGAAGTATATCTTTGTAGCCTAGTTATGCCTGGATATAACAAGCATTCAACAGATACCATCCATACCAATATATATGTTCAGTATGTATGTTTGAATAAAATATTAAACATTTAAAAATATTAAACATTTAAAAATATTCCTCCATGGGACTGTTTGTGTTTATCATGTCTTAAGAGATTTAAAAATTTATGCTATTATATTAATCAAGCATTCTCTCGGGCAGTAGAAAAAGGCTTCACTTCTGGCGAATCTGACTTCCAAGAAGAAAGTGGCCCAGTTCTTAACAGTCATCATACCGAAGGCACCACCATGCTTAGGTAGCAGTTAGTGCAGTTGTAGGCGTGAGATCTCAGCCCAGATAACCACCCCCATGGGGCTATATTTGGCCACTGTAAATATTTAACAATGGCAAGGGTCACAATGGCATTTTAGGGGCATATTAGGGGAGATTGTGGCATTTAAAGGTGCATCCAGAATGTTACATTGTGTTCTTGCCATTTGGCCACAGGTAGGTAATTATTGCTTTGATTCAGTGTGTAACTTACCCATTTTTTTTTAAACATCTTTATTGGAGTATAATTGCTTTACAATGGTGTGTTAGTTTCTGCTTTATAACAAAGTGAATCAGTTATACATATACATATATCCCCATATCTCCTCCCTTTTGCGTCTCCTTCCCTCCCACCCTCCCTATCCCACCCCCCTAGGTGGTCACAAGGCACCGAGCTGATCTCCCGGTGCTATGCAGCTGCTTCCCACTAGCTATCTATTTTACGTTTGATAGTGTATATATGTCCATGCCTCTCTCTCACTTTGTCCCTCCCCGTATCCTCAAGTCCATTCTCTAGTAGGTCTGCATCTTTATTCCCATCTTGCTCCTAGGTTTTTCTGACCATTTTTTTCTTTTTTCTTTCTTTTTTTTTAGATTCCATATATACGTGTTAGCATATGGCATTTATTCTTCTCTTTCTGACTTACTTCACTCTGTATGACAGTCTCTAGGTCCATCCACCTCACTACAAATAACTGAATTTCATTTCTTTTTATGGCTGAGTAATATTCCATTGTATATATGTGCCACATCTTTATCCATTCGCCTGTCGATGGGCATTTAGGTTGCTTCCATGACCTGGCTATTGTAAATAGTGCTGCAATGAACATTGTGGTACATGACTCTTCTTGAATTATGGTTTTCTCTGGGTATATGCCCAGTAGTGGGATTGCTGGGTCATATGGTAATTCTATTTTTAGTTCTTTAAGGAACCTCCATACTGTTCTCCATAGTGGCTGTATCAATTTACATTCGCACCAACAGTGCAAGAGGGTTCCCTTTTCTCCACACCCTCTCCAGCATTTATCGTTTGTAGATTTTTTGATGATGGCCATTCTGACTGGTGTGAGATGATATCTCATTGTAGTTTTGATTTGCATTTCTCTAATGATTAATGATGTTCCCATTTTTGACAAATGATACAAAGTATCATTGGGCTTTCTGACTAAGCTATAAAATACCAAAATGTGTCATGTTTTAAAAATACATAGTATTGGGACCTCCCTGGTGGTGCAGTGGTTAAGAATTCACCTGCCAATGCAGGGGACATGGGTTCAAGCCCTGGTCCAGGAAGATCCCACATGCCGCAGAGCGTCTAAGCCCGTGCACCACAACTACTGAGCCTGGGCTCTAGAACCCACGAGCCGCAACTACTGAGCCCGTGCTCTAGAGCCCGCAAGCCACAACTATTTAGCCCGCACACCTAGAGCCCGTGATCCGCAACAAAAGAAGCCACCGCAATGAGATGCCCGCGCACCGCAACGAAGAGTAGCCCCCACTCGCCGCAACTAGAGAAAGCCCGCGTGCAGCAACGAAGACCCAACGTAGCCAAAAATAAATAAATTAATTAATTTTAAGAAAAGACCAAGTTTAACTGTAAAAAAAACCCAGCATAATATTTACCTACCACAAGTAAAATTCTGTCTCTGAATTCTCTCTATTATTTCCTCATTGCTAAGACACAGTAGTTTTGTTTTTTTTCCTCACATCCTGATATTTTGGAGAACAGACTGTATCTTACGATCAGCAGTATATAATAATGTATCAAATTGTTTTACAATCAGTAGTATCCTAGAATTGAAAACATAGTAATTATTACTATATTTATGAATTAACAGCAAGATGTTGAAATCAATTCTACTATAAAAGAATATCTATTTGGTAAATAAGTACATTTTAAAATAAGAGAAAATTCAATCCGCACTGATAGTTTTTGTTGCTTTTTATATGCATTTTAGAGCTGTACAAAATGTAATTGCACAGAAGCATTGTGGCCTTTTGGATATGCTAATAAATCAGCCAACACTTGTCTCATTGCAGATCACGAATGTTCACAGCAGCCGGGCTCTTGATGTTCAATTCCTGGACTCTGGCACTGTGACGTCTGTGAAAGTGTCCGAGCTCAGGGAAATTCCCCCTCGGTTTCTCCAAGAAATGGTTGCAGTACCACCTCAGGTACTATATGTTACAAGCCTAGGAGATTGGCTGAAAGGGATTTGGATGTGTTCATAATCACATTGTGAGATGCTCTCTCAGTTTTTGATGATGATTGAGTTTAGCAAAATTGGAAATGATCCAAATGGTGTCTCACTTAGACAAGAAGACCAGTGAGACTTACAGAATATTGTTTGATAAATGTTTGTTTTCAAGCATGTTGAGTCATCAGGCTATATTGTCCAGTTAGAGGTTCCACTTTAATAATTAGATGCCAGTGCTGGCTTCTACACAGTTTCAGGATATTATATGTAAATATTTACTTCCAGAGTTCTTAATTTAATTAGGTAACCATTCTCTTCGGATATATGTTTATATTTAACCTTCTCCTCATAGATTTTAGTGAAAAGATTAACTTCAGTCTATCCTTCCTCTCTTGATAAAAATTCAAGATGATAAGAAGTTTGAATTATTTTGAATTAATTAAAATTATTAATAGCTATTTCCTACTTAGGAGAAGTAGAGTTTGTACAGAAATCCATCATGCTTTGAAAATAAAATTGTTCAACATTCTATCATTTCAAGGGGCCCCTTGACCTATATTTACCAGAAGATTTCTTATGTATCAAAACTCAGTGAATAAAAAGTACTTGACCATAATTTGCATGGCTTTTATAATTTTTCTCACTGCAGTCACTGTCGCCTTTCCTAAAATGACTATTGCAGAGAAGCTGTTTAACTTGAGTTCAAGCCAATTTTCAGAATCACATTTTTTCTTATTGCTGCTCAGCATAATATTGAAAATTGTTAGACCTTTAAGTGCTGCTTTCACTTGATAACACCTCTGGCCTCTGTACCCCTTGTTAGAACATCCATCTAGGGCCAGCCTTACCTAGAAAAGGTTTCCGGGGCTGGAGGAGATGGGTGATCTGTTCCACTGCTTCTGACTGTCTGAAAATTACACAGGTGTACTTTCTTGGTAAAAGCCACTATAATTTTTTCTATTAATCTTATCTGGATTTTTTATTTGATAGATGTGAAGTTGGGGGAACCTTTAAAACCAGCTAGGGCAAGCCTCTGGCTAACAACATCTCCCCAAGAGGTTCAGAGTAGCAAACTGATGGCCTGTTGGCCAAGGCTGACCCATGAATATTGGGTCTGGGCCCTTGGCTCATATAGTGTTTTAATATGTGAATTAGTTGTCTGCTTCTAGCTTCTCTTGACAAACTAGAAAACATGACTCTATTGAGCAGTCCCCTTTATGGCACAGTGCTCTGTGGGAGCTTGGGAAGTGACGTTCTCCTCTGCAGGGCTTGTGCTCTCCAGTGCGCAGGCCCCAGCTGGCCCGCCTCACTCCCTCTTTGCCCACCTGGCACCTGCACTAGTAGAGTCTGCTCTCTTTGCTCTAAGTGACCTCCTCCCCACCCAGAAAGGTACCTCATGCAGGGGGCACAGTGGGAGACTTGGAGCCCCCAAGGATGAAGGGAGGGTGTATGACAGGGAGGGTGGGGCTCAGAGAGGAAAGAAGAAATCTAGGAATCCTGGAAGTCAGTTTCATCTCCTGCATAAAATTGCCTCCATCAGTTCAAAGCCTTCCGTGAGACTGGAGGGAGTCCCTGGGGTTACCTTTTCCTCCCTGATGTAGCCATTCTGCCGAAGCTTGTGCAGTGATGGTGGGAGGTAAAAAGCATCAGGGAAAATGAGGCTTTTAGGGGTCACTGGGTTTTAGTTTTTCTTTCCCTCCTTAATTCTCATTACGACCTCCTTCAAAAGGTAAATACAAATGCCTGGGGTACTCAGGAAATGCTTCATTCAGCCGGAAGGCTCCACAGAGATTTTTACAACAGGAGTCAGATTTCATCCAAATGACACTTCATTTTTTTTTAGTTGGGCATAAAGGGAAGACCTAGATATAAGTCCCAATCTTGTCTTCACGACTTTGTGATCTTACACAGGTTAGTATCTCTGAGTCTGTTTCACCGTCTGTAAAATGAGATCACAACACTGGCCTGCCATGCGGAAGTACTGTAGGGTCAGAAGTATGTGAAGTGCCTGGTATAACCCTGGCTCATGATAGGAGTAGAGACAATGGTAGTAACATAAATAGATCAGGAACATAGCAGATGCTACAGCCCGAGAACTGTGATTGTCATTATTAGCTATTGCTGTTGCTTGCTCTCTATCTTGGCAACATTTGACTTGTAGGAAAATAATATTGACACTACTCATAAGTACCTATTTTAAGATGGCATGTCCTCTTTTCTGTTGTGTTTTCTTTTCAGGCTATAAAGTGCTGTTTAGCAGATCTTCCACAGTCTATTGGCATGTGGACACCAGATGCTGTGCTTTGGCTAAGAGATTCTGTTTTGAATTGCTCAGACTGTAGCATTAAGGTTAGTTATCTTACTGGTCTTGATAAAAGGGGGCTGTCAGCCAGAAGGACTCACTTTTTTTTTTCCCACTTGTTTTTGTGAAAGAATTTTATCTTACTGTAAACTGATGCTTTCACCTCTGACACACTTTTATAGTCAAGAGGTTGGTTACATGTGTTGCTATAAGATATCTGATGGTTTAATTTTTATTTAAGAATATATCCTATATCTCCAGTGTTACTTTTAAACCCTTTATATAATTTTTTGATTATTAATAAGGTAGCAGGTAGTTCCGTGCTCCTATTTTGCTCCATGATAAGGAGTTAAGTCTGCAACAGAGGACTATGTATCTCTTGATAAATGTTTCTAAAGACCATTTAAATAAGTCCGGTATTCCTTTCTTTTATCCCTAAAGTAAAATGGATTATAAACAAATATTTGCTTGTAATCTTGGTTTTTGTCTCTTCCTAAAACTTATTTAAACTGCTTTATTTCTTTCACTAGCGTGTTTCTTTTTCACACTCTTGCATCTTCATATCAAAAACACTGCTCATATTTCCAAGAATAGAAATGTAAGATAATATTTCTCTATTTTAACTGATGTAAATAGTGTTATCATTTTATATAAGCATTTAACAATGTTAGCACTGAAATGTCCTTGAGAAATATCTTCATGAAGACCTCCCACTTACTCGAGCCCACACTGATTTTCCTATCTTCATTCTCCTCTAGGGTTTATCATGTGCAATCACACAGTTATATACCATTTTATATTCTTCAATTGCCACATGAATATTGTTTTCTCAGCTACATTTTCAGCTCCTAAAGCCAGGGTATTGGGTAGTCAATAAAAATATTTTTAATGGTTGATTTTTGAAATGGTGTTTCTGTACCATAAATATCAAAATGAATTAGCAGTCAGTACTTCATTAGCCCTCCAAAGAATGAATTTAAATAGACTCCTCTTGCTAGGAGAAAAGCTTTTAAAGTAAATTACTTTAGAAGGATTGCCTTGCTGGTGTCTCCTTGTCTTCATGCCTGTGTTCCTGCCTTTCATTTCTAGCCCAATTTGGTAAAAGATAGATGTGGCTAGAAGTGTCTCATTTTTGTTATTCCTAAGATAAACCAGAGGAGTTGATGAGAAGAATTAACAGTCACCCAGCCCTTTGGGACACACAGTCCAGTTATCAACGTGTGGTGCTCCCATACAGACATTCACCCCTCTGACAGAAAAAGGTAGCCAGGTGATCAGAGGTCTCCTAGGCGAAAGGTACAAAATGGTGACTATAATTTTGGCCTATTCAGTGGAGCTTTCTTCCTCTTTTTCTCCCAAGGTCCCTCTCCTCTCATGTAACTGGGGGAAAGGGAGAGGGGTGAGAGCAGATATTAGGACCAAACAAGGACTTTGGACCAAAGATCCCAAAGGGTATGGTGAAGGTCAAAGCTTTTTCTTTCCCTTCCCTGTCTGAGGGTACACCAGCATTAAGCAGAATTCTTACAGGACATTTTGCCATTTTTATTATTTTTTATTGTTGAAGTTGGATGATGAGCACATGGGGATTCATTGGGTTACTCTTTCTTCTTTGAGTGTTTTAACATGTCATTAATATAAAAAAATTACTCATGATATATAGAATCACTTTCTCTCAGTGATAATGACCTCTAGCCAGTCATAGATAGTCTCAGTTTTTAGAGGTTAGTAAATTTTTCATTTCCACAAGCTTGCCGCTGGTTTCTAGACTACTTGGACCTACGAGCTTATTCATTGCTACAGCTGTGATAGATAATTCATCTGACCTCAAATAAAATGATTTTAGCAAGTTGGGTTCTTTGCAAAATGCTGTTTTATAATATTTAAAGTTAATATTATAACCACCTCAGAATTCAGCGTGAACTTGGATTTCTTTAAGTTGGTTTTGTGTGTTTTCCAAAGGTGACAAAAGTGGATGAAACCAGAGGGATGGCACATATTTATTTATTTACCCCCAAGAACTTCCCCGACCCTCACCGCAGTATCAATCGCCAGATCACAAACGCAGACTTGTGGAAGCATCAGAAGGATGTGTTTCTGAGTGCCATATCCAGTGGAGCTAGCTCCCCCAACAGCAAGAGTGCAAACACCTCCATTGTGGGCAACACTGGAGAGAATTTCAGAAAGAGCCTCTCGGATATCCTCAAAAAGTCGTTGGTAGACCATACCAGCTCTTTCTCCATGGAGGAGCTGCCACCTCCTGTCCACTTGTCCAAGCCAGGGGAACACATGGATGTGTACGTGCCAGTGGCCTGTCACCCGGGCTACTTTGTCGTCCAGCCGTGGCAAGAGATACATAAGCTGGAAGTTCTGATGGAAGAGATGATTCTTTATTACAGTGTGTCTGAGGAGCGCCATGTGGCAGTGGAGAAAGACCAAGTGTATGCTGCAAAAGTGGAAAATAAGTAGGTCCTTGGACAGACAGAGCCTTTTATTCTCCTCCTAAGAAAAACGTGTAGAATGATACCAAGAGTCCTTAATCCCTGCAGGGGGACTTGGAACTGCACAAATGGGAATTTTGAATGGGAAATAAGACCAATGAATTGTGCAATTTTCTTATATTTGAAATGATGCCATTTATCTAAAAATCGAATGACCCTAGTCCTCTTAAAAACCTCATTATATCTAAAGTGAATGTTTAAATATTTTTTCTACTTTCCTATGAGAAAAATATTTTTTTATTTAAGAAATAATGTTTTTTATTTAATGACTTTCTAAATTTTAAAAATAAAATGTTTAGGGGCTTCCCTGGTGGCGCGGTGGTTGGGGGTCCGCCTGCCGATGCAAGGGACGCGGGTTCGTGCCCCGGTCCGGGAGGATCCCACATGCCGCGGAGCGGCTGGGCCCATGAGCCATGGCCGCTGAGCCTGCGCGTCTGGAGCCTGTGCCCCGCAACGGGAGAGGCCACAGCAGTGAGAGGCCCGCGTACCGCAAAAATAAATAAATAAAATAAAATGTTTAGGGCTTCCCTGGTGGCGCAGTAGTTTAGAGTCTGCCTGCTGATGCTGGGGATGTGGATTCGTGCCCCGGTCCGGGAAGATCCCACATGCCGTGGAGCTGCTAGGCCTGTGAGCTATGGCCACTGAGCCTGTGCGTCCAGAGCCTGTGCTCCGCAACAGGAGAGGCCACAACAGTGAGAGGCCCGCGTACCGCAAAAAAAAAAAAAAAAAAAAGTACAAGAAAACAAAGTCAGCCAACCAACATAACCCTTGTTAAACTACTTACGTATTTCTTCTAGTTTTTTTCCTATACATATTTATACAATTGGTATATTACTATATATAATTTCATACTTAACATAATTCTGTGAACACTTTTCCATGTGATGAGATTTCTTCATAAACATTTTAATGGCTAAATATTCCATCATATAGAGAAATCATAATTTACTTATCACTTTCTTTTGTAGGTTTTTTTCTCCCAGATTTTTCACTGTTACAAATAATGTTAAACTTAAATCTTTGTTCGGCTCTCTGATTCCTAGAAGAGAAGTCACTTGTTTAAAGATTACAGGATTTTTGATGTATGCAGTCAGTTTCTTTCTAGAGAACTTGTGGCACCCTTTATAAGGTGCAACAGTGTCTATTTCACTGCTCTTTGGCCTCTGGACAGTGAGAATCATAATTCCTTACATTTGTTTTAGCACTTTCAGTCTGTTTTCTTACGTTTGCACATTTGGATCCACACTCTCCTCTCCTGAAGCCCCCAGGATGTGCTGGTTCCAACCCAAGGAAGCCCAAGTTCCTCAAGCTATACGCTCACTCCAGGAAGCCCTGGACAATGGCACAAGCTCCCCGCTCCCCCTTCCCTTTGCCAACTTTCTTAGGGGAAATGTGCCAGCTTGTTTGACAATGCTGAACAAAAAGAACAATCTCTCCCCCTACCCTCCCTGTCCCAACACACAGACATACATACACACCCCCCAAAACTCAACTTGAAAGGTCAACTGCTTATTTTTTTTCTATAAAATGCTTTCATTCATTCTTTTGTTTGTTTGTTTGTTTGTTTTGCGGTACGCGGGCCTCTAACTGCTGTGGCCTCTCCCGTTGCAGAGCACAGGCTCCGGACACGCAGGCTCAGCGGCCAAGGCTCACGGGCCCAGCCGCTCCGCGGCATGTGGGATCTTCCCAGACCGGGGCACGAACCCGTGTCCCCTGCATCGGCAGGCGGACTCTCAACCACTGCGCCACCAGGGAAGCCCCTCATTCATTCTTAAGATAGCAAGTACAGGCATTTATAAAATTTTGTTATTTTTATGGGAGGAAAAAAACTAATTTTCAACACTTAAAAGTGAAAAGTATAATAGCTCTCATTCTAAAAAGCATTCAACTTATATGTCATAAGCTTTTCATCTTTAAAAAATATTTTTACTATGTCATGTTATTTACAATCATAAGCATAAATGGGTTCCAATTTGCCTCATCAGAACTCTTTGTTATTGGATAGTTTAATCTCAGTTAAAGCCAAACTAATGCTAACTCTTATCTGAGGAGCAGATTAATGATGATTAGTGGTGGGGAGGTGCCACTTGGAGGGAAGGATCATGTGAAGATCTCTGAACACCGGAGATCTGTAGTGTGGGACTTCAGACTCCAACCCTACTCCCCCATGGATTGAACAGTTCTGCCTCAGGACTCTGGGGCTTTAATCAGTTAATTTGTCCCAGATAATCAAGGGATGTCTTATATATGGGAACAGATTATCTGATATTTTTTGAAACTTTATGAACTGAATCAATGTAAAGTGTTCAGAGCTTCTGTCTTGCTTACAACCCAGGACTATTTACTAAACCTTGTTCCCAGCTCTGGTAAGTTAAGATTTAGGAATTTCAGGTACAGTTTTGATTACAGTGATTTCCAAATCTATCCCAATTTAAGAATAACCTGGGCAGCCTATTAAAAATGCAGATTCCCCTTCCTCACTCCAGGCCTCCTGAGTCAGAATCTCTGGCAGTAGAACCCCAGAATCTGTGTTTTAAGTAAACTCTCCAGGTGATCCATATGTAGCCTTGCACTGAAATTGGTAATGTTGTCAAAACTGAAGCCTTTATTTAAGCTCTTAGTTTTGAAAGTTGAAAGCTAAATAGAAATGCAACACATAGGTTTCCTGATGGTTCTCTCCTCACAGCTCTGTACCTCTTATTTATAGACTAAAAGCACAGACCATCAATCATTTGCCTTGTACAGTTTAAAGGCAGTGATATTGGTGGAAACCAAATGTTTTTATCTCCTTTTACACTTATATGAATTAGCAACCTGCACCATACTGGCATTTCCACATATGGAAATTTCTCTTCAAATTAATCTAAAGTTCTTATCTGCACAGCTTATCTTCATTTTAAGAATACTTATAATAATGGCTGCCATTTGCCAGCTGCCTGTTATATGCCAAATTAATGTGTTAGGCACTTCATATGTATTATTTCTGCAAGTAAATTAAAGCTAAACATTACACATGAGATAATTGAGGCACAGAGAGGTTAAATAAAGAGCCCAGAGTTAACATGACTGAAAAATGGCTCAGTGGGACTCCAGCTCAGGTCTGTTTGGCCCCCAAAGGTCAGGTCTGTTTGGCCCTCAGGTCATGTACTTATTATGATACCTTTCTGTGTCCCTGTTGTCTCTGTGATTCATGGGTAATTGCTTGCTTCACTTTGGGCTTATCTGAAGGTTTCTAGAGTTCCTCCCAGAACCCCCCAATTATATACAGTGTTTGAAGTTGGCCTCTTTGTAGCTTTTTTTTAAAAATAAGTTTATTTTATTTATTTTTGGCTGCATTGGGTGTTTGTTGCTGCACATGGGCTTTCTATAATTGCGGTGAGCGGGGGCTACTCTTCGTTGCAGTGAGCAGGCTTCTCACTGCGGTGGCTTCTCATGTTGCAGAGCACGGGCTCTAGGCACGCGGGCCTCAGTAGCTGTGGCACGAGGGCTCAGTAGTTGTGGCTCGTGGGCTCTGGAGCGTAGGCTCAGTAGTTGTGGCGCACGGGCTTAGTTGCTCCGCGGCACGTGGGATCTTCCTGAACCTGTGTCCCCTGCATTGGCAGGTGGATTCTGAACCACTACACCACCAGGGAAGTCCCGAAACCATTCTTATTAAAGATATAGAGCTCATTACCGAGTCCAGTGGCTTCTATTAACTCAATCCTAGTTGACCTCCCTGTAACATGGGATGCTTTACACTACTTGGTTTCTGCAGTACCACTCTTTTCAGGACCTCCTGCTGCCACCTACCTTCTATTCCTCAGTCTCCTCTTACTGGGTAACCTTCCTTTGCCTTAAATTTTTGTGTTTCCCAGGATTCTGTCCTCACTTCACTTTTTTCCAAACATTCTCTGCTGAAGCATTCTCATTCTCTCTCATAGCTTCATAAACTACCTTTATTTTGATGACCTTCCCCCCTACCAACTCTAATCTGTATCTCCTGCTTCAGCCATTCTCCTGAGCTCCAGACCTTTGGTCCAGATGCTACCTGGATAGCCCTAAAGTATCTTGCCTGGAAGTCCCTGAATTAATGCATTCTCCATACCTGGTCCCGCTTGCTTCTCTCTTTCCATCTTCCACACATGGACCTTGTCCCCAAAGTATGGCCATTTCCTGTCTCCCCGTCAGAGTGAAGGGATCTGCCAGCCTTGTCCTGATTGTGCTCTGTGGCACTGTTTCCTCCTGCTTAGTGGTGGTTTTCCTTTATTAGCTCCGTGAGGCCTGTAAAAGGGTATTGAGTGAACAAATTCCATCAAATGAGCCAGTGACAAAGCAGAGAATAGTAACCTTTGGAAAAAAAGAAGCAGTCTCTTTAAAAACTTCTACAACAGCATAGTTTTATATTTTAGTAAATAACATTTGTATTAATTTTCCTTTTTATCAAAAAATGTTGCCCTTAAAGCAGGTGTTGACTTTGTGCGTTTTTTTCTTCCTTTTTACTCCAATGCACATCTAGGTGGTACAGGGTGCTTTTAAAAGGAATCCTGACCAATGGACTGGTGTCCGTGTATGAGCTGGACTATGGCAAGCACGAATTAGTCAGCATAAGAAAAGTGCAGCCCCTGGTGGACATGTTCCGAAAGCTGCCGTTTCAAGCAGTCACAGCTCAACTAGCAGGTAACTTCTGGGGAATTTGGACTCATGACACAACAGTAGTATATATTGTCGTTTTGTCCTGGGTACAGAATCATTGGCCTATTGATAATTTTTAATGATCTCTCAAGGTCATGCCCTTCCACTATATCTGTTTCTGTTTTTCCATATTCCTTTCTGTCTCTGGTTTCATGTATGAGTATTTTTCTAAAACTGTAATCTTCGTACAGGTACAGTATTGCATTCTGCTTTCACACTATTACTTTTTGGGTGGTTGTTTGATGGTCCTGATAACAATTCTTAATAGCTGCAAAATATTCTGTTTAATTATTGTTTCCCTATTGTTGAACATTTAGGTTGTTTACACTTTTATTGTAGTATTGAGGAAAAAACCCCACAGCTACATACATTAGCCAAAACAAGCAAATGGAAACCATGAGACAAATAACCAACAGGAGAACATTGCGTGATTAAGATTTCATAATTTATTGCAGGAATTATAATGCATCTACGTAATGGACTTTCACAATTATAAAACATTCCTGGGTCGTAGAATATGACCATTTTCATGGCCAAATCAGTTTCCACTTGCATTGCAACTAACAACACACAAGTGTGTGATTTCACCACACTCACACCAGCCTGTTGACTGTCATAAAATCTGAGGAGCTGAGTTAATAGGTGTAGAGTGGTACTTCTTTATGATACTGTCTGATGAGATTTGTTTTATCTTCTGTGAAGGCAGTGCAGATATCTGTGTGCCCTCTACCAGTAGGTAGCATGGGTGCCTAGCTGAAACTCCACCCAGAGAGCTGTCGCCGTGAGCAGAGGGTGCGGAGGCCAAGAGGGATGAGGGGTGCCGACACCTCCAGTTGTCTGGAGGTCCTGCTGTGCTGGGATAGGGCAAGTTATGACCACATGTTCAACCCTCATTCCTCACCCCCGCTCACCCCATACACTTAGCAGTGGCAGAACTGACTTGATCTCAGAAATGAGAGAAATCATGTATATAAATTCTTCATATTGACAGCGTTTATTGAAGATATATATATGTAGATAGATAGGTAGAGAGAGAGAGAGAGAGAGAGAGAGAGATTGACTTATTTGAAGTATTTTCCAGTTTCTTTGTGTCTCCTACTAGAACTCAAAGGAAGCTCCCATGGTAGACAGATATGAACCAAAAATGGCATCTTACACATGGCATGACTACCACTGATCTGCTTTGAATTCAAACTTCTAAATGGTTTCTTCAGAATTAATGGCTACATTTTTCATTTTCACTTTTTAACGTTCAGGTTTTTCTAACAACACATTTTGTTAAACATGACAATCAAACGGCCCAGTGAAGGGGTCTCCGTGAGGGAGGATCGCATGGCTCCATCATCCCCACCCCGGCTTCGTGGCCACAGTCACTGGTGTTCCCTGTGCAGGGGACTCTACAGCCGCTTCATTTCACTGAACTCGTGCCAGTGCTGGGAGGCTCAGACTCTGTTACAGTCACTGAAGCAGCAGCTTATAGACAGTTCTAGGCTTCTCTCATGGGAAATTCTTAGTGATCAAAGAATTTAGCCCACTCACTACACCGAAAAGTCTTTTAAATTACATGTGAAACTCCCAGACCTTCATCACTATGGGGCATAATTTATATATCTAATCTAACATATGTGAACTTAATTTATGTTAGTTAATAATACTTCTTGAAAAATACATATTCTTGTCTCAGTTTTGTTTTAAAACCTAATTCAGAATTCTCTAACTTGAGCTCTCAAGTTTAAAAGTCATGGGGATTTAGAAATGCATGGGACTTAAAATTCATCTGGTCCAACCACTTTATTTTACAAGAAGTAAACTGAGGCCTGAGAAATCAACTGGTTTCCTCACGATCATACCATTTGATAGAGGAAGAGCTGGGAATAGTAACTGAGTCTCCAGACTTTCATTCCAGTGCTTTTACCATGGTGATGTATGTAATTTAAAATACTGTTGGGCTTCCCTGGTGGCGCAGTGGTTGAGAGTCCGCCTGCCGATGCAGGGGACACGGGTTCATGCCCCGGTCCGGGAAGATCCCACATGCTGCGGAGCGACTGGGCCCGTGAGCCATGGCTGCTGAGCCTGCGCGTCCAGAGCCTGTGCTCTGCAATGGGAGAGGCCACAACAGTGAGAGGCCCCCGTACCACAAAAAAAATAAAATAAAATAAAATACTGTTAAGTGTATTAATTCTTCTTCTTCTTCTTTTCTTTTTTTTACTATATCTGGTTCATCAGGGAAAAAAATCTGTAAATAAGAGAAATGTCATTGATATTGATATTTCATTCTCCATCAGTCTATATCTACATATACTTTACGGAAATGGGCAGTCATTATTATAACTTCATTTTATATCACAGCATTAAATCTCAAATGAAATTTGTGTCTGTAGGTGAAGGTTTACAGAAATAACCCCATTCAGAATAGAAAAACTGTAAGCAAGACTATTGTAAGATTCTTCAGCATCTGTTTTTCAGTTAGGCAAGTCTAAGCTGGTGTGTTTAACTACTTTGGGACTATTTAAAGAGTTTTCCATTATAACGGGTCAAAGAAAGGCTCATTTGACCCCTCATTGATCTGCAAACTCCCTTCCTCTTAGGAGTGAAGTGCAGCCAGTGGTCTGAGGAGGCTTCGATGGTGTTTCGAAATCACGTGGAGAAGAAACCTCTGGTGGCATTGGTGCAGACAGTTATAGAAAACACTAACCCTTGGGACCGGAAAGTAGTGGTCTATTTAGTGGACACGTCATTGCCAGACACAGATATCTGGATTCATGATTTTATGTCAGAGTATCTGGTAGAGCTTTCAAAAATCAATTAATCACTGCTTCTGAGACCCTGACAACTAATTCAGATTTTTTTTAGCAATAACAAAATGTAGTAGGCTTTAAAAAAAAAAAATCTTACCTCTGCTACATGGCTCTGACTGCTGTGCGGGATTGAAAAGAATATGTTTGTGTTTGATGAAAGATATTTAACAAGTTTTGTTCTAACAGAGTTGACTTTTCAAAGAGAATTGCACTTGGATTATTACTATAATATTAGAATAAAATGTTTATCAACACAAAAGCTGACTATCTTATCATTTCTAGGCTTTATGATCTTAAGGTGAAGAGTTTCCCTTTCTATGCATGTTGTCTTCCTTGTGGTGCTCGGTTCACAAAAGCTGACTATCTTATCATTTCTAGGCTTTATGATCTTAAGGTGAAGAGTTTCCCTTTCTATGCATGTTGTCTTCCTTGTGGTGCTCGGTTCTTCTCCAGTTAGACTGAGAATTCCGTGATTTAACCCTACCCTGGGGTAGTGATGGGTCCCAAAGCAGGTGCTCACCACACCATGTGAAGTCTCTCCCGAGTCTTTACCCCATCAGCATTGCTAGTGGTGCTGCTGGAGGAACAGCCCAGGCAAACCAGCACGTCCTGATCACCCCAGATCACCCCAAATCTTGGGTGGCTTATTGCCCAGAGAGTCTGGACTGAAAACGCAGGCCTTTACAGTCTCCCTGCCCAACCTCCCTGTTTACTACTCCTTGCGCCAGCCACACTGGACCTTCCCAAACCCCACGCATGTTCATCTAGGACTACTGATACTCTAAAGGAAGCCTCACTTCCCTCCAGACCACTCTTATTCTTTTCCCTCAGACTGCAGCTCATTTTCTCCCCACCATTTTTGTTTGTCGGTATCCTCCCTGACCTCCCAGTCTGTCCATGAAGCCTTCCCTGGTGCCCCTCCTACTGCACTGTACTTTGTGCCCCTCGTGCTGCCCAGATCTCACTGAGCTCCATAGCATATAACTAGTTGTCTGTGCCAGTCACCCCAACTAGACTGTGAGCTCCTTGAGGGAGGGAGGGGTCTTAGTCATCTCTCTATCCAGTCATATCCCGGTAAATGTTTGACAGCTGGTTCTGGTGGGTGTGTGGCGGTCACGCGGGGAGTGAGCCTTGATTTGTAGTGTCTGACGATTCCCATGTTATAAATATTCCTACTGCTGTTGCGTTCCAGCTAACAATGTGACCTCACTGAATGTGGTGTTGGGAAAAGATGCACCCAAGCAGCTCTTGTGAGCTCTAGGATGGTGACCCCTTACTCAGTTTGACTGGGAAGCCTAAATTTTTGATTTTGAACATATACTGAATTTAAGCTAGTAGACCTCTGTGTGAAAATATGCATAAACTATTGGAAATATGGAGAGAAGGGGAGAAGACCAGGCCAGAGATAAAAGTTTTTAGTCATTTGCTTATTTTCATTTGAGAACATCTAGGAAAAGTAAGAACAGAAAGAAAATAAAGACCAGATGTTTCAAGTTTTTCATGTAAAATGTGTTGAAATTGTCTTTCCAGCTTTTTAAAATTTATATTTAGTATTTATAATTAAAGTGATTCAAAATTCAGGAATGTTCATGCCAGTGAGTTAAGTAATCATTTATGATAAAGTAAAAATATCCTGACACACAAATGTTTAAGTGAAATAAAGTAGTGTAAATGTTTTTTTATAATGGTTTCTTTCCCTAATAACAACAACAACAAAAATCTTCCAATTGTCCACAGATAAGAAAGAAGTGGTTTGTACTTCACTAACTTTAGGAATGTTTCTATTACTTTTTAAAATAAAGCAATTAGTTGTGGATGTAACTGAAAAGTTAATCTGGTGCTGGGACAGTTTGACAGACAGAGAGACTTGCCCCCCACCTCATACCATATTCAAAAGTCAAGTCCAGGTGGACTGAAAGCCTAAACATGAATGGCCACTGTAGGAAGATAACCCAGGAAAATACCTCTATAATCCAGGAGCAGGAAAGATGTCTTAAACTGGATGCACAAAGTGCTAACAATAAAGGAAAAGATTGACATACAGTTGACCCTTGAACATGGTGGGGGGAGGCTATTTAGGGCACCAACCCTCGCTGCTGTGGAAAATCCCCATGTAACTTCACAGTCAGCCCTCCTATATGCAGTTCCTCCGTGTCTGTGGTTCCACATCTTCAGATTCAACCATCCAGAGACGGTGCAGTACTGTAGTATTTTCTACTGAAGAAAATCCATCTATAAGTGGACTTGCACTGTTCAGACCTGTGTTGTTTCAGGGTCAACTGTACTAGACAAGATTAAAATGAAGAACACCTGTTCATCAAAGACGTTATTATGAAGGTGAAAAGGCAAAGCACGGATTGGAGGATATATATATATATACACGTATATATATATATACAGAGAGAAAATAATAGATTACATATATTCAATAAACAAAAGAGTATCCAGAAGCAAAATGGGCAATACGTTTGGACAAACACTTTACAGAAGAGGAAATCTGACTGGCCAGTCAACATGAAAAGGTGCTCAACCCATTAGGACACAGGGAAATGCAAATTCAAAACTCAATGATATACAGCTCATATGCCAGAATGGTGAAAATGTTTCCATTTTTGTTAATTCCAAGTGTGTTGAAGATGTGTGCGCTTGTGCAGGAGGATACTGGTAAAGAATGTTCACAGCAGCACTATTTGTAATAGCTAAAACCCAGAAACAACCTACATGTCCATTAATAGTAAAATGTATGTTTCTAAAAACTGTGATATATTCATGCAATGGAAACCTCTACAGCAATGAGAGTAAACAAACTGCAGTCACGTGAGCCAACACGGATTAATCTCACAACATAGAGTTTCGCAAATGAAAATAAACTATGGAGGAAAGAGGCAAGCAAGGAAGTGATTACCGAAAGAGTCATGAAAGTGGTCAACTTCAGGAGGGAGTTGTGACGACCCGGAAGGGCACAGGTTGGCTTCTGGGCTGCTGGCAGTGTTGTTTCTTAACTTGGTGGTTGCAGCAAGTGTTCTCATGATAAAAATTCTTAAACCTGCACAGTTACGTTCTATGCCCTTTTCTTAAATGTTTGATTCCACAAAAAAAGGGTTTAAAATTTTTAATTTGAAATATTAAATCATTGCATTATTTTAAAATATATTGCACATGCCCCTTGAGAGGAATATTCTCATATACCCGTGAGGGTTTTGTAATGCAGGAGTACATTTGCATGGAAACAAGATTTTTAAAAGGTGTTTCTCATTAGTAATCTGTACACCAATATTAAAAAGTTTATATTAATAGGGTCTATCCCACCAGAAACTATCCTATAATAATCCAAAGACACCTTATTTTCTGTCCACACAAATTCCTTTTTATGAGCCATTTTTTAAATTAAAACACTTAAAGTTTCTGTTTGGGTTTAAGTGGTTTGTTCTGGAAAACATATTAGCCTTTTAAGAAAGTGGGGCTTTTGGAAACAAAAGCAAAAATAAACAAATGGTACTACATCAAACTAAAAAGATTTGCACAGTGAAGGAAACTTATCAACAAAACAAAAAGGCCACCTACAGAATGGGAGAAGATATTTGCAAATGATATATCCAGTTAGGCATTAATATCCAAAATATACAAAGAACTCATACAACTCAACATTTTAAAAAAACGATTAAAAAAAGGGCAGAAGATCTGAATAGATATATTTCCCCGTCTGTATAAGGAAGACATACAGATGGCCAATAGGCATATGAAAAGATGCTCAACATCACTAATCAGGGAAATGCAAATCAAAACCGCAATGAGATATCACCATACCCCTGTCAGAATGGCCATCATCAAAAGGACAAGAAATAAGTGTTGGTGAGGATGTGGAGAAAAGGGAACCCTAGTACAGCGTTAGTAACAATGTAAGTTGGTGCAGCCACTATGGAAAACACTATGGAGATTCCTCAAAAAAAAATAGAACTAACATACTATCCAGCAATTCCACTCCTGGGTATTTAGCCAAAGAAAACAAAAACACTAATTTGAAAAGATATATGCACCCTTATGTTCATTGCAGCATTATTTACAATAGCCAAGATATGGAAGCAACCTAAGTGCCCATCAACAGACAACGGATAAAGAAGATGTACATAAACACAATGGAATATTACTCGGCCACAAAGAAGAATGAAATCTTGCCATTTGTGACAACATGGATGGATTTAGAGGGTATTATGCTAAGCGAAATAAGTCAGAGAAAGACAAATACTGTATGATTTCACTTATATGTGGAATCTAAAAAAGCAAAACAAATGAACCAACATAAAACAGAAATGGAGTTATAGACAGAGAACAAACAGGTGGTTGCCAGAGAGGAAGGGGTTGGAGCGAGGAAAGAAATAGATGAGGGAGATTAAGAGGTACAAACTTCCAGTTGCAAACTAAGTCAAGGGTATGAAATGTACAGTGTGGAGAATTTAGTCAATAACTATGTCATATTTTTGTATGGTAACATATTGTAACTAGACTTATGGTGATCAGTTTGAAATGTATAGAAATATCTAACCACTATGTTGTGCAAAAGGAATTAACATGTTGTAGGTTGTGTTGTAGGTCAATTATACTTCAAAAACAAGCTCATAGAAAAGAAGATCACATTTTTGTTTGGGGGGGAGGATTGGATGAAGGCAGTCAAAAAGTACAAACTTCCAGTTGTAAGATAAATAAGTGCTAGGGATAAAACGTACATGATAAATATAATTAACACTGCTGTATGTTATATATGAAAGTCTTTTAAGAGAGTAAATGCTGAGTTCTCATCACAAGAAAAATTTTTTTTCTTTAATTTTGTATCTATGTGAGATGATGGATGTTCATTAAACTTATTGTGATAATCACTTCATGATGTATGTAAATCAAATCATTATGCTGTACACCTTAAACTTATACAGTGCTGTATGTCAATCATATCTCAATAAAACTGGAAGAAAAAAAAGGTGGGGCTTTGGGGGTTGTTTTGGTTATTTTAAGTCGTATTTTGGATACTCTATTCTTCCAGTATAGAGGGAATGCATTTGCCTCTGTTGGAACTGGATGTTCACAAAATGATCGTGACTAAAGCTTCGGCTCAAACCGGACCTAGTTGGGCTGCTGATAAGACCGGATGGGTCGTTGCTTCAATCAAAGGAGGTAAAGGTGCAGCAACCGCTTGGCTGGCTTTGCTCCATCCAAGGACCTACCGATTCTTACATCTTAGACCACACAGGAATAAAACTCCTCCCACCTTTTTCCAGATAACTCTACCTGGTACAAGTGGGGAAACTTAGACGCAGACAGGAGGCGACGCGCACCCACTTGGCCGCGGACCCAAGCTTGGGGCGGCCAGGGTCCCTGCCCCGCGCTTCCCCTTGTGGGCGTCTCTCCCCGGCAGGGGACTGCGCGCTGCGCCCCGGCGCCCCCGAGTGGAGGGAGAGGTAAGGAAGGCGAGCTGGGCGGGCGGGGCGAGGCGCGGTGACAGCGCAGAGCCGGGCCCGCCCCTGGCTCCCACCCCCGGAGCCCACAGCGCCCGCCCGCTCGCGGCCGCCCGGGAGCTCTTCCAGCGCCGCGCTCCCCTCACCCGCCTGCCGCCCGCGCCCTCCCGCCGGCCGCCCGCGCTCGTCCCGCCGCCGCCCGCGCCCGCGCCAGCCCCCGCGGCTCCACTGACCGGTAAGTGTCCCGCCGGCCAGGGGTCCCCCTCGCGCTTGCGGGGCTCCCTGCCCCCTCGCCGGGGCCCCAGCCATATCTGGGCAAAATATTCAGCTGTCGCCGCCGCCGCCAAGAGGGACTGAGCGTGGCTCCCTCTATAAATAGCCGCCGCCTCGGGTTGCCTGCGGGGCTGGGGAGCCCGGGTCTCGGGGTCCGGAACCGGGCGCTCGCATCCGCGCCACTCGGCGCGCGTGGCCCCGGCCAGGGCGCCCTTCCCTCTGGACCCCGACGCCGCGTCTGTAAAAGGGAAAAGGACCTGGGGGCTCTCGAGGAGCAGTGCCGAGGGCGGGGGTCATGGCGGGGCCGGCGTTCCCGCTGCGCGCATGGCTCCAGCGCGCAGTGGCTAGGCGCCCCGGGCGCTCTGTTGGGTACAGGTGCCGCCGAGCGCTGCACTCAGGCGCGGCGTCCCCGCCGGCTGCAGAGAGAGTGGAGGTGGGAGTGGGGACGCATTGGCACAAGTGAACGTAATACCCGGGTTCGCGCTGCGCCTGTTTGCGGCAAGAAAACTTTCCCAAACTGCGTGGGATGACAAGGTTTAAAGCACCACCGTTACGCGCCTTTCGCGCGGAGGTGGAAAGAAGAGGGGAAGAGCCTGGAGGCAGGAGTTCTCTGGCTATCGCCAACTCACTGGGTGAACTTGACAAGCCTCCTCCCTTCCCTGGGTCTCGGTTTCCCCATTTGTAGGAGCGGGGTTTGGTTCCCGCGATAGAGCTCGTGGCCAGGGCCGTGAGAGCAGTAGGGCGCGCTCTTGACCGCCGGCGCTCCCCCCACCTGTTCACCGGCTCTGGGCCTGAGACGCTGGAGGCACAGCCGCGCATATCCGGAAGGGTTGCGGAGACCAGAGACTTTGGCGGTCCCTCTGATTCGGTTCTTATACTAAGACCCAGTAGGACCCTCGGAAAGCCTGGGCAGTACACACCCAGGAAGCGCGCTCCACGGTGATTATGGGCATCTGTGCTGGGTGGCAGCCATCACCTTCGCAAAGAAGCTTGTGAGTCAAACAGCTTTAGACCCAATGAACTGAGCAGGGCTAGAGGCTCCAGTCCAGCCGCTCCCGGGCTTCTGTTTCCCCGTCTATTTGGTGTCTGTGCTGCTGCCTCGGAGCTCTGCAGGCACACCCCCTCCCCGTCTTTTCTAGCCTTGACCTTGGCCCTCTCAAACTCTTGCATATTACCTGGCCTAAACTTTTCCCTGTAGGATCACAAAACCAGACCCTAATCCAGGTTCTGGGCCCTCAGTGGGGGAACCCAAAAAATTCCCATTTTTCACCCAGTGGTGACAAACATTTTGTTACTGGCGAGGGGCTGCAGAGCCCCCTGCTCAAGGTCACACGCTGCTGGACATGCCAGGCAGTCTCCACCAGCCTTTCTCATGTCTTTCCTGACACTTCCTGCTGCTCAGGCAGGTCTTGGGGAATCTGTTCAACACCCCCTGTTCTTTGGTCTGCTGCTGTCCAGGACTTCCCCTTGCTCAGACAGTAGCGCCCTCATCTTGAAGTTTCATTTTTGTTTCTACTTTACTTTCTATCATATATTTTTTCCAAAGGCATCTTAAAGCCTCACAGAATTAAGAGGAAATGGAGACAAATAGTGAGGTTCTCATCAATTCGAGCCACACAACAAATGGGCAGAGAGTGAAAGCAAGGAGTGCTGTCACTTAGATGTGTTAATTCTATTTAATGAGCCAGTCTTGCAAACCCACGTTTTAGAAGATCCTGGCTCTTAAGTTCCTCCCAGCCTAAGTAGAAAGCCAGTGTCCTCTAAAAATAGCCTCCGCCCCACCTTATCAGGGTCTCACAGTTTCTCCCTCCTCCAGGGTTGGGCTGCTTCCCGCTACTTAGCAAAAAAACCACAAAAACTAAGAGTAGGTAGTGGCAGCTCTGAGTAATGGGCTGACCTGGAGATGAAGACACCTGGCTCCAGCCCCAGCTCTGCCACCCACTTAGAGTGACCTTGAGCAATGAGGGGGTGGGCAAGATGCTTTCCAGTGGACCTGGAATTAAGAGGACTCAGAGCTTCCCTTGGAAGACTTTCTATCATGAGAAAAGTGAAGCGCCAGGGATGAAATCCAGGGGAACCCCCCCTATGAAGAGGAAGGAAAGAACGGGAGAAACTGGTTCCCAAGAGCCAAGGGAGGAGAGAGATTGGCAGTGCCAGCTGGTGCAGAGAGACAGAGGGGAAGAGGACTGGGAAAGGGCCACCATGATTGGGTGACTTTGGCCAGGGCATTGCAGAGGGTTCAAAAATGGGATCTGCCACTGCTTTACTGAAGCCAGTGACCCAGCCTGTCTGAGCCCGTTTCCTCCTCTGTACAAGGGGATAATAATAGCATCCATTTCAGATGGGTTGCTATTGGGATTAAGGGGGATGATGCAGGGAAAGCCCTTGGTCCTGTGCTTGGTACCTGCAATGATGTTAATGCTAGCGAGAGGAAGAAGAAGCTAATGGGAGCCGAAGATTTGGAGACAGAGCCCACAGTTCTTCTAAAAGCTTGGAGGAGAAAGGAAGGAAGAGAGAAGGTAGTAGGAGCTGGAGACAGGGCCGAAAGGGGAGGCGGGTGTTTCTGGGCCGAGGAGTGCGAAAAGAGGCAGAGACAGACCTGGGAGAGGGGAAGAGGTGAAAAGAGCATCTAAGGGACATGCACATGGGAGGACTGAGGGCCTTCCTTAATGACCTGCTGAATGTCACAGGCTCTAAAATCACATTCCTCTAGATTCAGGCTGAGCAAAGAAAGGGTAAAATGAAGCCAGTTCTGGCTCAGACCCTGGTGTCCTCTTGGGAGACTTCAGTATCTGTGAAGGAGGGTGGTGATGGGCCGCAAAGGATAGTTTGACTCTGTCCAGGGGGCTCACGACCTTGGCTTGCTTGTTTCTGAAATGACGTCATGTATCGATGACTCCTGCTGAGTCCAGTCATAATGACCTTTTCCAGTCAGTGTTTTGATTTTTCTGTCTTACTAATGGACCAGCCAGGCTGCCAACATTTCTAAAGAGGCCAGTTCACTCTTCACTTAAAGCCAAAACACCAAGTAGATCAATTATTTGGCTGCTAGGAGCCATTATCAGTTTAAAGCGACAGGCTTGTTTGTATGGAAAAACATGAAGCAGATGGCATAATTTGGGGACCATTTCCTGTCTCTTGTTTTGTTTTGTAAAATCCTCCTTTGGTTAATCATGATAAAACCAGACTTTCTTTGCTCTTAATGATAACGAAAGAATGAGCTCACTGGAGTCAACCTAGGACAGTCTAGGAGGTTTTCTTGGATGTTAGGAGGTGCTGGATCTGTTTTTGATCTGAAAAACGAAACAAACTCAAGCGTTTCTTTTGTTTCTCCTTTTTTTACATCCTTTCTCTTGGAGAAAAAGAGATTTGTGAAAATGCTGTCTCTGTTTCAGTTCTTCCTTCTCAGATCCCCAGCCCCAGCCACCGCTCACTCCGGGGCTTTTAGGGAGGTGTCTCCAGGACTGTTCTTGGGAGATGATGCTGGTGGGTGATGAGGCAGAAATCCTCTTGGCCTCACTCAGCCTCCTTCATGGACTCATCTCTTCGCATCCCTTAAATATTAGTTCCACTCTCAACCCTATTGCTTTTCACCCCACACCCTCCTATAGTCCCATCCACTCCCAGGGCTCCCACTACTCCCTATACACTCAGAACTCCCAAATTCCTGTGTCCAGCCTGGACCACGCTCCTCAGCTCTAGGCATCCGTGACTCCAGCCTAGGGGACAAAGCCAAGAGGGTGTCCCAAAGTCACTTCACACCCAACAGGCCCAACTCAGGCTCACCACCCAGTCTCCCTCCAGGGTCCCCCCTTCTTGGTTAACAGTAACACCATCCACCCAGGCTCTGAGCCAAAAACCTCCATACCTTTCACCACCCCATTCATTTGGTCAAAAGTCCTATCAATTCTACCTTCCTTAACATCTCTCCTATTCATGTCTATCCCCAGTCGAGTACTTTGTCATCTCTCCCCCTGAGCTATTAGCAGAGCCTCTTAAGAGTCTTTCTGCGCCCGTCTTTTCTCTCTCTCTCTTTTTTTAACCCCAGTCTTTTCTTCTCATGCTGCTGTTAAAAGAGTCTTGTGAAACGTAGCTCGGATAGTGTTATTCCTCTTCATTCAGGGATTCCCCATTTCCTACCAGATTCCTTGGCATCCGACACGAGGACCATCTAAGATGTGGCCCCAAGCTACTTCTCCAAACCATCTCCTGACACGCCCCCCAGTTCTCTACACCTGGTCATGGTGCAAGCGTATGTGACTGCATGCCTTGCTGCCTTTGCCCCTGCTGTTCCTTCTGCCTGGAATGCTGTCCTCTTCTCAACCTGGCAAACTTGTAATCCTCCTTTAAATCAAAGCGCCTCATTGCCCCACCTGTGCTCCCATAGCCCCCTGAATGGACCTCAGAGAACCAGCCATAGTGTGTTCTAAGTGTAATCAGCTGCTTACATCCTTATCTCTGACTAGACTGATAGATTGAGGGCAGAGTTGAGGGCAGAGTTCATGGCTCTTGAGGGCAGAGTTCATGGCTCATTTACTGATATTTCTGCTTCCCCAGTGTCGAGCTCAGAGCTCAGCGCTTGGCAGAGTGCAAGGATTTTATGTTTTAGTTAGTGACTGATCACTGAATGAAAGAATATGTAAAAGACTAAGCAAATGAAAGCCCTGAGGTAACCGTGACAATCACACAACATTATCTACATGTTTTCCCATCTCACCACCCCGTCAGCTCCGTGAGGGCAGAAACCACACCTGTTCTGCTCCGCACCAACCCTGCAGCCCCTCAGCCCCCTCACAATAAATAGGATGAACCCATGATCTCATCTGAAACTCACAGTAATCCTGTAAGGGAGGAAGGGCCGGTATAATGACCCCTTTTTATAGATAGCATAGTGAACCCCAATAGGAATTATTCCAGGTCATCCAATTGGGATGTGTATTCCAGAAAAACCCAAGTGCTCTCCAGGGTTTGGTAAACTTGAGAAATCAGAGTCCTTGTGTTCTATCTACACTAGTGCTTCTCTAGCATTGGAGATACTCAGGATCTTGTTAATGCGGATGCCGGCTCAGTAGGCCTAGGAGGGGACCTGAGACCCTGAATCTCTAACAAGCTCCTTGTTTCTAATAAGCTTATTAAATAATAGGCTTAATAATTCCTAATAAGCGCTAATACACATCATAATGTGAGGCTTATCCTGCATACACTGACCACCAGACTTTGACCATCAAGGTGAGTGCTGATTATCTCAAAGTTTTCCCTTGGCCTTTGCATTAAGATAGTGTTTCTAGGGCTTCTCTGGTGGCGCAGTGGTTGAGAGTCTGCCTGCCGATGCAGGGGACACGGGTTCGTGCCCCGATCCAGGAAGATCCCACATGCCGCGGAGCGGCTGGGCCCGTGAGCCATGGCCGCTGAGCCTGCGCGTCTGGAGCCTGTGCTCCGCAACGGGAGAGGCCACAGCAGTGAGAGGCCCGCATACTGCAAAAAAAAAAAAAAAAGATAGTATTTCTATAAAAATCTACAAATGAACTCGTTTAAGCCTTAACTCAAAGTCAAAAATCAAGGGCTCATTCTGGGATTTTGTTGTTGTTGTTTGGTTGTTTTGTTTTTGTCTTTATGAGCAATGTACGGGGCATGAGGAGCGTGATGGGGCACGTGCAGGGGCTAGAAGAACGCGGTGGAGCATGTGGGGCATGGGGGCGGGACGTGTGGTGCGTGTGGGAAGGCCCAGGTGATGGGATGCACAGGGGGCGGGGATTGGTGAGGGGGCAGGTGATTGGGGGCGGGGCTTGGGGGCACGTGGCTGCAGCATGTTGGCAAGGAGGAAGTTCCAGGGATGGCAGGCAGCGGGAAGGGTCAGGCTTGCAGCTGCGGGTTCTTTCCACCTACTTCTGCCTTCCTGGCTTCTCCCTTGCTTTCCGGAGAAATTTAGGCCCAGACAAGGCTTTAAGGTCACAATGCCCAGTTCCTGGTCAGCCTAGAAACCCCCCTGAGCACTAGAGCTCCAGGCTTCTGTGTCCGATTGGCTTTTTCAGCGCACACTGCTTACAAGTTTGCTATCTATGAGCACAGGATGAGCACGTGGCCCGTGCCGGGGTGGGAACCGGACTCCCGCCTCAGAAGCACTCAAAAGACAACAGAGAGGAGAGTCAGGAAGGCGGACTTCCTCCACGCAAACCCAGGAAGATTTAAAAAGTCAGACTGAATGGCAACATTGCACGCATTTGTTTATGGGTTTTATACTACATTCCACTTACACCATTAAAAGGGTATGAGATTGCTTAATAAACCGGCATAGGCAACATAACTGGTGAGAACAGAAAAAAGAAAGAAAGGAAGGAGGGAGGGAGGGAGGGCAGAAAACTTGAAAATTAGGATCATGAAGCTCTGAGAATCTGATGGGAGCCATGGACTCTTGCTGCAGAAAAATGAATATATCCATGCACACAACAGTTTGCATGTCATTTGCGTGGGCGCATGGGTCTCTCTGAAGGCCTTTCAAAATGCCCAACACAGATTGAGAGAAAATATGCCAGTGTCCTAGCTGAATGACGGCACCTCTATTTGGACACTCAAATCAGCTGAAGGGGAAAGGGAGAAGCAATGAATTGGAGACCACATCATGTCTGATTAAAAAAGACCCGTCCTTCAGGAGAAAGAAATGTTTTCTTAGCCCTAATTCTCAGAGTGTTGGGAGGCAGTTTTGCATAGTGGTTAAGAACATACCTCCCTGGGTTCAAATCTAAGGTCTGTCAGTTATGGGCTGCATAAACTCAGGTAACTTTTAACTCCCCGTGCCTCAGTTTCCCCATCTGTAATATGGGGTTATTGTGGGGAATCTCTATTTGCACATGTATGAAGTGGGCTTGTTGTGGGGAGTAAATTAGTTATTATATGTAAAATGCTTAAGTCAGTGCCTGGGACATTGTTAGTGTTATAAAAGTGTGAGCTGTTATGAGAAGGCAGCATGGAGCAGTGGTAATGAGTACACATTGCCCCCCTGGATTCAAATCCCGGCTCTACTACTTACTAGCTTTGTTACCTTGGTCACTGTAGTAGGTTAAATAGTATCCTCTGAAAAGTCATGTCCACCCGGAACCTCAGAAAGTGACCTTCTTTGGAAATAGGGCCTTTGCAGAAGTAATTAGCTAAGCTGAGGTCATACTGGGCTAGGGTGGGCCCTAAACCCAATGACTGGTGTCCTTATGAGAAGTGGAGTGGACATACACAGGAAAGAAGACCACGTGACAATAGAGGCAGAGATTGGAGTGATGTAGGTACAAGCCAGGGAATGCCAAGGATTGCCAGCAGTCACCAGAAGCCAGAGAAGCAAGGTACAGAGTCTCCCTCAGAGCCTGCAAAGGGAACCAACCCTGCCCACATCTTAATTTCCAATTTCTGGCCTTCCGACTGCAACAGGATACATTTCTGCTGTTTTAAGCCATCCACTTTGTGGTAATTTGTTATGGCAGCCCTAGAAAACTGATGCAGTCAGATTACTGCATTTCAGTTTCTTCAGCTAAAATGGGAATTAAAAAGTACCTCCTTCACAGAGTTATTAGGATTGCATGAAATTATCCACGTAAAGAGTTTAGCACTGTGGCTAGTATGCGGTACGTACAGAATAATGCATGCTGTTAGAAGGTACATTGACATAACAGGCAATGGTAGCCTCAAGGATGGTGTTAATAGCATTCTATTGTATGTCTACATTATAATTCATTTACCCAGTGCCCTATTGATGAACTTTTATGTGGTTTCCAGTTTTTTGCTAAGATAGATAATAACCAGATGATTTGTACATATATATCTTTGTACAATTCAGTGAGTAAACTGGCAGGATAAATTCCTAGAAGTGGAGTTGCTCTGTCAAAGCGTGTGTGCATTTGGATAGATATGACTTAACTTGCCTCAAGAGAGGGTGTACCAGTGCGTCCTTCTATTCTGTGTGAGAATGTTGGTCTCCTCCACATCTTGTCAACACCAGAGATTCTCAGACTTTTTCATCTTTGTTAATCTGATAGAGGAGAACTGATGTCTCCTCTCTCAATTTACTTTTATTATGGATGGGTTTCATTCTCTGTTCATAGGCTTATTAGCCGTTGGTATTTCTTTTTATGTGAATTGCCTGTTCTTTTCCTCTTCCCACATTTTCACTGGACTCTTCTTCTTTTTTTTAAATTTAGGAACTCTGTTAAAAAAAATTAGCCCTTTGTTCAACGTGCGACAAATATTTTCCCCCCAACTTGCCTTTTGCCTTTTGGTATTGCCCACGCTACTTTTCATATTGACTTTGTAGAAGATACAAAAACATGCTTCCTAAGCCTGTGCCTATGTTAACCCCTGCTGTGAGGCGAGGTGGCAAAGTTCATGTGTATGAAATGGAGAGTGAGAACAGGAGTTAGTTCACAAGCTTTTCTACAAGCCAGCTTTTATTCCACCGAGGCTTTTGTCTTAAGGCTGTCAAAGTCAGTAATAATGCCAAGCGTTCATTCATTCACTTATTCAACAAAACTGACTTCAGCACTTGAGAGAAGCAGGGACCATGGGAGACGAGGATGCTTGCCTTCCAGTAGCTTTCAGTCTTGGGGGGTGGGGGTGGAGTGCAATGATGTAAGATGGTGCTTCTAATGACAGAACTCTGGCGGCCCCTCCCCTTGGTATTAGGCAGTTGCAGAGAGGTGGGGAGAAGGGACCACAGAGTGGAGTACGGCAGGGCTTGCAGGGGCCGGTGGGCAGGCCAGCTGGGACAGGGCGATGGGTTCAGCGTCTTTTCCTGGAACCCTCTTGCTTACAATGATTCGTTCAGTGACTCAGACACCGTGATGACCTCGAGAGGTGCAAAATGAAAACACACAATGGTGCGTGCACACACACGTGCTTTTCTAATTTAAACCTTTGACAGCTTTGACGTGTGGACCTTTGAGGCTCCGTGTGAACTGGGATGGGGCTCAGAGTCACTGCAGAGAGTGACGGAGTCAAATGCTGTGTCTTGTTTCCCTGCTTTTTTCAGAAGGTACTTTCCCGTATGACTAAGAGAATGAGATCAGCTAGGGAGAATAATGCAAACAGGCCAGGAAGCAAGTCTTTTTTAAAGAGAGCTGATCATCTCTGAGTCCCCATGCTCTCCACTCAGTGGCTCCAAACATGTCTTACATAACAGAACCAGGCCTTCATAGGCCTGAAATCTCATCTTGTCAACTCCTAAAACCCACCATCAGTCGAGACGTCAGCCGTCTCTGGAAAACCTCATCTAGGGCTCTAGCATCTCTGCTCACATGCCTGGCATAACAAGTGCTCACCACCTCCTGAATCAGCCCAGTGCCTCCTTGGACATTTTTTATTTTTAGACAATTCATTGCGCTGATCGGAAATCCATGTCCTGGTCACCTCAGTAAATCTATGTCTTCTGAGCGCTGGCATCCACAGACCACTTTTGTTCCTTCTTCCCCAGGTCAGCCCATTAGAAGTTTGCAGAGTGTGACCATGTTCCCCCGGCCCTTCAACTGTTCTTCATATGACACCCTGCCCCCCTTCTCTGGACTCGGCCAGCACCACTCAAGAGAAAAGGCCCAATTCACAGGAGAGGTCACCCATATGGCCAGTAGGCATATGAAACGTGCTCGGCATCCTTAGTCATCAGGGAAATGCACAATGAGATACCACTACCCACCCGCCATGATGGCTAAAAAGGAAAGTACCGACAATACCAAGAATTAGCAAAGATGTGGAGCAACTGGAACTCTCAAACCCTGCTGGAGGGGATGTAAAATTGTACAATTACTTTGGGAAACTTTTTGACAGTACCTACTGAAACTAAGTGTATGCCAACTCTGTGATCCAGAAATTCTGCTCCAGGTACATACCCAAGAGAAATAAGTGATTATTCCCACCAAAAGCCATCATAGGGCTACTTATAATTACCAAATACTGGAAATAACTTAAATGTCCATTAACAGTAGAGTAAACAAACAAATTATGGTATAGTTCATGTAATGGAATATTACACATCAACAAAAAAGAATCACCTGCCACTCTAACACACAACGTGGATGAATCTCACAGATATAAAGTTGCATCTGAAAGGAGCCAGATGCAAGAACATACCCTCTATATGTGTCCATTTATATGATGTTCAAAAACAGTCAAAGCTAATTCATTAGAAGGCTTTAAAAGTCCAAATAGTTGTTACCTTTGAGGGAGATGGACTGGGAAGGGGATGAGAAAGCCTTCTGGTGGGCTGGAAATGGCCTATATCTTCATCTGAGTGGTGTTTACATAGGTGTATGCATATGGGAAGATTCAGTGAGCCGTGCTCTTAAGACTTGCCCACTTGACTGTATATAACCAATGCCTTATTATTATTATTTTTTTTTTTGCGATACGCGGGCCTCTCACTGCTGTGGCCTCTCCCGTTGCGGAGCACAGGCCCCGGACGTGCAGGCTCAGCGGCCATGGCTCACGGGCCCAGCCACTCCGCGGCATGTGGGATCTTCCCGGACCGGAGCACGAACCCGTGTCCCCTGCATCGGCAGGCGGACTCTCAACCACTGTGCCACCAGGGAAGCCCAACCAATGCCTTATTAAAAAAAGAAAAAATAATCACACACCCCCAGTGCAAGAGTGGGGGCCCAGAGCTGAGCTCCAGCCTGAAGCCTAGCAAGGCCATCATCGCCCTTACTTTGTCCACTGTACCTTTATTGATGCAGCTGAGATCACACCATGGCTTTGAGGGCCAACGCCTCACACTGTTGATTTATGTTGGGTAGACAGTCACTTGAGAACCCCCAAACCTTTCTCATGGCTACCCAGCCATGTCCACCCACCTAATGCTTGTAGGGTTGGCTTATTGGGCTGGAGCTTCATGAAACTGAGGAAGAGGGAAGGAAACCAGCCATCTGAACTGCCCCATCCTTTATGTCACTGCTTCTTCACAGCACCCCTTCAGAGGTACAGGTTGTGCCCTCACCTTACAAATGAATCCATGAAGCTCAGAGGCACTAAGTGACATGCCCAAGATTGCCCCACCAGTTAGAGCCAGGGCAGGGATTTTAGCCCAAGCCTGCATGACCCCTAGTCCATGCTTTCACTTGCCACCAGGCTGACCCAAGAGGAGACATCATCTGTAAAGTGGGGCTAATGGCCCAGCTCAACCTCCCTCTGAGGGTAGTGGGTGAAGAGAGGATGTGTATGACACCACCCCAGGGATTTCTGTGTGAGTCTTATCCTCCCGACTTAATTGCAAGCTTCCTGAGGGCCAGAACTCTCCTATTAATTTGTGTCTCTCCCACAAAGGCCGACTATGCCCTGGACAGCGTGGGTGCTCAGTAAACACTCACTCAACGAATTAGGTTGTGGAAACTGAGATCCAGAGAGGTACAGCAACTTGCTCGAGGCCACACAGCACATCCTCAACCAAAGTCAGGACTTATAATCGAATCCCCTGACTCCTATCCCAGTGTCCTTCTGCCACTGCACAAGGGCTCCAGCTTCCTATAGACCCCAGGGAGTGGAGATCCCAGTGGGTTGGAGGATACTAGAGAAGAAAAGGACCATCCCAGGTGAGCCAAGGCTGAGTCTAGCCCTGGAGCCTTCAGGGTGTGTGTCCTGGGAAGAGGGCTGGGAACAGGTTGTAGGTTGTACAGAGCCCTGCTCTCGGAAGCACTCTGTGCTTGGTTGAATGCTCGGCAGTCGATTTCTTGAAATTCTTAATTTTATCTTTGGATTTATATTTTAAAGTGAAGCCCCATGGACAGTGAAGTGTGCACCAGGGCTTTGAGGTCCTGCACGAAGTCCCATCTCCTGCTGCCTCTCTGCTTCCTGAGGATGGGTTCTCAGACTCCAGCTGCTTCGCCTCCTGGCGCCCCCAGGTCCTACCAGCCTCCCCCTCCCCACCACTGCCCAGCTACTACTGGGGCTCTCGCCCTGGCTGCATTCGGCTGGCAACCTTGCAGGGCAAGCCTCTTGTCGTCCCGTGATCCAGGCATCTATTGTCCTGGTGCAGAGGTTGGGATACCCTTGGGATCACCCATCTCCGTGTGTTAGGGCAGTGGCCCCATTGGAAGGGGAGGAGCCTGGCTCAACTGCCCGCTCCCTACCCGGGCAGAGCATGTCTGTCCTGTATCTGGCAGGGGAGGGAAGCTGGCAGCCAGAGGACTTGGTGTGCCCTCTCTGAGTCACAGCACTCGGGCACCTGTGTAGAAAGACACCACGACAGATCAAGACAGAGACCATGAGAGAAAGGAAAAACTTTATTTCTTGGTACCTTTAGTGGCACTTTTTTCCCATTTTTGAACTCAGGACCCCACAGTCTTATTTTGCACTGGACCCGGCAAATCCTGTAGCCAGTCCTGCCTGAGAGAGTCCTTCATCAGGGCTAAGTGAGCACTCAGGCCATCACACAGGGGCTGCCCGGGGACACGAGATGGTGCCTGGGAGAGCTGGGCCCTCTTGGTCCAGCTGTCTCCCTCCCCCTGTCTGTCTGGATCCAATCATAGATGACAACATGCCAAGGCACTCTCACTTCTTGCCCTGCAGGGGACATGAAACTGCGGGCATGAAAGTGTTTGTTTGTTTGTTTGTTTTAAGTTGCAAAGGTCTCTGCACTTTGGACTGGTTTTGGGTGTAATTATTGTGTCACATTTTATGACCCTCTTCTAAAGCTTAAACACTGAGGAAGGTAAGCCCCCCAAACTTCCAATCCCTACTTGTCTACCTCTTCCACACCCTACCCTGCCCCATCCAGTCGAGGGACAGTTGACTTTCTTCCCTTTGGGGTCACTAGCCTGGGAGAGAATTCTGGTGTCCACCCAGCTCCGGGGGGTCTGTGTTCCTGACTGACCTGCAGTAACGGAGGCTTTAGCCTGAGTTGTGCGTGTGATGCTGGTCAGATGTGATGCTGTCCCCAACCCAGTTCAGCCTGGGGGCTGGGAGGCGGGAGCCGCCGTCACCTCCACTGGGCAGGGAAGCACTGCAGGGAGGCCGAGGCTCTCCAGTGAGGAGGTGGGGAGAGGGTGCTCCAGGCTGAGAGGACTGCGTGTGCTTGGCCCAGAATGTCAGGGGTGCTCAGGTACTGGGGGTGAGTGGAGGGTCCAGCTGGGAGGGGAAAGCCTGTGCGGGGATTAGAAGCTGGGGTGGCACAGAGGCCACCAGGTCTCCGACGGCCTCAAACCCCAGGCTGGGGAGTTTGCACTCCATCTGTCATAATGGGGGCTGTTGAAGGTGGCTTCAGCTCAGGAGCAGCATTAGAAGTGACTTTCGGGCTTCCCTGGTGGCGCAGTGGTTGAGAGTCCGCCTGCCGATGCAGGAGACGCGGGTTCGTGCCCCGGTCCGGGAAGATCCCACATGCCGCGGAGCGGCTGGGCCCGTGAGCCATGGCCGCTGAGCCTGCGCGTCCGGAGCCTGTGCTCCGCAACGGGAGAGGCCACAACAGTGAGAGGCCCGCGTACCGCAAAAAAAAAAAAGAAGTGACTTTCACAAAGATCACTTGAAGGCTGAGTTGCGTGTGGACAGGAAGGTAGCAGAACTGAGGCAGGGAACTGGGTTGGGAGGCTGTTGTGACAACACAGATCCAAAAAAGGCAGTCGCCGTAACAAGGGAGAGGAGGGACAGATACAAGGGATGGTAAAGAGATGGGAGTCTAGTCACAAAAGGACAACAGTGTATGATTCCACTCAGGTGAGGCACTTCGAGTAGTCCGATTCATAGAGACAGAAAGCAGAATGGTGGCTGCAGAGTCTGGGGGGAGCAGGACGGGGAGTTAGCGCTTAAAGGGGGACAGAGTCTCCTCTGGGAAAGATGGAAAAGTTCTGGACATGGATGCTGGTGATGGCTGTACAACAACGTGAATGTACTTAATCCTATAGAACTATACACTTAAAATGGTTCATTTTATGCTGTGTATTTTACCACAATCTAACAACAACAAAAACCCCTATAGCATTCCAAAGAATAAATGAGAGAGAGAGAGAGGGTTGACAGGCGTGGGGACCCACCAGAACTGGGGGGGTCGAGGGGAGGGTTCGGACTGACCCCCAGGTGCTGGCCTGGGTGGCTGACAGCAGCAGGGTGAGGGGCTGGTGGTGGCGGAGAGGTGACTGACTGCCCTCCGGGTTGGGCACGTGAAGCCTGAGGGACTCCAGGAGATGCGCTCAACAGAGCACGAGACCCTGCGAGGGTCATCAGCTTATCACTGGTAGCTGACCCCACTTGGAGAGAGCCCCCAGGGGGAGTGTGAGATGTAAGAGGGCAGCGCCCAGGGGCACAGGTGGGCCAAGAAGAATCCGTCATCAGGAAGAATGAGAAGGGCGGGGGAGAAAGGAAGGAGGCAAACCGGGACAGTCTTGTACTTGTCTGGCCGCAAGGAGCAGGGATGCATTCGAGGTAACTGAGTGCAGCGAGGGTGTGCGAGGAGAGGGTGGGCCTTGTAAGGATTGTGGTGGGGCGGGAGTCTCATGGGACTCCAGCAGGAGCCGTAGCGGCCCAAGCCTGAGGGAGCAGGGACTGGGCTCTTCTGGGACGCCGTGTTCCCCATCTCTCATCCCCATGAGTTCACCCCCCAGATCTCCCCACAAGAAGGACCAGCCCTGCCACACCTAGATTTTGGACTTCTAGCCTCCAGAACTGAGAGACAATGAATTTCTGCTGTTTAGGCCCCTCCGTTTGTGGTACTTTGTTAGGGCAGTCTCAGGAACCAATACAAATGCCAAGGAATGAAGGGGCTCATTCAAGCAGCTCACTCACTCTTTTTTTTAAATCCAAGCCACATAGATCACTGACTAGCCACTCAATTGGCTGCCTTTGAGCCAATTGATCACTGACTGACTCTGCCCAGTCAGCTGAGGTAGGGATCACATGCTATACAGCATGGCTGCCCCCAGAGGTGCCCCTTGGAGGAGGGCAGTGGGGAGACAGCTCTCTCGGGAGGAACAGAGGACATCTCAGGCACTCACTCTTGTGTCCCTGGAGCCAACGGAAGAGAGAGGCTCAGGCTTCAGTGATGAGGGATCATGGCCTAAAATCCCTTCAGCCAAAGTGTCGTCCCAAAGAGAAGAGAAGACAAAGACAGAGGAGAAGGGTTACGAAGAATCAACTTTGTTTGTAAATCCACCTCCCTTCACTGTGGCTGAAATAGCAAGATGGTATAACTGGAAAATATTCATTTGAACTTGTGACTCAGCTCTTCCTGACCTCAGGGAAATGCAGTCCATAAATCAAGATACCTCTCCAGAGCCTCCTGCCGCAGTGTCCCCTGGGGCAGATGCTGGAAGAGCCATTAACACAAGTGACGGCACCCACCTCCCGTGAAAGATCTAAAAGTGCATTCGGTGCTCCAGGAGCTGCCCTGTCTCAGAGCTTTCATTCCTGAAGCTTCCTGATGGATGGCCTCAGCCCTTGACCCACTCATTTTTACCATCCAACCTGCCTGGTTTTACTTCCTGGCACAGCTTGTAAATTCTATTATTTTCATATTTAGCAGAAGCTTAAGATTTCTGCCACTGAGAAGCAGGGAGGCCAGATGTGCCAATAGTGTAAAATGCACAGGATTTGGAAGACTTCAGTTTTTAAACGCGTTTTTAATTTATTGAGCTGTCCTTTTCTTTTCCTCACCAGCTCTTACTCAGGACCCAATTTGTAAAGCAGGCAGCAGCGGCGCGGTTCTGCCTTGGGCAACCTCATCACCCCTTCCTGTCCCATCCCTCCCCTCTTGGGTTCCCAGCCCTCCCAGAGTTTTCCACGTTAAGGAAGGGGAAACAGAGGACCTGAGAAGAGAAGGGACTTGCCCCAAGTTCCAAGGACACTAGAGCAAAGCCCAAATGTGCTCATGCCCTCCTAACACCTTTACCAAGCACAGGACTAGGCACTGGGGCCATGAGGACAAGACGCATGTCCTTACCGGGCGAACATTACAGACAGATGATAGTGTATGGGGGAGCAGGGGAGCGGGGCGGAGAGGCAGCGGCCCTGCCGCAGCCTCATAATAATGTGGCTAATATTTGTGGAGCCGGCGTTAACCACGCCTCAGCCCCAGGCTGGACGTGATTTTCAACTTTTTATTTTAGCAGCTGAATCCTTTCTTCAAGAGAAACCTTATGTGGAACCCTCCATAAATCAGACAGTACAGGGGGTGAGCCCTCTTGCTTAGCCTCTCCTATTTAACCCCCTGAAGGGGCTCTGGAAGAGCTTTCTCAGAGCCTGAGCTCTCCCCTGAGCACAGTTTAAAGACCACCCAGGGGGATAGGTTACAAGCAGAATTTCCGGGTCCATTTATGCTTATTTTACAGATGAGCAAACAGAGGCCCAGAGGAGGGAAGGGATTCAGTGAGGGTCACCCAGGGAGTTACCACCACAACTGGCACACCAGCCAAAGTCCTCTGAATCTCAGGTCTGTGTCCATCTGTGACACCTCTTTTACGAGGAAACGGGCCTTTTACTAACAGCTATAAAATACCATCTCTTCCAAACCATCTTTTTTTTTTTTTTTTTTTTTTGTCTTCTTTTGGCCGCGCCGTGCAGCTTCTGGGATCTTAGTTCTCCGACCAGGGATTGAACCCAGGCCCTTGGCAGAGAGAGCATGGAGTCCTAACCATTGGACTGCCAGGGAGTTCCCCCAAGCCATCTTTTAAAGCTGAGCTTGCAGTGGGCTCTATTAACGTGGTGTTTTCACCTCCCTCCTGCCCTGTCTGTCCCCCACCTCCAGTTCTTCCACATCACTGACCATAGGAGAAGAATCTCACCTTAGAGAAACTGTCCCTGGGAGCCAAGTAGATGAGAGTGGCTTGAAGCTGACAGCTTCATAGTTTACCTTAGGAGTTCTCCGTTCCTCTCAGCTTATTTAATGTGATGCCTCATCACTCTGTAATATTCACAGGACACTTGACATTAGAAAGGGCCTTTTAAATCCTTTGAAATAGGAGTTTTAAATTCATCGGCACCGTGGAGTGTGTAAGTGGAACATTAACTTTCCTGTGTGCGCAAAGATGGAGACTTCTTCAGGAAATGTAATGATCGCATCCCTCGGGGTGGCATCTCTGGAGGTAGCCTGCTACCCAGCTCCATCCCCCCTCCAGCAGGCCCCATAGTTGCCACCTACCCCTCTCTTCTTGCTCATTCCCAGCTCCTTTTTTCCCTGGGTGGCTTTGACATGGATTCCTCCCTCCCCTGTTCCCTTGTACTGGCTCGTCCCTTTCTCCAGGGTCTGTCCATGACTCTTTCTAAGGGTTTTAGTGCAAACCATCTAGGAAAAATGAGTCAACCGGCCAAGGTAACAAGCATGGGAAGCTCCTAGGGTTCCAAACCTGTCCCAGCTGGTTCTGTCCCCCAGCCCCTTCTTGTGTGAGTCTGAATGGCTCTCCATATGACCCAGAGGTGAATCTAAGGCTGTGTTTTCCAAACGTTCCATGAGATTCCAGTTCCAGGAGCAGTTTCTCAGAGACATGGGTTCATGGTCCAAAGGACAGGGAAGTTCTGCTTGTACCCTCCCTGTCTTGGCGACTGACATCCGTTGTGGGAAAGCAGACCAAGGGTTTTGAGAAGTCAGGCAGAGTAGAGAGCCCTGTGCAACTTGGTACAACCCAAGACCTGTTTGAGCACCAGAAGCGTGTTTTGCAGCCCATCTGAGAGATGCTAATTCGGAGGTGTGTCTATGAGTTGATTCTGGAAGCCTCCGAGCCCTTACTAGGGTCCTCTTGGCCCTGGGATGGAGACCACAGGGCCTCTCCCGGCTCCACTCAGGAAAATCCAAATTAGGTTATTCTCTGAGAGGCGTCAGGAAGGTTTTTTTTCCATCTATACCAGAGCATCGTCAGCTGCTTGTGCTTTCTTTGGAAGTAAATAGAAATGAATCAAGCCGGGGTGGGGGGGCCATTTATGGTCTGAACATTGCATTCTTGGGGTCTGGTCAAAGGAAGACGTCAGACCAAGCTGAGCCATTCTTAGAGAAAAGGATGGCACTGGCCTTTTCTGTATTTGGGAAGCAAGTCCTTTCTTATCAAGCCAGCTGTCACACACTCGGATTTCTCCTACAAAGAGGCCCACACATGCACAAACTTATATTAATAACACGTATCTCTGCTCTCTTTCTGAAATGGAGGCTTTTTCGGTAGCCTAGTCAACTTTGGTTTTTGTTTATTTTTAATTACTTTGTTTCAAATTAACAATTAATCCCAGCTTTTTGATTGATAAGTTGGTTATCTTTTCCTAGGTTTTGTTTCTCTCTACTCTGGAAAATTCCATCAGTCATTTCACAGATGAGCCACGGGTTTTGTTTGTGTTTGTTTCCATTGGGGTCTAAAACCACAAAACACTGTGAGGAAGGTGATACTGATTGTATTAGTTTGATACAGCTGCCGTGACAAAGTACCACACACTGAGTGGCTTAAACAGCAGAGATTTTTTTTTTTTTTTTTTTTTTTTTTTAACGGTACGCGGGCTTCTCACTGCTGTGGCCTCTCCCGTTGCGGAGCACAGGCTCCGGATGCGCAGGCTCAGCGGCCATGGCTCACGGGCCCAGTCGCTCCGTGGCATGTGGGATCTTCCCGGACCGGAGCACGAACCTGTGTCCCCTGCATCGGCAGGCGGACTCTCAACCACTGCGCCACCAGGGAAGCCCCAAATAGCAGAGATTTTTGTCTCAAAGTTCTGGAGACTAGATGTCCAAGATCCAGGTATTGGTAGGGTTGGTTCCTTCCAAGGGCTGTGAGGGTCTGTTCCAGGCCTTTACTCCAGCTCCTGGTGGTTTGCTGGTAATCTTTGGTATTCCTTGGCTTGCAGAAGCATCACCCCCATCTCTACCTTCATCTTCACATGGTGTTCTTCCTGTGTGCCTGTGTAAATTTCCCTTCTTTATAAGGACATCAGTCCTATTGGATTAGGGACCCCTCCTCTGGCATGACCACATCTAAACTAATTACATCTGCAACAACCCTCTTTCCAAGTAACTGTCACCTTCTTACTTGGAATGTGGTTCTAGGTTACTGAGGTACAGGGGGTTAGAACTTATATGAATTTGGAGGGGACACAGTTCCACCCATAACATCAACTCTGTACATAATAACACATTTCATTCTGCAGCATTTACAAATGCTCTGAGCTGCTGCCTCACCCTTTAGCCTGTCAGCCTCAGAAACAAAAGCTGAGAGCTCAGCTCACGCAGGCTGCAGGACAGGTGGGAACTGCCTTAGACACAGAGATGCTAGCAGCTCCTGCAGCAAGCTGACACTGTCCATTTTCCAAGAGAAGAGCCCAGAATGTCCTCAAGGTGGTCTGATTGGACCACCAATGGCAGGTGAGAACTGGAATTGGGTTCATTTCAGTGAAAGACTTCCTGCTGTGTGCACAGCCCTGTGTCAGGCCCTCGGGAGAGTGGGGTGGAGCAAACCCAGGCCCTGCCCATGAGGAAGCCGCAGGAGGCAGACGTGCGAGCTGCGTGCAGAGGGGTGGGTGCAGTGCTGTGGCCGTGATGAACTTTGCTCAGAGAGGGGACACTGAGGCTTCACAGAGGAGGTGATGTGTGAGCTGGGCTTGTCATGTTATCAGACAGTTCCAGCCAAGCTGGGGGACAGAAGGGCTTAGGGCCCCATTGTGTCTCCCGGGTTAGGTGACAGGCAGTGTGGTGTAGTGGGGAGCACTGGGGTCCGGTGACAGGGGTTCTGAGTCAAGCCCTAGGTCATCCCTCAGTTTCTTTGTTGATAAAAAGGTGTTAGTTAAAAAATTCAATTTACAGGGTGTGGCATCAGGATTGAATGAGTTCTCAGGTGTGAAAGTGTCATGGTTATGGAAGTAGCAGAGATAGGATACAAACACAGGTGTTAGGTGTCATCTGTGCCACAGAGAATATGCAGTAGCCTTCTCTCGCAAGGAGAGCAGCTGGGAAGCGGCAGACCTGGACTCCCACCCCCTCGATCAATCACTTCCTCCCTCTGAGCCAGCTCCCTGGGGGGGTGAAGTGAGAGGTCTGGACCAGGCGATCTCCTTCTGGCCATGAAGTTAGGTGACTCTATGAAAAGGTGCCTGATACAATGGCTAGAGCCACGTGGGCTTGGAAAGCCAGCAGACTGGGGTTCAAATGGTGGTCCTGTCCCCTCTTGGTAGTGTGATTTGTGTGAGTCACTCAGCCTCCTCATCTGCAAGATGGGGATAAATGCCTACCTCAGAGGTTAAATTAGAACGTCCTTGGGAATTACTTAACGCACAGCTTGGCCTATGGTAGTCAAAGTTAGCTATTACCGTCAGCTGCTTCTTGTGAGGACTGAATGAGATGTTGTAGGGGAAGGGCCTGCATGCAGCAGGTGCTTAATTAACCACTGACACTTGCCCTGCTTTTAAGATCAGCCTTGGCAGAATTTCCATCGTTCATGTTTTCCATCAGGGTGTGGGGTGAAGGGTGGAGGGTTGTACAGAAAATTTTCGAACTATTTGAAGAATAAAATAGTTTTCAGGCAGTCGTAAGCCATTTATAATCACCTATTGCTTGTAACTAATGGCCATGCCAATTACAACAATTACAAGTCGTTAAATTGCAAGCCCTCAGGACTTTTACCTTGCAAGGTTTATGAGATAATTAGTCCAACTTAATACAGGATTCCAGTATAGTAATTATTATCCTGACAATTCATAAAACATGCCCATGGCTCCATGTGAGTGACAAGCATCTATTTGCTCTGAGAGCAAATCCAAGACGGGTCTTTCTAAGATTTTTCTCTTTCTGGTAGGTCATAGATGGGAACAGAAAGTTCTTCTACGATGTCGTACAGACGAGAACTAGAGAAATACCGTGACCTGGATGAAGATGAAATCCTTGGAGCCCTTACAGAAGAAGAGCTGAGGACCCTGGAAAATGAGCTGGATGAGCTGGACCCTGATGTGAGTAGACACTAAAGGGGACACGTTGTCACAGTTGCAAGGACAGCAGCCATTACCACCTAGGGGAGGGGTAGGCCGACTTCCTGAAGTACCACTTTCCCTTTCCCACTATGACAATAACATTGGAGTAACATTGCCTTTGCAGGTGCGTGTGTGAGTGTGTGTTATATTAGTCAGGGTTCTCTAGAGAAACAGAACCATTAGGAGGTAGGAGATTATATACATATATATATATATATATATGTATAAAGAAATTTATTATAAGTAATTGGCTCACATGTTATTGAGGTTGACAAATTCCAAGATCTGCAGTTGGCAAGCTGGAGACCCAGGACAGCTGGGAGTGTAGTTCTAGCCTGAGTTCAAAGGCCTGGGAACCAGGAAAGCTGATGGTATTGTTTCAGTCGAATAACTGGCAGGCTCAAGACCCAGGAAGAGCCAGTGCTTTCAGTTCAAGTCCAAAGGCAAGAAAAAAAACAAAACACAAAAGCAGTTACCCAGCTCAAAGTAATCAGGCAGGAGGAAATTCCCCCTTTGCTGGTAGGAGGATCAGCTTTTTTGTTCTACATGTATTCAGACCTTCAACTGATTGGGTGGGGCCCACCCACATTAGGGAGGACAATCTGCTTTACTCAGTCTACCAATTCAAATGTTAATCTCATCTAGAAACCCCCTTACAGACATACCCAGAATAATTGTCTAAACACCTGGGCACCCCATGGCCCTGTCAAGTTGAGACATAAAATTAACCATCACAAGTCCACTCCTAGTCAACTTGGCACCCATACACATCTCCTTAAACCATACTTATCTCCAAATAAAGACAATAACAAGGTCATAATTCTGCCTAACATGATACAACTATCCTGTGTATAACCTGCCAGAAGAAGAGGTAAAGTCCTTGAGTACTGTTTACTTTTCTCCTTGATCTCCCATAATTTAATACTATGATGTAAAATTAACAATACTTAGATACCACCATATAAAACCAATACATCTTGTGTTTCATGTTAAGAGAATAAGAGAGGGAAGAAAACAAAGATATTTACTTAATACACATACATAGACTCACACATACACAAACATGTTCATAAAAAAATACAGAGGAAATACTCCTGACCACACTGTCCTCGTTTCTCTAACTGGTCATGTGGTCACAGCTGGTATTTATAACTACCTTCTTCCACTGTCCATTCTGTACTTCCCTCACCTTCAGCAACCATAGCCTCAGCTGGGTGTGGTTCTTTGCCTGGCGGAGTGAACCTAGTTCCGAAGGGCCTGGACCATTAGTAGTCCTGCCTGGATTGAGTTGTTATAGTTTTCCATTGACTCTAATCACAGGTCCTGGCAATACTAAGAAAGCCCTAAGGAATCTCCTGTATTACAGACATACTCTTCTTTACCTCCCTTGTGGAGCAGCAGTCTGATTTACCCTTGGTAACCAGGACCAATCACCCCAGCCGGTACAGAAACTCCCTCTCTGCCTCTTCATTCAGAGGCATAAGGAGCCCAAAGTGGCAGTCTTAACCTCCAATCCAATGGAATCACTGCTATGTCTCCTAGTGGAAGCATTCCTCCCTTTGGAACTAACTAAGACCTTGAGGCCAGCAGAGCATCAGGTCACAGGAACAGGATGCACAACTTTTGCCAGTGGGTCACTAGGGGGACCACTGGTAATAGTGAGCGGTGCTACTCCCATTTCTGGACCCGTGAATCCTGGCCGTGGGAGGAGAAGCGCCATATATTGGACTCTTATTCAGAGCATGTACAGGCTCCTAGAGATACTTGCCCCAGTCCCGCAGGGTATTGCCACCTAGCTGTACTGCAGCTGAGCCTGCAAAAGCCAAGTCCACCGTTCTGTCAAGCCCGCTGCCACAGGATGGTGGGGAATATGTGTCAGGTAGCACACGTAAGTGTGTTTAATACTCAGAATTTGCCTCTGCAGTGAGGTTACGGCATCACAAGGCAGGAGGCTCCCTGGTCATGTCTGTGGTTTGGCCGGTCACCATGGAGCTGTCAGCAGAGCTGAGGGAGGTGGCTATTTCAGGTACCCCGGCCAATGCCCAGCTCAGAGAAGGGAGAGAATGAATGTTACTGAATCAAGTGAATTTCCCATTTGATATATTTTTAAATTAAAAGTGGGATATTTCATGCCTTTTTAAAAAAAAACCTGTCACTGCTCAACCCTAGTTTAACAGTGATCCATACAAGAAAACACTACCATTTCACTAACCCTCAAGTAATTGCAGCTAGTGTAGAGGGAATGTAGGTTAGCAGGGAATATGCAGGACTAGAGGTTAGGTGTCCCAGGTGCAACCCTGGCCCTGTCTCTTACATTCGTGTGATCTTGTGCCAGTTGCTGTCTGTCCCTAAGCTTCAGTGTCCCCATCCATGAAATAATGGAGTTGGTTGGTCCCATTCAAAGCTAAGCTTCCATGAGCTTATAACCTGGTCTTATCTCCGGGTTTGATTAAATGTCTTCTTTCTAGATAACCCAGAATCCTTGTTTAGGGGTGCTGGGCCCTAGGCCACACAGAGTGACAAGCCCCTCCAGCAATGTGCTCTCATCTTGCTATTCACGACTCCTGCTGCCCCCCACCCCCGACCCCGCCAGGAGGAGACGGTCCCTGAGGTGAGGCTGCTGGGGTTGATTAGAAGACAGCGTTGGTGGGAGAGCCTTGGGTTCCTCCTTCCCCTGCACCACCGCTTTCCATTAGCCTGGGTTTCCATAAAAACCAGTGATGTAGGGAAGAAACAATCAAGCTTCCAGCTTTAGTGCTATAAAGTTATTCTGTTCTAATTCTATCCTAGATCACCGTTGTATAGAATTGCAAGAGCAGATAATTTTAAAAAGTGAGAACTAAAGGAGGATGTAGCTACTTCTAGTCAATTCAGTAAACATGACTCAGTTACCTGCCATGCGCCGACCCCTGTGCGGCCACCAGCAGGGGAGCCTAGCGGGGATTCTGCCCTTCAGGCCCTCCATCCAGTGGGGAGCGGGCATAATAAACCGTGTCCTAAGTGGGAGCACTCAGGGAGAGGATTAATTCTTTTTGGTGGGAGGCTTCACAGAATAGGTGATACTGGGACTGGGTCCTGGATTTTTCAAAGTCAAGAATAAAAACAAAGAATTCTATGCTGAGTGAAGGTCACAAGCAAAGGCTCATGTACAGCAAATAATTGGGGATGGGGAGTTTAGGCGTGGTTTCTGTGGAGGGCTCGCTGAGCCTGGAAGGGGGTTTGGGCTAGATATGGGGGCAGAGGGGTGCAAGGAAGACTAAAGAGTTTGGACTTTTCTCAGCAGGCCCAGGGAGTCCCGAAGGCAGAGAGTCAGTGGACTTGCTGACTAAGGACAGATGGACTGGAGGAGAGGCTGGGGAGATGGGTGAGAGGTGGAAGGGCTCCCATGGTAGTGACAGAGATCTTTCGTGAAGATAAGGAAGGGCCCCTGCCCCTCTCCACAACCCTTCTGCCATCTTGCAGAATCTTTGCTGTTTTCAGGGTGAAGCACAGACTCCCAGGAGCCCCCAGAGCCTGCTGCCTCTGGCCTTGGGGCTGTTGGAGTTGCCCTGAGCCCCTGGATGGGGGCGAGTTTAGATTAGGCTGTGGCTACAAATTGGGTAGGTGATGACAAGGGTCAGAGCCAGGCAACAGACCTGGGAGTGGGAAGGGGGCAGATGGAGGAGCCCTCTCAGAACCGGGAGTGGAGCCCCTAAGGACTGGGGAGCCCCTAAGGACTGCTTGAGCCCCAGCTAGGAGCTCCATTTCACTTCTAAACTGGCAAATGGCCTCACCCTTAATATCAGGGTGTCTGGCCCTAGCAGCAGATTCCCAGGGCCTCTGTACCGTCACACAGCCAGCTGCCCCGAGCCCTTCTCACCGGTGATTAACAGGAAGGTATGCGTGTGAACACTGGAGGGCTGGAGAAGCCGGTGAGGTGCAGAGAGCTGACTGACTTGCTCAGCGTCACAGGACCAGGGCATGGAGACTCAGATTTCACACAGGCTCCAAAGTGTGGCACCTCCCCCTCTGGCAGGAGGAAGGTACAAGTGCACTTGAATTTCAGAGTAGGGTTGGGCAATCCGAGACCTGTGATCCTCGTAGCATTGTGGCTTCAAATGGACATTTTCAAAGCCCCCTTTCTCTCTAAGTTCAAGAAAAAGAGGAGAGAAATCAGAGCAAGGATAGGAGATAACGGAGACCAGCGGGGTTTTTGTCCCCATCTAACAATTAGCCCTTCACTGAGATGTCTCTGTTACCTGATTTGCAAGTCAGGATGGGAGTTTTGAAAAGATCTAGTGGGGCTCCATTCTTTCTGAGAGCACAAACATTCCAGCTCGAGTTTCACCTGCCCTCAGCCCATGTTCTGAAATCACAGCACAGGGAAAGGTCAAACAGGAGGGGCCTCCGAGCCCCTGGCCGGGAGGGGATGCAGAGACCGGCAGGTGTCCAGCCATCCAACTTACAGAGCAGAAACTGAGCCCAGAGAGGGGAAGGAACTTGCTGTGGTCACAGGCCCGAGCAGAACCAGCCCAGGACCGCTGCCCTCTCTCTTATACCCTGTACTCCTCCTGTTTTAATTCTGGTTTAACAAGCGCTTATATGGCACTTTTTATGTGCAGACGCTGTTCTAGGCACTTTGAAAATATGAATTCATTCAACCGTCATCCTAATCCTATGGTGCAGGCACTGTTATCCTGCCCATTTTACGGATGAGAAAACTGAGAGGTGAAGTAACTTGTCCAGGAAACTGAAATGAGGCAGTGGCAGAGCCATGACACGGCTCTAAAAGTTCACGTCTTAGTCACACCGCTATAAGGCTTCACTGGAGTCTTCAGGAAGATAGTTTGAGCCACGGATGTGCCCTGGTTTTGTAGTTGGGGAAGGTGGTGTATGAAAAATTATCCCCTTTTCTTCCTAGAAACAGTCTAAGATGCAGAGGTCCTTATTCAATCTTGGCTCTGCCCCCAACTTTGGCAAGTGCTTTTCCCTCTTTGGATCTCAGTTTCCCTATCTGCAAAATGGACACAGTGGGCCTAGATGCCCTCTGACACCCCCTCCAGCTCTAACTGTCTCTGATTTTATGAGCAGTTCCTGGCAATCTTACGACCTGAATTCGGCTAACAGGTAATGTCTCAGGAGGTTATGTTTTCAGTGATGCAGTTGTTAAGCCCCCGTGAGTACACAGAGTTGGAAAGCTGCTTTGTTTGCTGCAGAGGACTCCAAACTTGGGCACAGTTAAAAAAAAAAAAAGTCCCCCAAACTTTCTCTCTCTTAGTCTGCGTCCTGGAAAAACTCAAGCTTATCGTGAGATTGTTGCACTTGGACTCCCACGGGAGAGGAATGCTCCATGTGCTAAAAGTATCTGCTGTTGACTGATTCCCCAAGGGGATCTGCCCTTTCTTGTCTCTCTGGAGTTAAGTGCATGCTGCTCTGAAGCTGAGCCAGCTCCTCGGTTCAGATTGCCTTTGTACCAGGCAACAGGGAAAACGGTCAATGTACAGCGATGTTTGAGAATGACAAGTCACACTGTGACTTGGGCAGGGTACAGTGTGTGAGCTCTTATAGCATCAATAGATAGTTGACATTTACTGGGACAAAGCCCTGCATGGATTATCTTCTTTAGTCCTCTGAGAGGTTTGGTTATCAGCTCCATTTTAAAGATGGGGAAACTGAGGCTTAGAGGGATGAAGTAGCCTGCCCAGGAGCTGGGATTCCAGCCCAGAGCGTCAGACCCAGTAGCCTGTGCTGTTAACTACCACCTCCTGTGAGTGTGTGTGGGAGGACCTGGAAGGCAACTTGGAGAACAAAGCTGGGGAATTACCAGCAAATTACTTTTTTCTAATTCAGTTTCTCTTGGAGTTGTTATGTTATTTTCACCATAAATATAAATCTTAAAAAAAGAAGGAAACCACCAGCACAAAGAATTTCACTATAAATGTTACTTGTTAATGAGGCTTTGAGGAAAAGGAGTAATATTTTTTAGTGTCTCAGTAAAAGGGTCAAAATATTTACACAAGAGAAGATGGTAGAGATAACCCCAAACTTACAAAGAAATTGGGTTTTACAAGTTGATTTTGAAGTCTGCTAGTGGGAGTCTGTGACACATTACAACTATAGAGACAACAATGGAAAACAACAGGCCCCTGCAAGGCCTGAAATAATAATAATAATAATTTTAAAACTACAGTTATTTCTCTGTTGAGGTCATCTTACATGCCAGGTGCTATGCTGTTTTATGGGCATCATCTCAAAAAACCTCCACGAGGATACTATGAGACTGATCCTCATAGGTTGGGGTTGAAATCATTTTAAGAAAAGGAAATGGATGCCCAGAATCACATAGCTGGTAGGTGACAGACTACATTCAGGTAGACCTGTCTCCCTCAGCCCAAAATGTGTCAAAAGCTCTGAGACCAAGGGACCATGAACTGCAGGGAGAAATGATGGAGGAGAAAACCTAGGACTGTAGAATCTCAGAGTTAGAGGAACACTTAGACATGATCTAAGCCCCACCCCTATCCCTGTATATACAAACATGGCACAGATAAAGAATCCCTGATTTACAGAGTCCCTCCTACACACATGTCATTCACCCAGTGCTTTATGTATTTCATCAAATCCTCATACCAACCCTTTGAGGTAAGCAGTACTATCCCCACTTTAGTGATGAAAAATCAATACAACAACAACAGAAAAAACCCCTGAAACCCAGAGAAGGGAAGGGACTTGTTCAAGGTCACACAGCAAGTAAGCTGCAGCACCAGGACAAAATCCTGGGACTTCCTGTCACACTGCATGGCTTCCCACCCGACTCTACAAAATCATAAAATCCTCCATATTCATGGCCCAAATGTTATCCTATAAACCAGAGGATGCTCTTGGCTGTGCAGGAAGCAGCCACGTTTGGTCCACAGGGCTGTGGTTCTCCCTTGTAGCACAAACCAGCAGATTCACAAGCCCAGGACAGAAGTAAACAGTTGAAATGGAAAGAAATAAATCTCTGCTCTAAAAATAGGCACACATCCTTAGAAACACTGCCGGCCGTGCACAGAGCCAAGGATGGGCCTGGTGGAGTGAGGGCGAGTGAGGCCAGGTGTCAGTGTGTCCCCATCCCGCCATCTGTCTTCTGGCCCCGTGACCACCTCTCCACCCCACTGCCTTCCCGAAGACTGGCCTCCAGCCTCCCCAGAATGCCCTCCTCCCTGCCTCTGCTGCTGGGGGACCTCTTGGATCTGGAGCCCTTCATTCTCAAGTCAGAATCCTCCCATTTCTCAAGGCCCAACCTCCCCACCTCTCCCTTGAGAAGACTTCCTGACCCTCCCCCTCCAAGCCCCCAGCACAGCACCTTTTTGACTTTGACATTTTTAATAGGAAATACGTTAAACATATAATAGAGTACAGAATACACCTATGTTTCCACTATCCAAACTTAGCAAATGTAAAAATGTTGCCTTACTTGATTCAGATCACCCTTAAAAAGAAGAAAAAAAAATTACCATAGATAAAGTTTTAACCCTCTCTTCCCACCCGCCCCCCAGTTTCTTCCCCATCTCTCCCACTGCCACGCCTTCTACCTGAGAGGCAGCAAACCAGCACCCACAACATCAGGTAGGTAGGTAATATAACGAAAGGAGGAAGATGGACCAATTTTCGTGAGGCACGTGGCCATTTTGGGTCATCTTTTACTTTTCCACTCTTGAAAGAGATGTGGACATAAGAAAGAAATTTTTCACTTACCACTTTACCTTCCAAGAAGAAAAGCAACAACAGAGCCAGCGATAAATGTTAACTGTTTCTTGGCCTCTGTGTCAGAGACAGGAGGGAGTGGTGGGGACTGAGGCAAATGGGAGAGTTTGTACTTGACTAAAGGGCACTTGCTGTTCCACTCCACCAATTGTTGCCCAGTATTGCCACGTCATCTAATTTTTCAAGAGAGGCTGGAGGGCTTCCCTGGTGGCACAGTGGTTGAGAATCCACCTGCCAACTCAGGGGTCTTGGGTTTGAACCCTGGCCCAGGAAGATCCCACGTGCCGCAGAGCAACTAAGCCCGTGTGCCACAACTATTGAGCCTGCGCTCTAGAGCCCGCGAGCCACAACTACTGAGCCTCGTACCACAACTACTGAAGCCCGTGCGCCTAGAGCCTGTATTCTGCAACAAGAGAAGCCACCGCAATGAGAAGCCCGCACACTGCAGCAAAGAGTAGCCCCCGCTCACCGCAACTAGAGGAAGCCCGTGCACAGCAACGAAGACCCAATGCAGCCAAAAATAAATAAATAAAATAATTTATTTTTAAAAATTTTAAAGAGAGAGCCTGGAAATCTGAATTTTTATGTGCAAGTTTCCTATTTGAAAATGTTGGCAGCTCATTCAAATATACAGACAAAACCAAGTTTTGGCGTTTGATTGGACTATAGGTCTCCCAGTTTCCAATTCTGACTCTGTTCACATGACAGATTTTTAGATAGATAGATAGATAGATAGGTAGGTAGGTAGATAGATGAAAAGTACCTAGCCCAGTGCCTGGCACATAATAGGTGTTTAATAAATGTTTGTTGAACCTGAATATATGATTTGCCCACTAGAATCTAGGGTTCTTGCAATTTAGAGCCACACTGTAGCACCACAGGTACAGTTGTGCAAGTTTTGCACTGCACAACTCCAGCAACCACTGTTCACATAAAGCAGAGAACATATAATGCCCTTGGAGTTGTGCCAGTGTACAACTTGCACAACCAGATGCAGCTGCCCTGACAGAGTCTCCCCATAATGCAGTGTCTGTTCAGTGGAATGAAAGTGAACAATTATGCCCTGTGGTGATAAAACTGATTGTCATAATCTGTTTCTAAGATAGAGTTCAAGGCTTTATTCTGAGGTTTCAAGCTAAAGGAGATCTTGACCATTTTACAGAAAGGAAATTCAAAGTCAGAGAGCACCAGTGCCCTGTTTGTGGCCTCAAAGCCCTGGGATGAGAACCCAGGCTGTCAGTTAGAATGCAGTTTAGCTGTAAGTAATAGAGATTCAAAATAACATGATGTAAGCAGTGGTTTATTCATCTCATAAAAGTCCAGAGGTGGACAGTCTAGGGCAGGTAGGGAGCTTAGCTCCCCAAACATCCCAGAGTCCCAGGTTCCATGCAGCTCACGTCCTTGCCATCACTAAGGTGTAGCCCCCATCCTCATGATCCAAGGTGGTGGCCAGGATAGCTGCATTCCAGGCATTAGAAGAAAAGGGGTGGGGTGGAGAAAAGGAGAAAAGCCATTTTTCAAGTACCTTTTAAGGAAAGTTACTGGAAGTTGCCACTGGACAGTTCTCATACCATGACCCAACCTAGCTGCAAGGGAGCCTGGGAAAAGTAGTCCTTAAATCTAAGTGGCCATGTGCTCAGCTAAGGGTGGAGTGCTTTTATTACTGGAGAAGGGGAGATATGATATTGGTGACAATTTGAAGTCTGTCACTATGGGTTTGCCAGTCTGATGGCCTGATGTTCTGCTCTGCCAAAAGTTCTGAGGAGGAGTGAGAGGAGTTGCTAGGAATTTAAATCCAGATCCCCAAAGGAAACATTACAAAGGTCTTACTCTCTAGCTTGGCGTTTTCCAAAATCTCCATCAGTAAACTCTGGTCCCATGGTGGGCACCTGCACTCTAGCACCCTTCATAATGCATCCCCTTCCCCAGACCTGCTTGGGGCAGCAGCTGGGTGCCCAGCAAACAGCTCAGGGCAGCAGGTGTGATGCTGACTTGAAGGGTGTCCAAGAAATACCATCTTTTCCCTGCTGGAGCATCAGTGCTGTGTGATTCTGGACAATTCAGAACACATTAGCGCTCACTGCTTGGTGCTGGAGATTCAGAGATGACTAGGATACGTCCCAGCTGGCCTTTGAGGGGCATTCAGTCTCCCTGGGGAGAGGGATACCGCATAAATGTGCTCCAAGACAAATTAGAAGGAACATTATATAAGAATTGGCAAGATGCCTCAGGGTGTTTGGAAAGAGAATCACCAGATCAGTGCCGGGAGCACAGCAAAGGCTGGACAGGGTGCCCAAGGGAAGGGCTTTGAAGGGTGTATGCAGGGAGGGGAGGAGGGATGGAATTCCAGGCACAGAGCACAGCCTGAGCAATGCCCTGGCAGGGTGAGGGTGTGGGGCACGGCTGCGGAATGCGGAGCAGCCTGGAGTGGCTGGAACATGGAATACTTAAAGATGAGAAGATCGGGAGGCTGGAGTAGGTTGAGGTCAAATCATGAAAAGCTCTCCATGTCTGGCTGATGAATTTAGTCATGATTCTGTGGGTTAGCAGAGGTGCTGAGCATTTGTGCGTGTGTTGGGGAGTGACCCTGTCAGATGCGCCAGTTGGTGCGGTCCGTCTGGCTGATAGAAGGGGAAGGGAGTGCAGATGGAGAGGCCAGAGGCAGGGAGGCCAGCCTGAGGCTACTCTGATGGTCCCAGCAAGAGACAGCACAGCTTGAACTAGGCCGGTTCCCCTCGGATGGAGACGTTTCCAAACCCTGCAGCCTCAGACTCCTTCCCCTGGCGAGCCACACCCCCTCATCCTGCCAAGCCTCTGTCTCCGCGGTGCTATCCCCCGGTAACATCCCTCTCCTCTCTTCTCTTACCCCGGCTGTCCTGCCTAGTGCCCTGGGACTCACTCAGCTCAGGAGCCACCGCCTCCAGGAAGCCCGGGTAGAGTAAGCTGCTCACACTTGGGCATGTCTCCCTCTCTTGGGCCCCTGTGGAGCGCAATCACTCATTCATTGTCTCAGGGTGCCCCGCACAGCAGGGAACGTGGAACATTTTCCTTGTACAGGAGGCAGAAAAGGAGGATTAGGAGAATGCCGGGAAGGGAAGGTTTGGCCTCACCTTGTGCCATGAACAGCAGAGAGACACAAAGTGTGCTGTCGTGAGCAATAGGTTCCACCACAAACAACTACTGGGCTTGGGCTACGAGGGTGCCTTTGGATGTCAGCACGAATACCCTGTAAAGCTGTCCGGGGGATGTGCTAGCTCCTGGGCTTCACCAGTCCTGCAGCAGGGGCATGGTGGCTGAGGCAAAGGCCTGGCTCTTTCTGGAGAGAACAGGAAGAGAGGAGGAGGTCCAGAGTGCGTTGGGCGGGTGGATGGGTGGAGAAAGGGGGCTTATTAGAGGTCTGGACCCGCTTGTCCCGTCTGTGACCGAAGCACGAGTGCTGTGCTCTCAGGCTAGGTTCTGCCATATGTGACAAGAAAGCTCTGCTGAAGCCCCACTGAGTGACCTCTAGTGGGATCTGGAAGCTGCTGGTGAACAGGGCAGAGGCGGGGTGCTCTGTCTCCTGACGGGCCCTGAGGCACTGGGGGCCACGCTTTACACTAGGGGAATCAGATCTGAAAGATAATTGGAAAATAAAAGTCCTCAAGGCCACTTGAAAAAAAGCATTTGGGTCAAATACCTTGTAAAAGGTAACTGGATGGCTGACTGGCCTGTTTAATGTTCAGGCTGCTGCTGTGGTGGACGGGGGGAAAGGGCGGGCGTCTGGGGCAGGCTGAGGTTGTTTGAAGCAGGAGGGAGAGAGAAATTTCTCAGTGGGAATTCTGAGAAATCTACCTCCTGGGCTTCACTCTTACCCAGGACAGTAACTCCATGCCTCCGTGCCTCAGTTTCTCCACCTGTAAACGGAGACCAGTGTGATAAAGAGGTGCGCTCCGGAGAGCGCTCTGGTTCTCACACGGGGCCACATCTGGTTTCCAGGATCCGTTCTTAGAGGAAGGCAGCCGGGTGGGATGGAAAGCTTTCTGGGGCTTGGAACTCAGGAGCCCAGGCTCTCGGTCCACGTGTGACCTCAGGCAAGGCCCTTGCCCTCCCCAGCCCTCGCTGCCAATACCCGATAAAGAGCGCGGTCCACCCTCTTCCAGGGGGCTGTGTATGGTTCAGTCACAGAACAGAAACCCAGGACTCCTGGAGCCCAGCCCAAGGGGGGGGACACATTGTACATTCCCTTGTTCTTAGACATAGTTGATTTATGGGCGAAAAGTGATAAAATTCCTTGTTTTTTGTCATTGTGAAGAACCAGGTTAAAGGACGTTGTATATATGCTAAGCCACTAGTCTGAAGACAATCATACTGATCCTTGAGAAGCCAATTATGTGCAGTGTCACCTATATATCAGCTCAGGCTTCCTCGCTGTGTGGCTAACAAGCTGTGTGACTTTGGGCAAGTGACTTCAGTTTCCCTTGCCTCAGTTTCCCCAACTGAAAATGAAAGAATTGGCCCAGAGGCTGTCTCAGGGCTTTACAGCTCTGAGCTGCCAGGAGTCTATGATCCTTTTAATACATTGTATGTGTATGTGTGTGTGTGTGTGTATGTGTTGCTTGTGTGTGTGCTTCTACCCCAGCCCGCAGTAGTTCTAGCCAGGACGGAGTCGCTCATAGCCCCAGCTATCTATAATTAGATAATTATAGTGATAATTGTGCAGTGGCCTTTACTTCACCTGTTTGCAGGGTGTTAGAGCTCCTAACAACGCAGTTGAGGATTTGTCAGTTTTCATTGTCCTGTGGGCAGCTGGACTCCAGAGCTCGGGTGAGAAAATTAGGCTAAGATGTTAACCTGTCAGGCTGCACATCCGAGTTTTAATTTTACAACGTTAAAGGGAAGTCACCATTTAAAAAACCACAAGTAGGGAACTACAGGAAGAGATTGCCTAGTTTTTCCCTCTGTGATTATTTCCAAGAACATATTAAACTTTTGATTCGTTTTTTTTGTTTTTTTTTGCTGTACGCGGGCCTCTCACCGCTGTGGCCTCTCCCGTTGCGGAGCACAGGCTCCGGACGCGCAGGCTCAACAGCCATGGCTCACGGGCCCAGCCGCTCCGCGGCACGTGGGATCTTCCCGGACCGGGGCACGAACCCATGTCCCCTGCATCGGCAGGCGGACTCTCCACCACTGCGCCACCAGGGAAGCCCTTTTGATTCGTTTTTAATTTTTTTTTTTTTTAAAACCTCTAAATTAAAAACCCATGTATACAACCTCTTTCTTCCTCTGGCCCAGAGCCTGAAAGGAGCAAGACATTCAGTGATCATGTGTGGAATAAATGAATGAGTATCTTGACTTTCTCTACCTGGAAGTTTAGTCTGATAGGAACCTCAGATCAGAGGTGGCAAAGTGGCAGCCCATGGGCTGGGACTGGCCTGCATCTGTGTTTTATTTGGTCTGAACATTGTTCTTAAAATATTTGGATCATGTGTCAATATTTAAAAATCAAGAGCTTTCACCTAAAGTTGAGCAGATCTAAGAACACCACCCACGTTCTTACACGGCAGTAATTAGCTCCAATGTGCCACAGTCCTCCCCACTCCCAAGCGCATAACAGCTATAATTTTATATTTAGGCTAAGATCAGAGAGTGTCTAGAAATTCTTCCTCCTTAAAACTAACACTAACTTTCCTGTCAGGCTATAATAAGGAGATCGCCCAAGCATTAGTCACTGCCCTCCTCACACAAGTAAATTTCCAATTGTAAGTAATATATATTGTACCAAATATATTGTACCAAAGCTGTCTCCTAAAGCAAATCTCACCCGTAACCCACCGGTCTTTGGAGTGAAGATGTCCATGTGATGTGTGTGTGTAAATACAGATTCCCCTCATGCAGAAGCGATATATGTCTTGGAGGAGCAGACTGATGCTTTGAGCTAAATATAAAGAAAGCACGTGCCCAGCAAATTTACCCTGTGCAGACATTAAGATTAGGAGAATGAGACTTAAGTGCCTTAAAGTTTAGATCGTTCCAATTACCAGCAGGCATCATGGACGTATACGACCTTTACAGGAATGTAGAGGCTAGTTATTGACTATTCTTTGCTATTTAGTAAAGTGGACCCCACTTTAGGATCTTGATTAACCTTAAAAACTAAAACAATACATTGTTTTCCACACGTGCTGTAATTGAGACTTTTCTCTCATTTTACTCTGCTTCCCCCACTTACCTTCTGTCTCCTCAGTTATTCCAAATTAGAGAGCCCTTGGTGGGGTCCTGGTCTTACCACACTGCCTGGACACATAATAGTCACTCCATGGATGTTTGTTGGACGAATAAGAAATGAAGGAATGAAAGATACATTTCTACACTTACATGTTCAACAAATACTGTCCTGGTCGAAGGTGACACCAAAATGGTTGTGGGAACTCTTTCCTCACCAACTGGTTAGGCTGGGTCTGAGAGTCAGTTTCAGGTTCTAATAGTCATCCAAGGCAGCATTTTTTTATACATTTAACTGCTCCATGATGAATTTACATAATATGGCACCTTGCTCTGTAAAACAAGACACCATATTAAATCTGGCTAGCTCTAGCCTGCCCAATCTCAGCATCATTTTTGGCCACTGACACACAAAGAGCCTGTGTTCTCAGCATTCCATGGGCATTTAATTTATTGCATTGGCCATTTTTGTAATTTTCCCCTCACTAACATAGTCCATTTTTTAAAAATTTATTTATTTTAAATTTATTTATTTTTGGCTGCATTGGGTCTTCGTTGCTGCTCGCGGGCATTCTCTAGTTGCGGCGAGCAGGGGCCACTCTTCATTGTGGTACGCGGGCTTCTCATTGTGGTGGCCTCTCTTGTTGAAGAGCACGGGCTCTAGGCGCACGGGCCTCAGCAGTTGCAGCATGTGGGCTCAGTAGTTGTGGCTCGCAGGCTCAGTAGTTGTGGCACATGGGCTCAGTTGCTCCGCGGCATGTGGGATCTTCCTGGACCAGGGCTTGAACCCGTGTCCCCTGCATTGGCAGGCAGACTCCCAACCACTGCACCACCAGGGAAGCCCCATAGTCCATTTTTAATAATGCCTTTTTTGAGATGTGAAATTCATAAAATTCACCCGTTTAAAGTATATAATTCAGTGTTTCTTAGTATATTCACAGAGTTATATGACAATCACCATAGTCAATTTTAGAACATTTTCATCACCTCAAAAAGAAACCTGTTCCCATTAGCTGTCACTCCACATTTCTCACCTTCCTCCTCAGCTCTAGGCAACCGTTAATCTACTTTCTGTCTCTACAGATCTGACTGTTCTCTGGACATATCATATAAATGGAATCAGACACTATGTAGTCCTTTGTGACTGGCTTCTTTCACTTAGCATGATGTTTTCAAGGTTTCATCTATGATGTAGCACGCACCAGTACTTCTTTTTGTTGCCAAATAGTATTCTGTTGTATGGATATACCACACTTTATTTATCCATTTGTCACTTGATAGACATTTGAGTTGTTTCCACGTTTGGGCTATTATGACTATAAACGTTCATGTATAAGTTTTTGTGTCAACATATTCTTTTATTTCTCTTGGGTATATACCTAGGAGTGGAATTGCTGTGTCATATGATAACCCTTAATCTTTTGAGAAACTGCCAGACTGTTTTCCAAAGGGGCTGTACCATTTTACATTCCCATCAGCAGTGTATGAGTATTTCAATGTCTCCACATTCTCACCAACACTTGTTTTTACTCGTCTTTTTTATTATAGCCATCCTAATGGGTGTGAAGTAGTATCTCACCCTGGGTTTAATTTGTGTTTCCTTGATGGTTAATGATGTTGAGCAGCTTTTCATGTGCTTACTGGCCATTTTTATATCTTCTTTGGAGAAATGTCTATTCAGATCCATTGCCCATTTTTATATTCTGTTGTTTGTCTTATATATTTTGAGTTTAGGAGATCTTTAAGTATTCTGCATACTCGATCCTTCTCAGATATATGATTTGCAAAAACTTTCTCCCAAACTGTGGGTTGTCTTTTTACTTCACAGTTTCCTTTGAAGCACAAACATTTTCAAGTTTGATGAAGTCCAATTTATTAATTTTTTTCTTTTGTTGCTTATTGTTTTCGTATCATATCTAAGAAACCATTGCTTAATCCAGGTCACAGAGATTTATGCCTATGTTTTCTTCCAAAAGTTTTATAGTTTTAGCTCTTACATTTAGGTCTTTGATTTATTTTGAGTTAATTCTTGTATATCATGTGAGTTCATATGCTGTTTTTGAAAACAAGTTAAAATGATAAATAATCATGAGTTTAAAAAATATACAACTGTCTGGTTTTAATTGAAAATCACGTTATAGTTCACTAGACGCACCATTTGATAGAATGAAAATAAACTCCTAATGAGGCTGATACTCTCAGTATTTACTTTAAAAATCCAATAAGCTAAGAATTGTTAGAAAAGGCCTTACATGTTTTTGTTTTTTAAAAGTCAACTGCTTTCAATAAAGATAAATGAAACTATATTTTAACATGACATCTAAGTAATATTTTTAAAATACATTAAAAACATCTTCACTCCCCTATTAGAATGATATGGGCTTCAGTTTTAACACTGAAATGGTTCTCAATCGGGGCGATTTTGCACCCCTACCAGGGATATCTGGCGATATTTGGAGACATTTTGGCTGTCACAACTTAGGAGGGGGGTGGTGCTACCAGCATCCATTAGACAGAGGACAGAGATGCTGCTAACCAGCCAAGAATGCATAGAACAAGCCACATGACAAGGAATCATCCAGCCCCAAATACCTCTTGTGCTGACATTGAAAACCCTACTTTCCCCGCCCCCAGTTTTATTGAGATATAATTGGCATACAGCACGGTAGAAGTTTAAGGTGTACAGCATAAAGACTTGACTTACATACATCATGAAATGATTACCAGTTTAGTGACCATCCATTATCTCATGTATATACAAAAAAAGAAAAAGAAAAAAATGTGAAAAGCCCTACTTTGAATCAGTGGCCTCTATCAGATATATTCAAAACGAGATGTGAGTTTGCAAACCCTTTTCCCCTCAGTTACAACATCATGGGTTTCTCCCATCACAATACTGAGCCTTTCGGAAGTCGGAATGTGCCCCAGCACCTCACTGCCATCAAAATCCTTTATGGTGACAAAATCTCTCAGGTCTTCCCTGTGGGGATCATTGGGAAAACACTTGCTTCCCATGCTTAATTCATTTTATATTTGTATGTGTTCCTTTTTCGAATTTTAAGATATATTGGGATAACACATACCCTGTCCAACATATTTGGGTAAGCAACCTCCTGGTATAAGGTGTTTTATCTGATTTTAGAACAGCAACAATAGTCAATGATCATTTATGTGCTCACTGTATCAGACACCGTGCTAAGCACTCTTCTGCACTATCTCATTTACTTTTCTCAACAATTCTGAGAGAGTGGCTGTTATTATTCACATTTTACAGCCAGAGAAACGGAGAAACGGTGAGATCTGCCCAAGATCGTGTTGCTGGAGACATCATTACTCCAAGTCAGGGCTCAAGCCTGGTGTGGGGTAACTGTGACATGCTGGCGTGTCACAAAGAATTTGATTACTTATTATGGGTAATCACAGATGGACATTTGCCGACATTTAGGCTGTGCCGTCACTCAACTGGGCTACGGTAGATGTACTTTCACTGAATGGACACACACCAGTAGCCACAGGAAATCCTGTCTCACCTGGGACATACCCGTGGAAATGTGGCTCATCTGTGGACCATCAGCCATCCTTCATATCACGGTGGACAGTGTCTGAGGACTGCTGCTTAAGGAAAACTAGGGTATCTGTGGCACCACGTATGTTCTTGATACTCATCCACAAATCAGTCACGGCTTGATTTTCTACCTATTGGCCGTCCTCTCATAATGTGCTCCAACTCCCAAATGTCCCTCTTGACTCGTGGCCTAAATGCATTTGCACATACACCAGCCCCACTCTCTGAGCCCCTGTGTGTACCGATCAGTGTGCTAGGCCCTGCTCACCTCAGCTCTCCCGGAGTTGGGCTCACACTCCAGTCTCCTGATCTTGCACCCACCACTCTTAGTGGAACAGCACAGTGGTAAACTATCTTGTAAAAAGAACAAAAAACAAAAAAAACTCATACTGCAGTCAAACAGTAGCATTTCCCTCCCAGGCTTTGTCCTTCTATGTCCCAGGCACAGAGCTCTTTTCTTATAGCTGATAGTATTTCCCTCTCAGAGGGGGCTTTTAGGAAAGGATTTGAAGTGTGAGTGAGTGAGTGAAGATATGCATTTTGCTGGTACAAAGATTGGAGACGGAACGGCTCTCCAATTTAGCCATTTTGGGGGTGCAGCAAGAAGTGAGGTGAGATTCTGCTCACATCAGCCTTCCCCATATCCTCCTGACCTCCCCGAATGAGAGGGAGTGGGGAGAGAGCAATGATCTAACTAGAAGATTGCCCTCTTCCCCCAAATCTGAAGAAGGACCCTGGTTTTGGTTCTAGATTGGGGCAAGTCTTTCTTTGCTCTTGGCCTCAGTTGCCTCTTGAAGGGAGCATGTGTACACTTGATGATCTCTAAGCATCCTGGCAACCGTAAACTTCTTTGAATCTCTACGATACTGAGTTAAAGTGAAGTCCATGTGATTCAAATCCACCCTGATTAGGAATCCGCCTTAGTAGTGAGCCCACACCTAGAAGCCTGTCCATGTTTGAAGAAGAGAACACAGTGATTGGTTGATGCTATCTTTCTTGAGAGACCCATCTCCACGGGCAACGTTCAAAATATTTAACAGCCAGCATGCATGAGCACGACAGTCAGGAGGGTAGAAAGCAGCTGGTAGGGCCAACCAGGGCTGCAGCCTGAGAGCATGCCTGGCCCTTCCTGCAGTCCTGCCCAGCTTTCTCTGCTTGTTTTTTGGGTCTGCCTCTTCCTGCCTGATTCTGCATCCAGGGCCCTAACTCAAACCCCCCGGGCTGCTTCTCTCCCCAACCACTTTCTACACAACGGCTGTAAATACCCTCATGCATCCAAACACCAACTTAATCCTATTTCTCCCTCAGCAGATGCTCTTGGAGCCCTCCGCTGTGCTCAGCCCCTGGTCAGCTGACCCCTCACCCCCTTGCCTTTAAAACAATGTTAGAGGCTGGGAAACAGGTATGGTTAAGAGACCTGAGTGCTAGCCTAGCTCTGCCCCTGTCTGCCAGTGACCTTGGGCAAGCCTCTGCCCCTCCCATGTTGTTAGTTTCCTTACATGTAAATGAGCGACTTAGATTGAGCTCCCCGTTTTTCAGTGATGAGTTTCTGGAGGAATGCGAGTCTTCAGCAGCTGACTGCTCTCTCTCTTTCTCTCTCTCTGTGCACCTGCCCCGCAACTGCCACTGTAGAATGCACTGCTGCCTGCGGGCCTGAGGCAGAAGGATCAGACCACCAAGGCGCCCACGGGCCCCTTTAAAAGGGAGGAGCTCTTGGATCACTTGGAAAAGCAAGCAAAGGAGTTTAAGGACCGAGAAGATCTGGTCCCCTACACAGGGGAGAAGCGAGGTACTGAACAATGTTGCACTTTTGAGTACGTCATTCCCCATGATCATTGAGTGGCAGCTGTATGCCAGGCCCTGTGTTGGGCCAGATGTGACTGGACCTCCTTGCTCTCATCCCTGCCTGGCCCAAAGTCACAAACCCAACTCCCAAAGCATTGGCGCATGGGGTAGATTTAGTGAAGTTTTGGGGTAAACCAGACCCGTAACACTCCCCTAAGTCCCCTTTAACTAGGGTGTCCTGATTATTTTTCATACAAACCTGATACTGTCAAAAGGGAAAGAAGAAACTATTAAAATGTATCAGGACATGAGGCCCAAACAAGACCTGTCCCCTCCAAACCAGGAACAAGAGATATCCTGTCTCTACCCTAATAATCCCTTCTTTTTCCCCAAAGTTCCTCTCTCTGGCAGCTGCAGCTTCCCTTCCTTCATCTGCCCCTCTAAGACTCTCTGCCCCAGACTAAGGCAAGCCATCTAGAAGACTCCGGGGAGCAGAGAGGCACTCCAACTATCCAACCCTTCCAGAACGTCCCCTTCACTCCAAATCATCCTCCTGTCCTCTGGCACCATACTCACCCTTGCTCACTGCCCTGCTGCCCCACAGGCCTCTTTCTCTTCCCCAAACACTCCAAGCTCTTTCCTACCTCAGGACCTTTGCACGTATGCCCTCTGCATGGAATGCTGGTCCTCTGTCCGCCTCCGAGCTGGCTTCAGGGCTGGCTTCTCTCCTCTGTAAGAGGCGTAATGGTTAGAAACATAGCCTGGAGTTGGGTCTACTTTGGCTACAGTCTTGGCACTACCCCTTACTAGGCTGTGTGAACTCAAGTACATTTGTTTGTTTGGCCATGCCACGTGGTTTACAGGATCTTAGTCCCCGACCAGGGATCTAACCTGTGCCCCCTGCAGTGGAAGTGCAGTCGTAACCACTGGACCGCCAGGGAATTCCCTTGAGTACATTTTTAAACCTGCTGTGCCTCCATTTCCTCATCTGTAAAATGGGGTTGATGAATATTACCAGCCTTCTGAGGGAGTTATGAAGATTGAGTTAAGATCTATATAAAGCACTTAAAACAGCACCCGGTGCATCATGAATGCTATGTCAATATTAGCTATTATTTCCCTTTCGGTCTCAACTGTACTGTCTCCTCTTTCAGGAAAGCCTTTCCGGTCTCCACTGTTTAGGACATTCCATCCCTTCAGTTCCCCCTTGGTTATTCTCCATCTCGGGAGCCTGTGTGTGTTCTTCAGAGCAATTCTTATTTTATCATTATGTATTTATTTACACTGGCCTGTAAGCTCCATGAGGCAGGGACTCAGCTGCTTTTGCCTACACAGTTCCCCCAGCACCCAGCACAGGGCCTAGTGTACAGTAGGGCTCAGGAGAGAGGTGTTGAATGAATGAATGAGTTCAAATTAAATATATGCATAATGGATCTTATAGGCTTTTTCCTTCAAATATAAGCTCCATGGGTACAAGTACCACATCTGTCTAGTTCATTGTTATATCTCTATACCTCAAAAACCCTAGCGTGTAGTAGGCACCTAGTAAAATATTTGTTGAATGAAAGCATTAATTCTAGTTAATAAATTACTTGGGTAATTAATTGTCTGTGTTCCACCTCTTCCATTCTCCTCACCCCCAAGAATGTCGGCATGATGGGCCAAGGGTCCCCGTCTTTCTGTGTCCCTGTTGTACTAGCACAGTGCTACCTGATAAATAATGAAATGAAAGAGCAAGCAGGTGTGGGCATTTCAGGGAGGACTTCTAGCCATCCCAGCGCCTGGAATTGAAGCTCAGTCCAGATTTTACTGAAAACTTGGAAGGTCAGGGAAGCCCAGGAGACATCTGGATCACAGAGCTTTGGAAGAATTGTGTGGTCTGAGGCACCCTGGAGCTGGCGGCAGGGGAAGGGGCCCTTGACCGTAAGGGCTGGGGGTGCCTGGCTGAGAGCATAGGCACAAGATGGTTTTAAGCAAGGTACTTGTACCATGAGGAGTGAGTTCTGTGCAGCAGGTGAAGATAATAAAATCTCTGGATTTCATGGGGCCTTAAAACTCCCACTATCCCCAACACACATTTGAAAAATGGGGAAACCAAGGCTGTGAGAGAGTCAGCAGCAGACCTGAGTGGACAGTTGGTGAGTCATTACTAACATCTGTTCCCTTGTGTGCCCATCCCCCTCCCAGGGGAGGAGCTGGAGATGAGATGGGGGATGGGGAAGGGAATCGGGGCGATATATAAACCAGTCCTGCTGCCCCTTCGCAGAGCGCTGACCTGGCCCCAAGCCGGGAACAGCTCACCAGACTCCCAGAGCCTGAGTGCCCTCATGAAAAACCAGACTGACCCAAGGAGGGTCGCTGGAATTTATTCTATTTTCATATTATGACAAGCCTCAAAGGTTTATCATCATCGTCACCACCACCAGCATCGTCGTCATAAAATATTTACATGATGATTGTTGGAGTCCATGTATATTGAATAAGTACAGTCTCAACAGAGAGTGTGGGGAAGGAGACCTTCCAGCTCTGACAGGCAGACGCAGGGCCGTTCAGTCCAGCTCTACTGAGCATTTGCCCCACGCTGGGCCGAGAGCGAGCCTAGGCTGAGGGGAAATAGCATTTCAGGCACTACAAAACCCAGCAGGATGTGGTAAGACCCATAAACTGGTACAAAGTCCTGAGAGATTTGGATTTTCCCTCAGTCTCACTCAAGTGGGAGAATCAGAATAAAGTTCCATGCAGGGTATTTTCATTATACAGATTGTGCTGAAGAAACAAAGTAAGAGAGACTTAAAATGGAAGTTTAGTTTCCTTTCACTTAGTAGAGCTGCAGGGTTAGGCATTCCAGGGCTTGTAAGACATCTTCCTTGGCATTAGGAATCAAGACCCTTTCCAGTTTTTCATTCTGCCATCCTTGTAATATATTCTTGTCCTCATGGTCCATCTAGTTGCTGAGGCTCCAGTCATCACACCCACATTCCAACTAGTAAGATGAAGGAAGGGAAGACATCTGAGTCCCTCTTATAGTGTCTTAAGAGTCACCACCCTCATGGAGGCACCTGCTGCAGGGGCATAATAAACCATAGGTCTTAAATATTTACTGAATGTTCATCCTAGTCACTGCATCAGTCATTTTCAGAGTTCATTTTCCTTTTAGCCATGTTGATTTGCTGTTTTCCAGATGCACCTCTGGTGAAGGTTATGACACATTTTCTCCCAGATGATTTTGCTGACTGTTCTGCTTGTATAGTAATTGATCTTTGCTGTAAACTATTTATTTATTTATTTATTTTATAAATTTATTTGTTTATTTTTTGGCTGCGTTGGGTCATCGTTGCTTCACGCGGGCTTTCTCTAGTTGTGGCGAGCAGGGGCTACTCTTCGTTGTGGTGCACGGGCTTCTCCTTGCGGTGGCTTCTCTTGTTGCGGAGCACGGGCTCTAAGCACGCAGCCTTCAGTAGTTGTGGCACACAGGCTCAGTCGTGTGGCTTGCAGGCTCTACAGCGCAGGCTCAGTAGTTGTGGTGCACAGGCTTAGTTGCTCCGTGGCATGTGAGATCTTCCCGGACCGGGGCTTGAACCCGTGTCCCCTGCCCTGGCAGGCAGATTCTTAACCACTGCACCACCAGGGAAGCCCCTGTAAACAATTTAAATAACAAAACAAAGTAATACTCTCTGCTGAGAGGTAGGCACTGATCCCATTTTAGTGAATATCCTTCTGAACATTGCTCTTCCCACCCCTCCCCACCTCTGGTCCAAGTCACTGTCATCTCTCATGTGGACTTTTGAAGGAGCCTCCTAACCATCTCCTGGCTTCCATCCTGGCCCCACTGCAGGCTATTCTCAATCAGTAGCCAAAATGAGCAGGTTTTTAAAAATTGAAGTAAAATTCACATAACATAACGTTAAGTATTTTCAAGTGAACAATTCAGTGGCATTTAGTACACACACAACGTTGTGCAACTACCATCTCTATCTGGATCCAAAACATTTTCATCACTCCAAAATAAAACCCTGTATCCAATAAGCAGTTACTCTCCATGCCCCTCGCTCCCAGCCCCTGGCAACCACCAATCTGTTTCTATGGATTTACCTATTCTGGATATCTCCTATAAATTAAATCATATAATATGTGACTTTGCGTGTCTGGCTTCTTTCACTTAGAATATTATTTTCGAGACTCATTCATTCCCTTTTATTACTGAATAATATTCCACAGTTTGTCTATTGACAAACATTTTGGTTGTTTCCACTTTTTGGCTGTCGTGATTGGGGTGCTGTGAGTATTCCTATACAAGTATTTGTATGGGTAACTTTTGGGTATATACCTAGGAGTGGAATTGCTGGATCGTATGGTAATTCTGTGTTTAATTTTTTGAAGAACTGCCAAACAGTTTTCCCAAGCAACTGCACCCTTTTACATTCCCATCAGCAATATATGAGGGTTCCAATTTCTCCACATCCTTGCCAACACTTGTTATTTTCCATTTTGGTTTTTGGTTTATGTTATAGCCATTATCATGGTTGTGAAGTGGTATCTCATTGTGGTTTTGATTTGCATTTGTCTAATGACCAATGATGTTGAGCATCTTGTCATGTGCTTGGCCATCTGTACAGTTGACTCTCCATATCTGCAGGTTCCATATCCGCGGATTCAGCCAACTGGGGATCAAAAATATTCAGAAAAATTCCGCACAGTTTAAAAAGGCAAAACTTGAATTTGCCACGCACTGGCAACTATTTACATAGAATTTACATTGTATTAGGTATTATACGTAACCTAGAGGTGATCTAAAGTATAAAGGAGGATGTGTGTAGGTTATATGCAAATACTATACCATTTTATATAAGGGACTTGAGCATCCAATCCCCCTCAGATACCTAGAGGCAATTGTATATCCTTTTTGGAGAAATGTCTTTAAGTCCTTTGCCCATTTTTAAATTGGGTTGTTTTTCTTTTTGTTGTTGAGTTGTAAAAGTTCTTTATATATTCTGAATACTAGATCCTATCAGGTATATGATTTGTAAATATTTTCTCCTCTTCTGTATGTTATCTTTCCACTTTCTTGATAATGTCCTTTGATACACAAAAGTTTTATTTTGGTTAAGTTCAATTGATCTATTTTGGTTAAGTTCGATTGATCTATTTTTCTTTACTTGCTTATTCTTTTGTTGTCATATCTAGGACTACTTTGCCAAATCTAAGGTCATAAAGATTTACACTTATGTTTTCTTCTAAGAATTTTATAAGTTTAGGTATTATATTTAAATCATTGATCCATTTCCAGTTGGTTTTTGTGTATGGTATGAGATAGGGGTCCAGCTTTATCTTTCTGCATGTGGATACCCAGTTGTCCCACACCACTTCTTGAAGAAACTGTTCTTTCCCCATTCAATGGACTTGGCACCCTTGTCAAAAGTCAATTTGCCATAGATGTATAGGTTTATTTCTGGACTCTCAATTCTATTCCATTTTTTTATATGTCTATCCTTATGTCAGTGTCACACTGTTTAACTTTGTAGTAAGTTTTGAAATCAGGAAGTCTGAGTCCTCCAACTTTGTTCTTTATCAAGATTGTTTTGGTTATTTGGAGCCCCTTACAATTCCATATGAATTTGAGGACTGGCTTTTCCATTTCCAAAAAAAAGGAGGAGGACCATTGGAATTTTGATAAGGATGGTGTTGAATCTGTAGATTGCTTTGGGCAATATTGCCATTTTAATATTGTCTTCCAGTCCATGAACTTGGGATAGCTTTCTGTTTATTTAGGTTTTCTTTCCTTTCTTTCAACAATGTTTTATAGTGTTCCATGCACAAGTCTTTCACCTCCTTGGTTAAATTTATTCCTACGTATTTTATTCTTTTGGATTGTATTGTAGATGAAATTATTTTCCTAATTTCCCTTTCAGATTGTTATTTGCTGGTGTACCCCACTTATTTGTATATGTTAATCTTGTACCCTGTTTTTCTGTGTGTGTGTGGAACATTTTCTGCATATAACATCGTGTCATCTGCGAACAGAGATCATTTTACTTCTTCCTTTCCAGTCTGGATGCCATGTATTTCTTTTTCTTGTCCATTTGCTCTGACTAGAACTTTCAATACACAGTTGGGTAGGAGCAATGAAAGCAGGCATCCTTGTCTTGTCGCTGGTCTGAGCAGCTCATTTCCTCACTCTGTCAGGGCCCAGCTCACAGGTCATCTTCCCTGACCACGCTACGGAAGATAGCAGAGCCCACCTCACCCACACCCCAGCGTGGAACTTCCTAGTCTTTTGCTTGGCTTTATTTTCCTTTGTGATTCTTAGTACTCTCTGGTATCTTTACATGTTTGTTTATTATCTGTCTTCTTTCACTAAACTGTTACTGCTGTCCCCCTAGCTCCAAGAAGGGTGCTGGGCACATAGGAAGTATTCAGTAAATATGTGTTGCATGGATAAATATATATTGATATATGTGCAATTTTCATAAATGGAATTAAATAATTCATGCTATTTTGTAAACTTGCTTTTCCACACAAGATTTTGTCTTGGGCATTTTCCTTTCATAGTAAGTAGAGATCTCCACCATCCTTTATAATAATAACTGCTAGAACACCATCGTGTGGACGCCCCATAATTTCTTTAACAATGCCTCTTGGTGCACACTGCAGTGACCGACCAACCTCTTTGCTCTCTCGTTCAATTATGAGTCTGACACTGTAAAAATATCATGTCCCAAGAGACATTATATTTTCTCCCTATGTCTCTTTTAATAATCTGAGTGTATTTTATTTATTTGGTTTAGAAATGTTTCTCGATTTTTCTCTCATACCAGAACGTTTGTTTAGAGTATTCCAGACCCTGGCATTTTATTATATTTTTCTTTTGTATCTTTTCCTACTTACAGATTGTTAAAATTAATAACCAATGTTTTCAGTAGTGAGCAGTCTCCCTTGACCAAGTTATAAAGTTCTTTTCAAATGTGCAGGGTGCTTTGTTGGAGATCTCTGATTCCCTTTCTTTGGACAAGTTTGGCACCGGGTCCCCAGAGGGAGAAGTTTTAATGGACTCTCGGCATCGAGGGACCCACAGGGCTTTGGGACGGTCCACCCAGGGCCCCAGTGCAGCTGCACTCCCTGTAATGGGCACCCCGTGTGTTTTCAGGAAAAGTCTGGGTCCCCAAGCAGAAGCCGATGGACCCCGTGCTGGAAAGTGTGACACTGGAGCCAGAGCTGGAGGAGGCCCTGGCAAATGCCTCGGATGCGGAACTCTGTGACATCGCAGGTAAGAGGCGTTCCTGATGCTTCCCCACGTCCTCCAAAAACGTTTGACCCACGTCTGCAGGCAAGCCTTGGATGGTTTATTTCAACATAAACACCCTCTCTGTTTCTAACAAGGACTAGAGCAGATAGAACTCTATTATTAAAAACCGAAATGGGTAAAATGGAGATAAAACCAAAACCCTTCCCACCATGGAGCCAGCTGTTGCTGCCATGAGACCCCATCCCAGAGGGTTGTGCAAGGCAGCCGGGGCCCTTCACCAGCCATGGCATCAAATCCTGCTCAGGCCGCCTGGGAAGACAGGATAGAGGGGGGAAGACAGAGGGCTGCCGGCATCTCAGGTCCAGGAGGCTCACAGAGGGCTGGAGCAAGTCATCTGATTCTACCATTTTGCACAGCTCGGAGAGCCGGGCTTGGAGGCGATCACCCCATATCTCATATTTGTACGACACCCTCCATCTTCATGTGTGTTTCCATGTGATCTTCACAAACAGCCCCTAAAACTCCAGAAGGTGGCCTGAGATCCAGAGCTTTTTGCCACCTGCTCTTTTCCCCTTTCTACTGTCTGGTCCCCGTCCCACTCGCCCGTGTCCCTTCCCCACGGGGGGTCAGGCTCTGGCCACAGTGTGCCCACCACCATGCTGTGCTCCCTGGCCCAGTGAGGTAGCTGGTCTTTTTCTTTTGCAGCCTTGGGGGCTACTAACCCTCACCCAGATGATGCCAGGAGTGTGGATGGGGTAGGGAGAGACTCAAGGCAAGTGGGAAGGGGAGAGGAAAGACAGGGTCAACTGTGAGGTCAAGGGAGGAGCCCAGACCTGGCTCCAGAGACTAAGTGGACGTTGGTGCCATTAATGAAGGTGCGTTAGTCTGCTCAGGCTGCCCTAACGAAATACCACAGGCTGGTGGCTTAAATAACAGAAACGTATTTTCTCAATAGTTCTGGAGGTTAGATGTCCAAGATCAAGGTGTCTACAGTCTTGGTTTCCTCTGAGCCCTCTCTCCTTGATTCCAGATGACCGTATCTCATGGTGTCCCTCTGTGCATGTGTCCCCTTGTGTCCCTTTGTGTGTCCTAATCTCCTTCTTGTAAGTACACCAGACAGATTGGATTGGGACCCACCCTAACAGGCTCATTGACACTTAATCACTTCTTTAAAAACCTTATCTCCAAATATAGTTACAAATTCTAAGGTACTAGAAATTACTTTATTCAACATATTGGAGGGACAAATCAGGACAAAATCAACAATTTTGGAGGGACACAGTTCAACCATAACAGCGGGGAGGAGAAGGTGTAGGGGAAATACGGAGTTCAGTTTGGGACCTTTAGAGTTCAGGGTGCCTGTGGGCCACCCAATCAAGGGCACTTGTACATGAAAGACTTTATTTTTAAAATTATCCATTTATTTATTTATTTATTTTTGGCTGCGTTGGGTCTTCGTTGCTGCGCGTGGGCTTTCTCTAGTTGCAGCGAGCGGGGGCTACTCTTCGTTGCAGTGCTCGGGCTTCTCACTGCGGTGGCTTCACTTGTTGCAGAGCACAGGCTGTAGGCACGCGGGCTTCAGTAGTTGTGGCTCGCGGGCTCTCGAGTGCAGGCTCAGTAGCTGTGGCACACGGGGTTAGTTACTCCGCAGCATGTGGGATCTTCCCGAACCAGGGATTGAACCCATGTCCCCTTCATTGGCAGGTGGATTCTTAACCACTGCGCCACCAGGGAAGTCCCTACATGAAAGTCTTGAGTTCTGCAAGGGGTCCACACTGGAGATAGAGAGGTGGGTGTCATTAGCATCATCAAGTTCCAGGCAGAGGGCATGGCAATAGTGGGGACCCGGGGCTCTGGAGGCAAGGGCCCTGGCCGAGGTAGAAGCCTTTGGGAGAGGAGTGGAAATGGGGTGAACATAGCCACAGTGGAGGCCAGGTAGCCACACATGGGCTGGGAACCAACGGCCAAATCAAGATGGGCAGAGCCTAACGCAAGAGCTAGGGAGACAGAATGAGGGTTCAGGGCTGGCCGGGAGACTCAGAGGTGAAGCCAGAGGCCAGGTGAGCCCGCCAGTGCCAGGAAACTCAGCCGGCCGCAGTGTCTTCTGCTTCTCGTGTCCTCCTGCTTCTCGTGGGTGTTGTGCACCAGTCCTGATGACACGCTTAGGAAAGAGGAAGAAGGGGCACCAAAGCCAGGTTGCAGGGCCTAAGGAGTGAAAAAGGAGAGCCAATGTGTAGACCCTCGGTCCAGACAACCCTTTCCTAAGGAGGCAGAACATTTGGGAAAGGACAAAGGGCAGTGGCTTAAAGGGTGTCAGGGCTGAGAGAGAAAGGTGTTCATTTTCACTCTGAAGCACACAGCAGTGAGGAGGTCACCTGGATGGAAGCGGAGCACGTAGCTCAGCATACTCAGCTGGTTTGCTCGTCAGAAACCACACAACGTGCATTAGATCCACATTAGGCTCAGGTGTTTTGACGGAACCGTCTCCCTGATGTGGGGTCCCCTTGAGTTCCGGTTAATCCGTGCAGCTGGGCGGTGGGTGAGTGACATGGTTGTCCAGCATCTCCACACTGACTCACCCCAGGGGCTGTTTTTATCCTGGTCCTTCTCCGATCACCCTCCATGACGTCACTCCCCTTGTGAGGCAGTTCAGAGGGATTATCAGATTACTCTGCTGTCGGTGCCAAAACAGAGCTGCAATGTTGTGCTAGATTTCTGGGTTGATCTCTTGAAACTATTCCTCTTTATTTGTATTGGCGTGACTAATTATTAGTATCTGTTCATGATACCATATGCTTCCGCTGTCCGGAAAGGAGAGGGGTGCTGCGAGGCGACACCAGTGTTCACTGGCTAACCTTGGACACGTGTCGCTGTATGTCAGCCTTTTGCAAGGTGGCAGTGGAAGGAGGCATGGAACATTTGTTGACCACCTATGTCCCAGCTGCTGTGGGAGTTGTTTTCCATACCTTGCTGCATTTGTTGACCACAGCAATCCTATGAAGTGAGTTTTATTGACGTCCCCATTTCTCAGAGAGGGGAAGTCGGCACAGTGAGGTTATCCTTGCCCACGGGGTTTGAACCCAGGCAGCTTGGTCCCACTCACAGCATCACCACCCAGCACAACCTGGATAAAGCCCTCCAGGGTAGGGGAATGGAAACAGAGTGTTGAGAGGGGGTGCATGGCAGAGTCTCACAGAGTCGGCCTGGGGAGGATGGGGCCGAATTAGGAAAGTCTCCGGATGTCGTGCAAAAGCATTGACACCCGTGCCTTGGGGGAGTGTTGGAAGAGGCCGGATGAAAGCAGGGGCTTGGGCAGAGAGGCGGTGGTGTTCGTAGGACGAGGGGATGTAGGAGGCAGGCCCCAGGTAAGGCCAAGGGCTAAGGTGGACTGCGTCTGGAACGTGGCTCCGAGAGACCAGCTGTTCCTAGAGTTGGGTCAGAGGCCAAGAGCCTGAGATGACGAGACGATGGCAGGCTTTCTGGCCTGAGGCATCAGAAAACAGAGCTGGGTGCCTGCAAGGATGCAAGGAATCAGTCAGTTTGAGAGACGGAGGCGCTGGAGGCAGGACATCTTGTCGGAGTGCTGGGTGTGTTGGGGAGAGTAGCTGGAGCCCCGAGTGGATGACTCATTAGGGAAAAAAGAGGAGGATGCGCTGGGCACAGGGTCTTCAGGTCATCTCTGCTCCCCACAACTCAACTCCCAGGCATAGCATTTCCATTAACTAAGCCTCCGATTGCTCTGGACCAATCGTAAGAAAGCGGCCCGGTTCCTGCCCTCGAGGAGCTGAGGTTAAACAAACACTGAGGCCAACGTGGAAGGACAAGTGGGAGTGAGTGTCGGAGGGAGAAAGGGCCGAGTGAGGTGGTGGGGCTGCAAGATGAGAGTGGGGACTGAAGCTGAGACGAAAGGAGGAAGAGTAGAGGTGAACTGGGCGGGGAGACGCATGCCAGTGGAAGAGGGTTCAAGCCCTGGTCCGGGAAGATCCCACGTGCCGCGGAGCAACTAAGCCCGTGCACCACAACTACTGAGCCCGTGTGCCACAACTACTGAAGGCCGCGTGCCTAGAGCCCGTGCTCCACAAGAGAAGCCACTGCAATGAGAAACCCACGCACCGCAACGAAGAGTAGCCCCCGCTCGCCACAACTAGAGAAAGCCCACACACAGCAACGAAGACCCAATGCAGCCAAAAATAAATAAATAAATTTATTTTTTAAAAAAAGAACGAAGCAGCAAGGAATGTTGATGTGCTCTTTTTCTCTATCACTCACTCCTGGTGACGTGAAGTGTGCAAAACCAAGCAGGATAAAGTCATGATTTGGTGCTTAGGGCGGGAGAGGAAATACTGGCTTCAGAGCCACCAAGCATTCTGCCCAGCAGTGGAGATTTAGCTTGGCCTCTCCCCTTCCTCCTTCCCTCCCTTTTTCCCTCCCTCCTTCCCTCCTTCCTTCTTAGAACTCTAATCTCCTCTGAACTGCAAAGTCGTTTTATTTCTTCTTAGGGCTCCTATTGATATACATTACCTTCTAGAATGTATTGTTATCTGTCCTTAGAATTCTGAAGTTGAGGACAAGTTTTAGAACTTTAGACCTGTTGGTGACCTAGTGTGTAGAGGTGTGGGTGGGGACACTAACTTAGAAGCCAGGAGGGTCCTCACCGAACGGTCTTTGACCAACCATTTCCCTCCTGAGCCTGCTGGAAAAGTGGGGACCGACAGTAACTACCCTGGATGCTTGCTGTAAAAATCAAACAGCGTAAGAAGATGAGAAATTGCCATGTGGCTATTAAGTCCCATGTGAAGGTAAGAGATCATCCTTCAAATATAGTCCATTTTACAGGTGAGAACACCGAGGACCCAGAGTAGAAGTGACCTGGACAGGGTTACCCAGCAAATTAGTACCAAGGCCCAGACTGGAGCCCAGGTCTCCTTCCTCTGTCCCCCAGCACTTCCTTGTAACCTTCCTGCCTCTGCCCTCTCTTTCTGGACCATTACAAGAAGCTATTGTCCAAGCACAAAATGCATTTTCCATTTTCCACCTCTCTATACACTCTAAGCAAGACCAGCCAGCCATATGAGGTTACATCTTTCCTACGATTCCAGCAACCTTTCCAAACTGTTTTTCCAAATCTGGAATCCCAGCAGCATCCCAGAACCACCACCAAAGCCGCTCTCTGTATGGGAGCTGGAAGAGAAGGTGACTCCAGGTGATCTGATTCACCTGCTGCTGACGCAGGCTTCAGCTCCCTCCGCCCGCAGAGATGCAGCCTAAATTAAAGCCCAGAGAGCTCAAAACAGGGCAGATGCCTCTCTCCTTACCAGCTCTCCTTAGCGATGAGCAGGCAAGTCTAATTTTAGCAGAGAAGACTCTTAGAATGTGAGAAACAGAAGGTACTTTGAGATCATCTTGTCTTGTGGTTTGTAGCTCCCACTAGGCATCAAAAATCATCCAAGGAGATTAAAAATACATCTCCAGAGATTCGAATCAGTTTGTTCAGGAGCACTGGTATTGTCGTAAAGCTCGCGGGTAATTTGTATATGCAGCCATGATTGAGAACCAATGGTCTGGTCTCACCCCTCATTGTACAGAGGAGGCTGAAGCCCAGAGAAGGGAGGGGACTTACCCAAGGTCACACAGCATCAGGGGCAGAGTCAGGGCTGGAACTTGGTTCTCTTGAGTCTTCACTAAAGGCTCGCTGTTGTCTCTCTAACTAGAAATCGTGTCTAATGAAATGGCCAGGGGAATTTTTTTTAATGAGCAAATGTTTACCAAATACCATCTTCTGGAAGAGGTAGAAGAGAGATAATATTCTTCCCTGACCTCCGGAAGCCCACAGTCCAGTAGGGGAAGCATGCGTGTACCCAGAGAGCTCTAACACTGTGTTGACTAAGTACTATGATAAGGACACCAGGTGCTGTGAGAGAGCTACAGAGACAGAAGGTGGAATCCAGGAGGTCTCCCTGGGGGAGGAAGCATTATTCCAAACTTAAAGGATGGGGAGGTAGAGTTGTTAGATCAAATATAGTATGCTCAGTTGGATCTGAATTTCGGATAAATGATGAATAAGCTTCTAATATAAGAAGGTCTCAAATACTGAATGGGATGTACTTACACTAGAACATTTTTCATTGTTTATCTGAAATTACAGTTTAACTGGGTATCCTGTATTTTTATTTGCTAAATCTCAAAACTCTCCTGGGGGGCATTTCAGCAGTGGGCAGTGCAGATGGAGAGAGGATTGCCAGCAGACAGGCAGCATTGGCAGAAGCAGGAGCATCTACTGAGCAGTGACCATTTGTGTCACAGGAGCAGAAAGGGCGTGGGCAAAGGCCAAGGCTATTGAAGCAGGGCCAGCCCCGGGGAGGGCCAGTGAAGCCAGACTCTGGAGTCACAAGGCACCATCCTCATGGTCCTGCACGCCCATCCTTCCCCTCTAGTCAGTGCTCCACATTCAGCCTGATAACAGTCACAGAACTTGAGTCAGACCATCTCACTCCCTGCTCAGGCCACGCCTAGAAAAAGACATCTGAGCTCCTTACCTGGACCTAGAAGACCCTGTAGGATGTGGCCTTGCCTATTTGAATAAAATCTACTCCAAAGGGTTGTTGTGAAGATTAAGGGGGACGGCATTAGGCAGTGTTCTCAACCTCGGCTGCCCGGTGAAACCACCTGGGGAGCTTTAAAAAAGGCAGATGCCTGGCCCCAGCCCAGGGATTGTGGTTTAATTGGTCTGGGGGAGTCCTGGGCATCAGGAGTTTCAAAAGCGTCCCAGTGATTCCAATGCACAACCAGACTGAGTGTCACTGATGTACAGTGTACTCTCTAGCCCGACATAAGCATTTGGTGAGGACCTGTTGCCCTCTGCCACATGTCCAACTTCACCTCTATCCATCTTCCGCTTCCCCCTCCCTCCCTGGCCTTCCACGCCCCAAGCCTAGGGCTTCCCACCCACCATCCCTCTGCCCAGAATGTTCTACCTCCTTTCTCTTAACTTGGCCAACATCTATATTCATCTCTCTCATCCCAAGTTTCTCTGTTCTCTTCTCCCAGAACACACTGAACTTTTTCTTTACAACACTTAGCATCCTCTGCACTTACGTTTTTAATTGTGTGGGTACCTGCTTAGTTTCTCATTCCCAGCAGTCTGTAACCTACATGGCAGAGCCCCTGTCTTTCTTGTTGCTCACCGTCCCCACCCCCCTGGAGCTGGACACGTGATGCTGGCCCTCGGTAAATGTCGAACAAATGAATGGATCAAAGAATGACTGATCATGGGGGGATGTGGTTAGGTTTGCCTTTCCAGAGAGATCTTTCTGGCTGCTCTGTGCTGAATGCTGTTGGGGGAAGATAGGAAGAGACTGAGGCCAGAGTACCAGTGATTCCACAGCTGTGATAATACAGGCGAGAACTGATAGGGCCTTAACCAGGACAGAGGTGATGGAGTGCGAGGTGGGACAGATGAGAGGCTCTGTCTAGGAGGGTGAGGATTTAGGGGAAGGGGTGCCATGTGACTGAGGGTCTACCCCGAGGGACAGGCAGGATGACCAGATGGAACGTGAGCCAAAGGAAGAGGCTGTTGTCGGGAAAGAGGAGTTCCGTTTGGGCCAAGTTGGGCTGGACGTGCCAGTGGGACATCAGAGGGACATCTAGGAATCTGGGGCCAGGGACAGAGAAACCTAGGCTGGGGATGGAGATTCGAGAGTCATGTCAATAGAGGCAAGAGTAAAAACCAAATAAAATTTAAAAGTTTACATGCAAGTGTTTCTTGCCATTTCTGTGAGCAAAACTTCCTGGGGCATGGAATGTCCGTGCCCAGAAGCCTCTCTGTCTGAGAGGCGCGTCATGGGCCCTTCGTGTCCCCGCAGCTATCCTGGGCATGCACACGCTCATGAGCAACCAGCAGTACTACCAGGCCTTGGGCAGCAGCTCCATCGTGAACAAGGAGGGACTCAACAGTGAGTACGGGCACCCCTCCCTGCCCCCAGCGAGGGCACCTTGGAAGTGAGGGGTCCTCCCACGTCTTGCTGCCTCTGCCCGCTCTCTGGCTCACTGCAGAAGATTTCGAATTCTATAAAGCCAAATCTATCCACTTTTTCCTTTTACTCTCCTGGGATTTTGTGACGTATTTACGAAGACCCTCCCCATCCCAGTATTAACAAAACGTCCTCCTGTATTTTCTTCTGTAAGTCTTAGAGGTTTACTTCTTATATCCAACTTCTTAATCCTCCTAGAGTTCGTGTTTGTGTGTGGTGTGAGACGAGATTGAACTTTCATTTTTTTAAATCAAATTCCTGTTGTCCCAACACCACTCTGTGTAAAGTTCATCCTTTCGCCTCTGGTTTGGAACTCCACCTTGATCATAAATGTCCATGTGTCCACTTGGGTCTGTCTCCGGATGCCTCTCCTGCCCCACGAGTCTCCTTGTCCTTTCCTGTGCCAATATTGCATTGTCTGAATTGCTCCGCTGCATCGTTCCAAGCTGGCATTTTGGCCCCAGAGAGAAACGAGGGCACCCAACGCGCAATTATCCCTCCCTCTGGAAGGCCTACACGTTTCCTTCCCATCCAGGCTTCATTTTACCCTCACAAGAGCCCACTGGGTAGAACGACTCATTCACATTCTACAGATGAGGACACCGAGGTTCAGACAGTTTAGCGAATTCACCCAGTTGTTGCAGGACGGCAGAGGCAGAGTCCAAGTAGGGCCCAGACTCCTGACCCCGCCCATTGCCCGCCCCCATCCCCCATAGCCCCTGAGATGCCCAGCCTTCCGTGTCCCTGAGCTCTGCTGCCGCTTCCTTCCGGTGTCCTTATGTCGAGGGAGAGTGACGCCTCGTCTCTGTGAGCCACCCGCCTGTTGTCGGTCACTCTAGGTGTGATCAAACCTACACAATACAAGCCTGTGCCTGATGAAGAACCAAATGCAACAGACTTGGATGAAACGCTGGAGCGGATAAAGAGCAACGACCCCAAACTTGAAGAGGTCAACCTCAACAACATCCGGGTGAGGTTAACCCCTTTCACTCCACTTGCCCTGCTGGGGGGAGGCGGGGAAGCCATGTCTAGTGCCACCCAGACCCAGGTGGCCCGGGCCTGGCTGTGCGGAGACAGCAGGGTCCTGCTTGGACTCTGGGTGCTTCTGGATCAGGAATAGAGACAGAAGCTTTCGGAGGGAGGATAGTGTAAACTAGCACAGCCCATGGCCCTGGTTTCTTCTGGGGACTGACATCAGACCCAGATGTTCACCACAGACCAACCCAGCTTCGGCTCTGGAAACCCGCCACCCTATTCAAAACACTGAGAGCTTCTCTGAGATAAAATCGTGAGTCAGACACATACGGCCGCACGGGATCCCGAGGCTGGAAAAGCCCAGGGCCCACCAGGTTCATGGGGTAACCCAAGCCCGGGGAGGGACCTAGCCCTGAACCAGTGTAGCATGCACATATTCAGCCTCATTCTGCAACCTTAGAAGGGAACTGTCAGCCCAAATGTCCAAAGACATATTCCAAGCCGTCGGCCCACATCTCTCCAGACCTTTCCCGTGTGACCACTAAGGGCAGAGCGGGGACGGATGGACAGGCAGTCCTACCCTGGACAGGCTGCAGGAGGAATTCAGAAGCAGGCCCAGCTGCCTGCCCACCTGCTCAGCCCAGGGACCAGAGGGATTAGTTCTCGGGGGGTGTGGATGTAAGATAAGAAGTGGGCCCCTCACTCCCCGTCTCCCCTTTCCTTTCTTCTCCACTTTCTTTTAAGTGGCTGCCAGCCCCACGGCACGATCAGATCGGAAACCTGCGCCCGCAGTGTTCTCCTGCACCTGGCCTTCCCATGCTCTGCTCCCACGGGGGCTAAAGTGACACTCTGAAATAAGAGATCCGTTCAAACACAGCCAGGCTCTCTCTCTCGGGCGCCTCCGCTGTCTGCCGTGTGCACAGTGGGAGACGCTGGCACAATTCAGAGCCGTGCACCCTGGCAGTGCGTACCAGGAGGCATGGGGGTGTGGAACCTGGCCACGGCCCTGTGTCTTCACCGTGAGGCCTCAGGCAAGGGCTCGGCCCTCTCCAGGCCTGTTTCCCCTCTGCACGTGAGGCAGTTGGACTAGGTCAGTGGTTTTCACTTGAGGAGATTAAAAAATAAATGAATGCCAATGCCCGGTCCCTCTCCCCGCAGAGAGTCTGATCTTATTGGTCCCGGGCAGGCCTGTGCATCAGCACTTTGTGACAGTTCCCCAGGCACCTCTGATGTGTGGCAGGGCTGAGATCCCCTGGGACAGATGTCTCTTAAAGATCATCTAGGGCCATGCCACACCTTAGTTTTCCAGAAACAAACCCAGAGAGGAGCAGAGACTTCCCCAGCGTCACACAGTGAGTCAGAAACATTGCCAGTGCTGGGGCGGAGCCCTCTCCCACACCCCCAGACCTGAGCTCTCACCACAGCACTCTTCTGCATCCTTTGCTTGATGTATTCCTCCTCCTCCGGTCTCCACATGTACAAAGAGAAAATTACAGGTCCTATTTGAAATTTTCAGGGAGGATTTTCTCAATCTGTTTACCCAAAAGTTCTCCTCCAATCTCAGCCATTTGGGGCAAAGCAGGAACCCTTTGCCCATTCAGCTTTTTGGTCAGAGACTTGCAGGGAATCAGGTTGCACGTGTGAGAGAGCTGCTGCCCCCATCTCTCTGCCCTACCCGCCCCTGACAGGGGCTGCTGGTCACTGCTTGCCTTTCTCTCTGCAGAATATCCCCATACCCACTCTCAAGGCGTATGCAGAAGCCCTGAAAGAGAACTCGTATGTGAAGAAGTTCAGCATCGTGGGGACACGGAGCAATGACCCCGTGGCATTTGTATGTACCTTTCTGATCTGCTGCATTGAGAGTGGGAGGCATAGAAACAGGAAGGTTGACGTTTGTAGCCTCAGGACTGGCCATGTGCCACTGATGAAGAACCCTGTGTGGTGTGGTGTGGTGTGATGTGGTGAAAGGCACTGGGCTAGGAGCCAGGAGAGGACATGGACAGAACAGCCATTACCCAGGCACCATCTGTACATTATCCTCCATGGTGCTTAATCTCCATAACCACCCCTGATCCCAGAGGTGCAGGGCTCCCCACTTTACAGATGAAGAACCTGAGGTAAAGGGAGCTCAGGCAACTTGCTTTGTCCAAAGTTGCACAGCAAGGGAGAGGTGGAGCTGAGATTTAAAAACGAGTCAAATGTTCCCTACAGCCAGCTCTCTCACCACTCAGCATGTCATGAGTAGACAAGGGTCCACCCCTCCCTGGTCCTCAGTTTCTCCATATCTAAAAATTATTGTCTTCATCAATGGTTCCCAACGACCAATTTTATTTGTTATTTACCTATGTCTTAAAGATATTGCTGATTAGATTAAATTGTACTTATTATAAAGTAGCCATCAATTCGTTTTTAGAAAAAAGAAAAACATTCAACACACATGTATGGAGTCTGTCTGTGCCCAGCAGTGAATTAGGCTCTGAGAATACAACTGTGACCAAGACAGTCATAGCTCCCACTTTCTTGAATATAATGGCCCATCCAGCCATGCAGTCAGCTAAAGGATAACAGTACAGCGTGACTACTACAATACTAATAGCAGGTAAAAAGGTACAGAGATTAGCTTACCAGTCATGGTAATTAACCATTTAGTAGCAATCACTTTGTTGATATCCACGAAATAACTTGCTGGGATTTCGATTGAGATTGCATTGAATCTATATCAAAATGGGAAGAACTGATATCTTGACAATACTGAGTTTTCTTGTACATGAACATGGAATATACCTCCATTTATTTAGTTCTTTTTTAATTTCATACATCAGAGTTTTTTAGTTGTGCTCATATAGATCTTGTACATATTTTGTTAGCTTTATACCTAAGTATTTCATTGTTTGGGGTGCTAATATAAATGGTATTATGTTTTGTTTTTTTTTATTATTATTTATGGTCGGCTGCATTGGGTCTTCGTTGCTGTGTGAGGGCTTTCTCTAGTTGCAGTGAGCGGGGGCTGCTCTTCGTTATGGTGCATGGGCTTCTCATTGTGGTGGCTTCTCTTGTTGCCGAACACGGGCTCTAGGCGCACGGGCTTCAGTAGCTGTGGCACATGGGCTCAGTAGCTGTGGCTCACGGGCTCTAGAGCGCAGGCTAGGTAGTTGTGGTGCATGGGCTTAGTTGCTCCATGGCATGTGGGATCTTCCAAGACCAGGGCTCGAACCCGTGTCCCCTGCAGTGGCAGGTGGATTCTTAACCACGGTGCCACCAGGGAAGTCCCAGACTGTAGATTTTTTTGTAGATATTCTTTATCAACTTACGGAAATTGCCCTCTATTCCTAGTTTACTGAGAGTTTTTATCATGCATGGATGTTGGATGTTGTCAAATGCTTTTTTTTTATCATCTATCGAAATGACTATTTTACTTTTTTAGCTTGTTGATGTGATGAATTATATGAATTGATTTTCCAGTGTTGAACCAGCCTTGTATACCTGGGATAAATCCCACTTGGTCATAGTTCAACATACTTTTGAATTTATCTTGAGATTTCTTCTTTGACCCATGTGTTGTTTAGAAGTGTGTTGTTTCATCTCCATGTATTTGGGAATTTTCTAGTTACCTTTCTGTTATTCACTTCTAGTTTGATTCCATTGTGGTCTGAGAGCAGACATTGTATGATTTCTATTCTTTTAAATTGGTTAGGATGTGTTTTACGGCCCAGAATGTGGTCTGCCTTGGTGAATGTTCCATGTGCACACAAGAAGAATGTGTTTTCTGCTATTGTTGGATGGTAGTCTATAGATATCAATTATATCTAGTCGGTTGACAGTGTCGTTGAGTTCAGTTATGTCTTTCCTGATCTTTGGCCTGCTGGATCTGTCCATATCCATAGAGGGGTATTGAAGTCTACTATGATAGTGGATTCATCTATCTCTCTGCAATTCTATTAGTTTTTGCCTCATATAGTTTGACGCTCTGTCATAAGGCAGGCACTCATTAAGGTTGTTATGTCTTCTTGGATAATTGACCCCTTTATCGTTATATACTACCCTTCTTTTTTTTTTTTTTTTTACATCTTTATTGGAGTATAATTGCTTTACAATGGTGTGTTAGTTTATGCTTTATAACAAAGTGAATCAGTTATACGTATACATATGTTCCCATATCTCTTCCCTCTTGCGTCTCCCTCCCTCCCACCCTCCCTATCCCACCCCTCTAGGCGGTCACAATGCACCGAGCTGATCTCCCTGTGCTATGTGGCTGCTTCCCACTAGCTATCTACCTTACATTTGGTAGTGTATATATGTCCATGCCTCTTTCTCGCTTTGTCACAGCTTACCCTTCCCCCTCCCCATATCCTCAAGTCCATTCTCTAGTAGGTCTGTGTCTTTATTCCTGTCTTACCCCTAGGTTCTTCATGACATTTTTTTTCTTAAATTCCATATATATGTGTTAGCATACGGTATTTGTCTTTCTCTTTCTGACTTACTTCACTCTGTATGACAGACTCTAGGTCTATCCACCTCATTACAAATAGCTCAATTTCATTTCTTTTTATGGCTGAGTAATATTCCATTGTATATATGTGCCACATCTTCTTTATCCATTCATCCAATGATGGACACTTAGGTTGTTTCCATCTCCAGGCTATTGTAAATAGAGCTGCAGTGAACATTTTGGTACATGACTCTTTTTGAATTATGGTTTTCTCAGGGTACTACCCTTCTTTATCCCTAATAACTTTCCTTGCTTTGAAGTCCATTCATAGCCATCAATTATTTTCTGATCTTTAAAATATATAGGACATTTCCTTTGATGTCTTTGAAGTGACGGAAGTGGCTCATAGTCTCTCACTGCTGCCAGTGGAGAACCTCTAGATAGATGTCCTCTGACCTCAGGACATCTTGGTAGATCCTGAGTTTGCCCACAGAGAAACAGCTGGCAAAGCCACATGCCCTGTCCACTGCTATGTCATGGATCAGAAACTACACCTGTGCATGCTGGCACTCAGCTCAGCTCCACGAATGTTTGTGGGGAATTGACCCTGTGCCAGGCGAACAGCTGATGTCAGCCCCTTCACACCAGGATACCCATTGCTGAATACGAAAATACTTCCAGAACAATTGGTAAATAGGCTTCCAGAGCTCTGCTAGTGCCCCCGCTGCCTGCCCCAGCTCTTCTCCTGCCCGTTCCTCCACTCTGCTCCAGCAAACAAAGAGTTGACACCTGGCATGACAGTGCCTCCAGGACCAGCTCAGCCACTAGTATGTCTACTTGGATTGGCCTGGTGCACTGACATACTGGTTGTTAAATTTTTTGATTATCAGGCCAGGCCTTTCCTGGGGAGTAAGAAGGGTGCTGTGGAGCGGGCACAGACTCAGTCCCTCCCCTCAGGAGGGTCCAACCTACTCAGGGTCACAGAGGAAGCTGACATGTCATCCTGGGGTACACGGAAGCAGGGGGAGCTGAGGATTTTGTCTCAGAAGGCATCATGGGAGCTGAGCCTCGCAAAGGTTTCAGCAAGCAGGGCCAGTGGGAAGGGCATTCCTGGATCAGATCATCATTTCAGACAACCAGGGCCCACTGATCATACATCCTGGCCATCAGCTGCTGGTGTCTCCTTTCCTCCATGACACGTCGTTTCTACCACCTGCTAATTACCTCATTTCCTTTAGAGGCTCTGATTATCATCTGCACCCCTGGCTGAAGTCCTCCAAAACGTGCTGGGGCCACCCGAGCTCCTCTCTTCCGGTTTGCCCTGGTCACTTGCCCAGCGGGATGCCTTCCCAGGCTCCCCTCTCTGCTGCTCAAAGAGAATGACGACTCCATGGAATTATAACAGGGACATAGAAGAGACAAGTGGAGAGCATATAGGGAGGTTGGGACTCCACTAGTCACTCAGTGAACAGTGACCGAGGACCTACTATGTGCTGGGCACTGTGTGGGTTGGAGGGCACCATGGGATGAATAAGGTGACCATCAGCCCACCAAGAGTACATAGGCTAATGGCGGAGCCAACGCCAGAATAAAAACAACTCTAAACGCAGGAATACAAGTTCCTTGAGGGAGGTTATGGATAAAGTCTGTGAGGTTCAAGAGGGCAGGCACAGCTAGCTGGGGGGCATCAGCAAAGGCTCTTGGAGAAACGGGCACTGAGAATGGCCTTAAAGGAGGGACAGGCTTTGAACGAGTGAAGCAGAAAGGAAAGAGCATTCCAGGTGGCAGGGACAGGATGAGGAAAGGCAGAGCAGAGGGAAAACACTGTGTGCCCGGGGAACTGAGAGTAGCCCCACCAAGACGGGCAGCCAGAGTTGAGGCTGATCAGAGTGGGGCAACCAGGTAATAGAGGCTTTGGATGCAGGCTAAGGGGCTGTAAGTCTCCAGCTGGGGGCTCGGGGCCATGGCAAGTTGGAGGGGAGGAGAGACACAGAGTAGTGCTTGGTGAAGGAAGTTGTGGAGATCATCTTGCCTGGCCCCTGACGGTGTGCAAGGGACTCTCACTCCCAGCAAGGCTCCCTCAGTATTTTAGGTTCTACCCACAGGGGCTCCATCCTTGATCAGGCTAACTCATGGGTACCCTGCATTTTCTCCTTTGGTTCAAGGCCCTTGCTGAGATGCTCAAGGTGAACAAGGTGTTGAAGACACTGAACGTGGAGTCCAACTTCATTTCCGGAGCCGGGATCCTGGGCCTGGTGGAAGCTCTTCCATACAACACTTCTCTGGTGGAACTGAAGATCGATAACCAGGTAGGATGGGCGAAGGTCTCCTTGTGTCCTTCACCTGATGCTCACCATTCTGTACTTTCCCGCTTGCTGCCACATGGACTAGACGCTGCTGGACAGAGCGGGTGCCGCTGCTTATAAAAGCACCAGAGCCCAGCTTTAAGGGACCTCCAGGGTTGTCCAGTCCACACCCTCCACCATGCTCACCTTCCTTCTTCATCATTCCCGCCAAGTGCTCCTCCACCTTCTGCTTGGAAACCCCCAGCGATGGGGAGCTCACTCCTTCCCGAGATCACCCCTTTCATTCTCAGTGAGAATATCCTTCCTTATATCCAATAGAAATCAGCTCCCTATAAGTGCTGTTTGTTGAGTTTAACTCTGTTCTCTGCTGCATACAGGACACATCTGGTGCACAGGTTTTATAAACCATTGGAATCTTCCTCACTAGGCTAAACGTCCCCATTTTCATGAGTCACCCGCCCCCCCCCCCGCAACACACACACACTCAGTGGGCTTTTGGGTCTTCTTACCATGAAGGTTACTCACTGGGCAAATTCTAGTTTGCCTTTATCCTTACAGGGTTATCATTCCTCTATACCTTCTGTGGTTCAGTCATTTATTTTCAGGGCGACTCTTTCAGTTCCAACTTTCTAAGACAATGCTAATAAGAGTATCTTGTATGTTGCATATGTTGAGGGTGTCCTGGGGGGCAGGCTCTGTGCTGTGCACCTTATATACATCATCTCTGATCTTCCCAGCAACTCTGCAGGATATGCGTGTTATCAGTCTCAGTTTTTGCAGAAGAGAAAACAGCTCAGAGAAGCTGAAGGCAAGCAGCTTTCTCAGGGCCGCCAAGTGAGCACTTTCGGAAGCAGGATTTGAATGCAGGTCTCTGACTTTAAAGCCCACAGTCCCTCCAGTACACCGTGTTGCTTCCAGTGCTAAAATGCTTTCCTCTTTATGGTTTATGGATAGGGAACTTGGGCGTTTTTTCCCCTACATGAAAACGTTTGCTGAATGGTCATATACATATGTATATAGGAAAAAGATTGGGTGGAAGTATAACAAAATTGTAAACACTGGTTGTCCCTGAAAGAGATCATCTCTACTTTCTTATCCTTATTGAAAAATACTATAAACAGAGAGAAAAGTGCATAGAAGTTAAATGCACAGCTTAATGAGTCATAATAGGCAGGTAACCTCAGCCAAGAACTAAAGCATCACCAGCCTCCAGAAGACTTTGATGGTCCCCTCCCAATCATAAACCTTCAAAACTCTTCACAGTTTGCTCCCTACTTACTTTCACGCCTCCATGTCTTAGCTCTTGCTTTTCTCTCCCCCTGGAATGTTATCCCCTGCCCCTACCCCTTCTCTGCCTAGAGAAATCCTCCTCTTCCTTCTGGATTCGGTTGAAGCCTCTCTTTCTCCTAGTGGTTCTAGAGCCAGCTTGAACCAGCACGCTGGAGCTGACTGTACACATCCCTTCTCAATTCCACTTGAGTGATGGCACGCTGGTACCTTGAAGTCACTCCTAGTGAGAGTATTTACACTATGGAAATTGGCAAACACTACAAATCCAACCTTTTTGTTTGTTTGTTTGTCTGTCTGTTTGTTTTTTCCAAGAGCCAGCATATCACCGCCTTCTCCCTTCAGCCTGCCACAGGGCCTCTAAACCTCCCCCCAAGAGAGTTAGGTGCTCCTTCCCTGTGTTCTCCTAGCTCCTCAGCTTCCCTGTGAGGTTCTCAGAAGACACTGCAGTGTCCGAGTCATGTCCATATCCTATTACCCGGCTCAGAGCTTGGCCCTGCCGTGGCACTTTATAAGCAGGGCTGCCCTGGATATTTGTATATGTTGTTCACTGCCCAATGAGGAGGCAGGGGGCAAAATCCAACCCATACTCTACTCTCCAAAACTTGGTATGGGCCTTCATTCACCCAGAGAAGGCACTTTTCTCTAATTCATATGAAGAGGCCACATCAGGCCTGCAGCAGCCCTGTCATGAGAGTTTGCTTCCATTTTGCATATGCCAGTGGCCTGCGGTTGCATCACCCATTCCCAGCCCCCATCACTTCCACCCTTTCTTCCATTGCTGACCCTGCTTTATCACAGGCAGATCAGATGGAACAAAGGCATGTAGCAGGCTTGGCAGCAGCCCTGAGCCAGGCCCTGGGATTGGCCACTCATGTGACTCCAGGCCTACCCAGGCAGGGAGTCACTATCTACCCAGTGTCAGCTGAAACCTGAGCCCTGGGGCAGAACGTTGGCGAAAGGTGACCCAGCGCACTGGCCTCAGGTCATTGCAGCGGCAGCTTACAGGGAGTGAGCTGCCCACTACTCCTCTCAGTGCTGTCTCCCCAGAGCCAGTGCTGACCATCACCCTCACCCTGGCTAAACACCCTGTGCGAGGACATTCACTTCCCTGAGCCTGTTTCCTCGTTTGTAAAATGGGAATAGTAAGAATCTCTACTTCTAAGGAGATAAGAGATGCAAACTATGAAGTTGTTCACTTTTATAATTACTCGGAAGGTGACTTAGGGAGTTTACGTGTTATTCTAAGAGTTAAGGTACTGAGCAGGTACCATATATCCATTATCTCATGTAATGCTTGCCAAGACTCTTTGTGAGTAGGTGTCACAACCCATCCCATTATTGTAGATGAGGAAACTGAGGCCCAGGCAGGCTCTGTACCCTGCCCGAGGTCACACAGTAAGTAACAGAGGCAAGATTCAAACCCACGTCTTTGTGACTCTAAAGTCCATGAACTGTGCCTGTGTGGGCTCTTGAATCCTACTGTAGTTGTGTGTGGGTCTTGGATTTTCTCAGCTATCCCTTTCCCTTGGTGCCAGGCCAGAGCACTGGTTAGGGTGCTGAGACACACCTAGTCCAGCCCTCCTTTTACCCCTGGGCGGGGGAAACTGAGGGTCAGAGAAGGGACAGGCTGGGCCAAGGTCATGGATCAAGTTAGTGTCAGAGCTGGGCTGGAACTGAGGAGCCCAGCTTCCAGACAGGCTGCATTTATGGATGGACAGGAGAGGCCCTCCCGGCGCCCAGGAAGCAGGCAGCACACATGGGATGCCTGCAGGCCCCGTACATCCCTGGCCGGCCCTATGCCAACGGTGGGGCGGCTCTCCGCCCGTCTTGATTCACCCTCCTTCCCCCGACCCCCCAGCTCCCTCCAGCAGGCCCTTCCCAGGACCCGCAGGGCGTGGGGCACTCTCCCTGCCCCTCAGAACAGATGAGGCCTGAAAACAGGACCCCAGCCCCAGTGAAGACACGGGCAACGTGTGGGGGCCGTTCGCTGGATTTCTCACTTTTCATTCCAATATTTGACAGTGAGAATGTGCTTCATATTTTGAAAAGGCGCTAAAGGAAGTGGATTGGGGTCTCAGACAGTCTCTATATCATCTGCCATGCCAAGCTGGCCAGAGCCCAGGGCTGTGCTGGCTCCTTCAAGGACAGGCCCGAGCTCTTCCCAGCCCTTTCAGGAGCCTTGCTGGATAGGCTGGTGGAATCTTGCCATCCTCCCTCTGCCTGCCCTAGTCAGCGGTCCAAGCCCCATCTGAACCCATACAAGCTCCAGTGAACTCGTAATACCTGGGAGGAGTTCTCTGTCAAGAGTCTCAGCTGCGGTTCCATGCTTGTCCATTTGGGTGTTGGGCTGATGTGTCTTCTCAACCTTCCCAGGTTGCTGTGCATTGATCCTGTTCCTATTTTTTCCAATCAATTCAATTCCTTGCCCTTGTGCTAGAGATACAGGGTACCGTGTGCTCTCCAAGGGCTCACAGTCTAGGGTAGCATCATCCAACAGAATTTCCTGTGTTGATAGAAATGTTCTGTATCTGCACTGACCAATATGGTAGCCACTAGCCAGTGGCTCTTGCACACTTGAAATGTGCCTAATGCAACTGAGGACCTGAATTTTAAATTTTATTTAATTTTTAAATGAAGTATAGTTGCTTTGCAACATTATATTAGTTTCAGGTGTACAACATAGTGATTCAGTATTTTTTTTCTAGATTGGATTTTATTTCTATATATTCTATAATAATACAGTTGAAAATCTTGCCCACTTTCACACTCAATAACTTTAACAATCAGTTCTTCTTAAAATTTTGGCCTAGGAGAACATCTGTATATCCAAACAGATGGGTTTGTGTGTGTGTATGTGTGTGTTTATAACAAAGATAAATATGTATAACCTATTGTTCCCTGTTTGCCTTGAAAGAGAGTAGCCCAAGGGCAAACTCCATTTTTGTTTCTTGCAGACATCCTACGGTGTGGTGCCTTAAAGTACACTGCCTGTACGCTGCTATATTTAAAATAGATAAGGAACAAGGACCTACTGTATAGCACAGGGAACTCCACTCAACACTCTGTAATAACCTAAATGGGAAAAGAATTTGAAAAAGAATAGATACACTCACATGTATAAGTGAACCACCCCGATGCACACCTGAAACCAACACAACATTTTTAATCAACTACACTCCAGTTTAATATGATTCAGTATTTTTATAGATTATACTCCATTATAAGTTATCACAAGATAATGGCTATAATTCCCTGTGCTATACAATATATCCCTGTTGCTTATCTGTTTTATACATAGTAGTTTTTACCTCTTAATCGCCTATTCCTATCTTACCCCTCCCCACTTCCCTCTCCCCTCTGATAACCACTAGTTTGTTTTCTATATCTGTGCGTCTGTTTCTGTTTTGCTATATATATTCATTTGTATTATTTTTTAGATTCCACATAAATTTTATTTAATTTTAATTACTTAAATTTAAAGTTTAAAAAACCCAAACAATCTGATTAAAAAATGGGCAGAGGATCTGAATAAGAAGACATACAGATGACTAACAGGTACATAAAAAGTTGCTCAACATCACTAATCATCAGGGAAATGCAAATCAAACCACAATGAGCTATCACCTCACACAGTCAGAATGGCTATTATCAAAAGGTAACAATTAACAAGTGTTGGCAAGGATGTGGAGAAAAGGGAACCTTGTGCACCATTGGTGGGAATGTAAATTTGTACAGTCACTATGGAAAACCGTATGGCTATTCCTGAAAAAATTAAACATAGAACTACCATATGATCCAGCAATTTCATTTCTGGGTATTTATTGGAAGGAAATGAAAACACTAATTCAAAAAGATATATGTATCCCCATTTCATTGCAGCATTATTTATAATAGCCAAGACATAGAAACAACCTAAGTGTCCATTGATGGATGAATGGATAAAGCAAATGTGGTATATACAATGGAATATTATTTAGCCATAAAAAATGAAATCTTGCCATTTGTGACAACATGGATGGACCTAGAGGGTATTATGTGATGTAAAATAAGTCAGACAGAGAAAAACAGATACCATATGATCTCAGTTATATGTGGAATCTAAGAAAAAACAAAAGGCAAAACCAACCAAGCTCATAGATACAGAGAACAGATTGGTGGTTGCCAGAGGTGGGGGTAAGGAGTGGGTGAAATGGGTGAGGGAGGTCAAAAGGTACAAACTTCCAGTAATACATAAGGCATGGGGGTGTAATGTACAGCATGCTGACTATAGTTAATAATGCTATATTGCATATTTGAAAGCTACCAAGACAGTAAATCTTAAAAGTCCTCATTGTAAGAAAAAACCCGCTTTTTTGTATTGATAACTATATATGGGGATGGATGTTAACTAGACTTATTGTGGTGATCATTTCATGATGTATACAAATATCGAATCATTATATTGTATACCTGAAACTAATGTTATGTCAGTTAAAAAAGATTTAAAGTTAAAGAGCCACATGCAGCTGGTGGCTGCTGTACTGAACAACACAAGTCTAGTTGGAGAGACAGTGTGGAGGCAGGTGACCCAGTAATGCAGATGGACTGGGCCGGGAGTAGAGAGGGACATACGGTGGGCCACTTGAGTGTCCAGTGGGGAAGGATGGTGTCCAGTGGGGAAGGATGGTTTCCAGGGGTAAGGATCCGGAAAGGTCTCGTGGGGAAGGGGGCATTTGTGATGGGTATTAAAGCACTAAGGATACACCAACAGGTGGGTACGGGAGGGTAGGGGCATTCCACATGGAGGCAGGAGGGCACATGAACATTTAGAAATAGACCTCTGCCTGCACGAGGTACCAGGTACCAGACTCCCCATCCCTGGGGTAACCAGGCTGAGTAAAGACTGAGAGAGGAAATAAAGGCAAGGACTAAACTGTAGCACTTGGAGTGCCAGGCTGAAGAGGAGGCGGGGCTTATCCTCTTGGGTTATTGAATGAATTGAGACCCTGCAAGTTGTGCACAAGGCATTGGGAACACAGTAAGCTCTCAGTAAATGACAGCAGTGGGAAGGGATTGGAGGTGGTTATGTGTTTCTGTTTGCTGCTTCTTTAGATCAATTTGGCAGTCTTGCCATCTTAGCAATATTAAGTCTTCTGATCCGTGAATACGGGATGTTTTTATGTTTATTCAGGTCTTCCTTAATGTACAATGCTGTGGTATAGTTTTCAGCGTGCAAGTCTTTACTTCTTTTATTAAATTTATTCCTAAATATTTTTATGTTATTGTAAATGGAATTCTTGTCTTAATTTTATTTTTGGATTGCTCATGGCTAGTGTATAGAAACACAGCTGGGTTTTGTATATCGATCTTACACCCTGCAAGCTTGCTGAACTCGTTTATTAGCGCTAATAGTTTTTTGTGGATTCCTTAGGATTTTCTAGATACAGTATTGTGTCATCTGCAAATAGGAATAGTTTTGCTTCTTCCTTTCCAATATGGTGACTTTTCTTTCTTTTTCTTACATAATTGACATCCAAGACGATTTCCTTGTCTCATTCCTGCTCTGAGGGGGAATGTCTTTAATCATTAAATATGATGTTAGCTTGCCTTCTCTGTCTTTTCAAACCTCTTTAAGATTATATTTACTTTTTAATATCTTATTGTACATAAAACTCAAACAATACAGTAAGATACAACAGAACACAAACAAAACAGGAAGACACAAAGAAGAAAACAAAAACTCCCCCAAATTCCACCGCCACCAGTATGCTCCCAGGCCTTTCAGTGCATATGTATGTATATGGGAAATAGAGGTAACTTTACATAAATATGACCTGTTTTGTCACTAGGCTTTGTCTACTCAATATTGTGTCATGGCATATTTTCCAGCCTGGAACTGACAATTCGCACCGTCGTTGTACAGCTGCCCATGTTCTATTATAAAGCTGAACCATCATTTATTTGAGCAACCCCCTCTTGATGAATGTTTGTTTCCCTTTTATCCCCACTTTTATAAATGAGACTGATGAGTATCCTCATCATATCCTTCCCAACACTGTGTATTATCGTGTTTTCCTTTCCTGTCCTTTTCATCTTTGTCAGATGATCACTATAGATTTGGGGGTAGGGAACTAGCATGATCAGAGTGAGGCTTTAGGAGGCTAACTCTGGCAGTCCCAACTTACTATGGGACCTTAGGCAAATCCTCTTCCCTCTCTGGGCCTGTTTCTTTATTTGTAAATTGCTAAAGGACTGGCTAGCGAACCTGGCTGTGTATTGAAATCACCTGGGGAGTTTTGAAAACCACAGACACCTGAGTATCATTGCAGCCAGTGATTCTGATTTAATTAGTATGCGGGATAGCCTGGGCTGTAGGATTTTTAAATCTCCCTGAGACTAGATGATGTGAAGGTCCTTCCTGCTGAAATATTCTAGGAAGGCTGCTGTGAAGCAGTAGAAAGATCTGTTCTTGGTGTCCAGCAGCCCTGGGTTTGAATCTCAGCTCATTCGCTCCTGGCTAGCTCCTGTCTTTTCAAACCTCTTTAAGATTATATTTACTTTTTAATATGGCTGTGTGACCTTTCAACTTCTCCAAACTTCCATTGCCCGCCCCCACCCCCGCTCTTGGAGTGGGCGGGGACAGGGAGGTATTAAAATCCCCGCCCACCACTCAGGGTTTCTGCAGGTAGAGAAGGTTTAGGTCCTGCACAAACGAATGAGAGGTGACTGTGTTCTTTTCTTGATCAAAGAGCCAGCCCCTGGGCAACAAGGTGGAAATGGAGATCGTGAGCATGTTGGAAAAAAATGCAACACTTCTCAAATTCGGCTACCACTTCACTCAGCAGGGGCCCCGGCTGCGGGCGTCCAACGCGATGATGAACAACAACGACCTTGGTGAGTGGACATATGCACCCTACCCGCCGCCTGTCATTCTTTCCACTTGTCATGGGGGGTATGGCAGGGAAAACTCCACTGCCGCCTTCCCCAAGGGAGTCCTCTTTTGGGGCCTGACTCCCAGTTTTCATGCTGATCCCGTTCCCTTGTTTTAGGTGTTTGCGCCTTGCCTCCCCCCTAGACCCTTGCCTAGACACGAGCGCCCGGCCTGCAGGCGCCGAGGCCAGGCCCTCCTCCCTGCAGGTAGCTCAGCTGAGCTCAGGGCTGGACCCAGAGTGCACCCTCAGCGTGTTAGCCGGGTGAAATGAAACGAGGGAGGCACAAAGCCAGCACGGAGTCTCCTCCTCTTCTGAATACCCTTTTTGGAGCCCAGAGTCCTCTTCAGATTATATAGTGTGGCCCAAGCCCCAGATCCCAAGGCCACCAAACAGCCCTACTACCCACACTGCAAACCCAGGGGACTTCACGTTGCTTTTAACGTAAAGGTTGAAAATGCTGACTTTATAGTAAAGTAAAACAGGTTACATTTAATCTCAGTTAAAGACATAGTTTGCATTTTTTTCTTAAAAAAAAAAAAAAGAAAATGTCACAATCTTTCTTAGGAGCAAACACCAAAAAGAAATACTAGTCAGTTGAACAAAAGGGAGACCAATCACCGACTTACTTCCAGATACTAAGTGTTCTCAAGCTCTATGCCTAGTTATTTCTCATGTGTATTCCTGCTGGCTGCTTAAAGAACTTGATAGAGTGTCCAAAGAGGAGTATGTCTGATAAGGCTATAGGAAAATAAGAGAAAAAAAACAAGGAGTAGGTCTGTTAACTTAATTGATCATTATATTCAGCTGTGAGTTTCCTAGAATCAAGGCAGGAGGAAGACAAACCAAGTTACATTATTCTTGTCAGAAGAGAAGGAAGCATAATGAGTTTTTTAAAAAGAAGAAAGCTTCTTTCTGGGATTGAATTGTGAAATAACTATATTTCTAAAGGACGATGCCTTCAGTGAGTTTTTCATCAAATTCAAACCTGCTCTAAATATGTTGCTTTTTTTTTTGTTTCTAACACTCAGTAAAATGCAAGGAGCTTAGTACTAAAGCATATCTCAGAGTTCAGGTATGTCCCTTCCTGTGATGAATCTGAAGCTAGGTTAGTACATGGAAGGCCTAGAAGAATGGGGATGAGTATGTAAGTGTGTATGCACGAGGCAGGTACTCACAGAACCTATGCATAGATAACCACAGAGCTACTCAATTCAACAAACATTTGTCGAAGTCCTATAGGGCACTGGCTGTTGAAGGTATAGGTTCCTGTTCTTAAGAGGCTATTTATTCATTGCTTTCTTCAGCTGCTACTTTTTCTAGAGCTGCGGATCTAGAAAAGTCCATCAAACAAACAAAAACAACAAAAAAACCCACACCAGGTCAGGTGTCCTGGTTTATCTGAAGTGTCCTTATTTGAAATAAAAGAGAGCAAACACAAACAACTAAGAATTAGAATTATCATGGTGTTACAGAGGTGATAGCTACATTGAATTGTTGAGGAAGGCCTGCGACCTGGACTCTGTTGGCCTGGCTGTGATCTGGCTGCAGAACCAGAACTTAAAAGCCTTGAGTTCTATTCTGATATTCAGTAATCTCACTTTTTTTTTTTCTCTCTCAGCTTAGATTAAGCTTCTTACGTGTCCCTCGGTGCCTATCTCAAGGCTAATCCAGCTTTGGTCTTCCAGTGGCAAGATGGCTTGGAGGACTTCTTTCTAGGGACAGAAGTTTCTGGATGACTAGAGTCAGGGGTGCTGTAGGGGGGACCCCAGGGTCAGCTGGAGGCTAGAAGAAATGGCCCTTGAGGACTCTCTGTCCTGAGAGTCTATGATTCCAAAATCCAGGCCCAAGTCCTATCACCAGGGACTTGCTGAGGTTATGGCAGGAGCCCAGCATGCCAGAGCTGGACGGGACCTCAGGCTCCTCCCTCCAGTTCTCCTCTGGAGAAACTGAGGCCCGGGAGGGACTGCCCTTCTAGACAGTGGCTCAGTCAAGACACGCCCGTTGTTAGTTACAGTGAGCACTTTGGGAGCATCTTTTGTGTGCCCAGGACTGTGTGAGGTGACATAAGGGGTAGCAGAAAGCTAGTGCCCTGTAAAGGACCTTTACAACCTTTTATGGGAGAAAGTCATGCCCCCAAATTCAAGAAGGCCTACAAACTGTATCCGAACAAAGTGAGCAAATGATTTGTGAGGACAGAGGCTGGTTAATCCAAGCATCCTGGTGGGTGTGGGCATGAGTCAGCCTTTCAAGGAAGAGATAGGTTGTGTGGGAGGTCAGGAGGCCTTTGGTGTAGGCAAAGGCAAGGTGGTAGGACTCAGTATGCAGGATAGGAGAGACAGAAAGTTCTGAAAGGATTGAGGAGCTATTACTGGGAGTTACACCTGGACGGAAAAACAGGAGCTCCCAGAGGAGGGAGGGAAGGACATTCCAAGCAGAGGGAACAACATGGGCCAAGGCAGGATGATGAACAGGTATATGGGGTGTTCACGGGAAGGGGGCTGGGTAGGTGTGGGAGGCTGTGAGCCAAAGGCCTTTAACGCCAAGCGCAGGAGTTTGGTGAGGAAAGCAGGTGGGAAGTGGGACCGTGGCAGTTTTCTGGGCAGGAATGACAGGTGATTAAAATGGGCCTCCGAGTTACCCCATGGAACTGTGCAGCTATTCCCTTGAGGTTTCCCACAGAAGGAATTAGAGCAGAATCATCTAGGTGACTGTACACAACAGACTGCTAGTCGGTGAAGTAGGACATCTATAGCTTTAAAAGCAGATTTGCGCCCATCCACTAGTTTCTGTGAAAGAAACGCTTCTGATTCTGATGGTGCACCGGTGTCGTCCTGCAAAAGAGAAATCCCGACTCTCTTTCCAACACAGTATTTTCATCCTGCTCTTGATGCTCTGATGAAGCAGACAGGCTTCCATGTTTCTCAGCTGAATATGTTGGTCATAAAAGCCTCCTGCCGGCCCCGGTCCAGCCACCGTGGTTGTTACTGTGTCTGCTTCTGCAGCTTGGCAGCAGCGGGCAAGCTCCGTGCGGACAAGAGCGGGCCTCTCGGATTTCCTTCTCACTCCAGCCTACCTCCGTGCTGGCTCCTGGCCCATTGCCGGCTCTGCGGGACCTGGGCTTTGTTTACCTGCGAGGCAGGTGGGCTCTTCCTTGGGAGACATTCAGTCCCTAAGGCCATGGGTCAGCCCTGCCCAGGACCCATCCTGAATGGCATGTCTTTGGTCCTTCCCAGCCATTGCCCTGGGCTCTTAACAGAGTGTTCTATGGGAGAGAGTGGGGTGCCAGGGTGAGGGGGGTGTCAGGAAGGAGCCGAGGACCCCCATCTCTCTTTTCCCATGGTGACACCTCAGACGACTCCTATCTCCACACTATTTACAGCTGAGAGCCAGGCTGGCACTCAGGTCCTGTAAATCTGCCACTGAACCTCTCTTCACTTAATGAAATCTGAATTGCAGCCTCCAGGTTAAGACAGTTGTGTGGTAGAGTAACATGTTTAAAAGCAGAAGACACCCCTTCCTGGGAAAGTCACTTTTTTACTATACTCTCAAGGAAGACCTTTCTAACAGGCACCCCAGACACAGCACATACACCCCAAATCAATTTCATCATCTTCCCCCAAAACCATCTTGGGAAAGGGCACTACTTTCCTCGTGGCCATCCAAGCCAGAAACCTCTACCTCTATGCACTACCCCCAGCCAGCCAGCCACCTCCTCACCAGCCACCTTGCCGTGCCCTTTGTCAAGCCCTTATCACATTTACCGGGCATCCTGAAACGTCCTCGGGCCCTGCAGCTCCTCTAGCTCCTCCAGGGCGGGCATCTCACGCAGCGCTCATCCCAAAGCTTGTCCCACCACCCTGCTTAGAACCTTTTCTGTGTTCCGACTGCTCTCAGGTTAAACTCCTTGACACGGCTTCTAAGTCCCTTAGTAACCGTAGCTGATACTTACACGGCACTTACTGCGTGCCAGGCCTGCTCTGAACACTTCAGTCTTACTAACTCCTGTAACGTTCCCAACAACCAGTTGAGGCAGGTGCTGTCGTCATCCCCATCCTACAGTAAGGAGACAGAGGCCTAGAGAAGTAGGTAAGGTTACCCGCTGTCCACGGACGGACGTGGGACTTCTCCCGGCAGTCTGGCCCCAGAACCTGTGCTCTCCACCTCCTCTCTGGGTGAGGCCCTGCCAGACTCATCTCTTGACACCCCAACAAGCCATCTTCTTGCCCTACTGGTACCAACTGGTCCAGGTAGCTGGAGTGCCTCCCAGTGACCCAGGCAAAAGCCTCCCTTTAGAGGACTGTTACTCCTAATGCTCCCCGTACTTTCCCACCGTCTATCCCTTTATCGTTTCTCAGTGTACGACTTACCCGCCGTCCTTGGAAAATCTGACCACTTCGTTCATTGTGCCTCTCATACTTGATAGAGCTCTACCAGGGTACTTGTGATGTTTGATCAGATTTCTTGTAGGTATATCTCGGTCCCCTGTTAATCTTTATTTCTGGTACCTGTGCTTGGCACATCGTAGCACTCGGTCAATGCCGTTGAATATAAAATGCTCCCCAAAGACATGATGGAGGTGTAAAGCTTGGTGGGAAGTGTTGGAGGGAGCTCAAGCCTCGAATGGGGGTTGGTCCAGATGACTCGAGATTCCTTCCGGCTCTGACAATAAACGAGTCTCTGGCAGTTGCAATGATAAGCAACGTGGAGGAGTTCGCTTTAATGAATGTAAAAAGCAGGTTGATTTGAAGAAGGATATTGGGAGACCTGGCTTCTGCTCCCAGTTGCATCTCTTATTCACTGTGACTTGAAGCAAGTTACTTCCCTCTTGGCCTCAATTTCCTTGATTATTTAAATGGAAAGAAAAAAAGAAAACCTGAATAAGTGGGTGCCTTTCCCTTCTCCCCATCCAGTCCCTGCAAAAGCCAGGGGCAGGGGGACCCTGCACAGGTGCAGCCCAGTGTGCATACTGAGGGCAGGTAGGGGGAGACAGCGCGGGATCCTTTTCTGTACCTTGAGCCACGAGCTGGGGACTCAGGTTCCTGGCTCTGCCGCTTGCTCTCAGGGACCCTGGCTCCCTTCTCTTCTCCAGGGGAAAGGAGCTAGTCCTCCTTGTGAGAACCAGATGAGATGTGGGTATGTAAAGCCTACATAGACAGGGCCGGATTGTACTGAGGGAGGCGCTGGACCGAGGCTCCAGATGAGTCACAAGCCTTGGTTCCGTCTGGTACCAGCTTTATTATTTTGTTCCCTGCCATACTTTCCTCATGGTGACGACACTGACACTCCAGAATTGTTGGAGGGGCTCCAACGAGGGGTTGAGTGCAAAAGGGGTATAATGCTTGTTCAGCTAACGTGTCAAGCCTGTCATGTAAACCCTCTGGTCACTCTGGGCAAACTTCTGCTCTTTGGGCTTTGGTTTTTGTTCCCCCCCATCTTCCCCCAAGCTGTTGGACATTCTGATGGTCTCCAGAAATCTGGCCAGACACACTGTCTTCTCTCCAGGAGACTGCCCACTGATTTGCATTCATTGTTCTTTCAAGGCGGGTGGAGGGGAGGGGAGGAGCTCAGGCAAAGGCTAAACTCTAGGCCCCAGACTGGGCAGCCTGTGTGCCCCTGCGCCCCTCCACACCCGCGCCTAGCCTCAGTTCGGTTCTTGTTGCAGCCCGTAAGCGTCTATCTGAGGTCTGCCTGCTCAGCTCAGGAACTGGAAGACACCTAAGTATAGACAGACTTTTTTCCTCTCGCAATAGCTTCCTGTCTCTGCCACACCGGCAGCCCACTTGACTGCCACCTACCGGCTCCACAGTCGTTGACCAACCTTTCTCTTGTGGCTGATCTAGCTTGCTACTTGGTTTTCATCTGCAGACACTATAATTTGTTTCGAACCCTCTCCCTTTGCTATAACAAAGGGAGCCCTACCTGCCCCTCCAACCATCCCCGCCATCCTGTCCGCTAATGACCCCAGCCTGCAACCCCCTGGCTCCTGCTTTACATTTAACTACTTTGTTATGTGAACAGTGTTTGGGCTGATATTGTCTTGCCCCTGGGAAAATGTCAAGGTTGACCATAAGGGGACACAGATAATACAGGGTAACCTTCAGGGCAGACACTGTTGTTTACACAGGCAGGCCAAGAGCTTTGAGGAAGAGTTGGGGGAAATGTTTCCAGCAGGTTAAGATCTCATTAAGATCGACTGAACTTAAATCTTATCTGACCGGAGTGAGGATCTTCAGCCTCGGGGCCTCTGTACACAAAGGACAGCAGCGGAGTTGGATAAAGTGGGTTTTATACCTGTATGGCCAGCGATTTAGAAGTACTTTATGAACGAATCTACACCACTACAGACCCTCCTCTCAGTGAAGGCTCACAAGCTGTCCTTTATAAACACCAGACATCAGAGTTTGCTGAGCAAAGTTGTCAAGAAGCTTCCTGGCGCTCTCAGAGCCACGGTGGTGGTTCGGGTGCACAGGGACAGCTGGCTCACGTCTCATCTCCATTCCTTTCCAGTGAGGAAGAGGAGGCTGGCAGACTTGACCGGGCCCATCATTCCCAAGTGCCGGAGTGGCGTCTAGTGTGTGCGGGTGCCGACCACGCCTTTGAACTGGACGTGTTCTACTGATAGGCTGTGCTCTGCAGTGGAAACCGGAAGGCAAATGCCAGCACAAACCCTGCTGTGGTTCAGTTCTTTACACACTAAGGTGTTAGGTTCGCTAGTGGTTGTAGTTGAAAATTTTATAAACTATGGTGAATGTGAAGTTTTTCTTTAGTCACAGAAGTTCAGTCCGGTTATTATTTAAAAACTAAAAAGCCCCCAAACTGGCAGACCTTACTGAAGACAATGTTAGAGCAGCAGTGACTTAACCGCAGGAGCCCAGTTTCGGTGACCTTGCTGTGTGGTGTTTCAGGTATATTTAAAATATGTAACATGAACAAACAGCACCCTCTTCCATGTGGTTTAAAAGCATTATAAAATATTTTATTACAAATTTGATCTTAGCTCTTTAGCAAACAGAACATATCATCATTCTTTATTAATTCTCCTTTAAATTTTAAGAACCTCAAGATTAAAGTTGCTAAATTGATTTCTGGATCAAGAACACAATTTTTTTCCCCTCAAGAAAGACAGAAAGACTGAAGCCACAGAGCTCTGCCAGGAATCAAAGAACATGAGATTCCTTAAGCTGGTTATGAGGAAATGATAGAAAAAGCCAATGGTGAAGTCTCAAATTTAAAAAACCATCCTTTTTTTTTTTTAAAACCAATTCCAGGCGACAAACATTTCCCTGGGTGTTCTTTATGAACATCTGGGATTTATTTACAATTTAATACTGGAGTCAGAAAGAAATTTTTCCTTATCGAATGCCAACCTTACGATGGATGTGAAAACCTATGGCCAAATACTTGAAAACACCTTTCTCTGTTGCACAGTGGGCCAATGCCTTATGTGAGGCACATCACTAGAGAGACAAATTTCTAGTCCATCATGGCTTATGCTTACAGACTTCAACTACCTATCGCATCACTTCTTAGACAAGTCACCGCTGATCTCATGCCTGTAAATTAAGCCTCCAAAGGTCAGTGGTGAAGAAAAGCTAGATATTTAAGAACTAGGAAACCTGGCCAAACCACCCAAGATGATTATTCTGAAAATGTAATTTTGGCATTTCTGCTGGATCCCTTAACATCACGTGCATCTCTTAGGATCCAGCAAAAATGTTAAGCCACACTGCCCTTGTGCCTTTTAATATACCACGGTGCCAGTTAAACTAGTATTTCTGTTGCCTGGGGAGTTATTTTCGTGAGTGATTCAGCAAATCTTATGATAAAGGACAAGCCAAAGAGCTGACGAGCACAGACTAAGCTGCAGAGCACTGAGCAGAGAGGCTTTTGGCGAAAAAGGAAGTCTTGCACATGGAACTGTAATGATGGGACAGTACAGGGTAACCAGAGGTGGAGTCAGGGCCTCACCACTATGGAGGAGTGTCTACTGAGGCTGCAGATGGACCCAGGAGTGGCTCCGTGCTGCAGGAACGGCCAGCCCCACTCGGCTTCTCCTTGAAACACAATTGCAGCTGTATTCTGCATTAATGGAAACTGCAATATAATATTAAATCTGTTGGTCTAAGAATGGCTGTGCATGTGTTTCTTGGGACTTGTGGGCCAGGGACATGCGCCTGACATGGTAGCTAGAGGCTGGGAAACCACCACAGCAGTGCTGAATAACCTCACACAGAATGTCTTGTATTCTGAGGTGTTCACCTAAAAACTGCCCAAGTATTAATGTCATCGAGCTAATGTGAATCTCTCAAAGAGAATACTTCAGAGCTAAGAGTGTGGGTGTTGGGGAAAGCAGATGAAATCTCTCATAGAAACCAAACCAGTGAAACATGAAGGTGGACCACATCTTTAAGACCATCTGCTCCATCAGTGGAGCTGTTGGTCTAGACTAGGGGTGGCAAGTTTTTTCTGTAAAGGGCCAGATAGTACAGGCGCACCTTTTTCTGTTGTGCTTCGCAGATATTTCAGTTTTTACAAAATGAAGGTTTGTGGCAACCCTGCATTGTCAGATGATAGTTAGCATTTTTTAGCAATAAATTTTTTAAATTAGGTTATGCACATTGTTTTTTTAGACATAATGCTATTGCACACTTAACAGACTACAGTATAATGTAAGCGTAGGTTTTATATGCACTAAGAAACCAAAAAATTCACGTGACTCACTTCATTGCGGTGGTTTGGAATTGAATCCACAACATCTCCAAGGTACGCCTGGAAATACTGCAGCTTTTGCAGGCCATAATGTCTCTCTTGTAAATACTTAATTCTGCCATAGGTCATATGTAAATGAATGGGTGTGGCTATTCCAATAAAATTTTATTTACAGAAGGAGGTGGGCCAAATGCCATAGTTTTCAGATCCTCGTCTAGTGCTCTGAGGCTAGCAGAGAAGAGAGAAGGGTAGGGGTAGATGGCAGATTGACCTAAGGGGCCTGGTTCCGAGGAGTCCACTTCCAGGGCCACAGCTTTCACATTCTGCCATCAGGATAGACAGGTTTGCTGATGAGAAAAATGACTACTCCCAGCCCTGCTGCATGGCACAGAAAGGGCATGACCTGGTCACCAGGCTCAAGGCTCTCTCCCTCAGCAGCTTTGGGATCCTACACAGCTCACCTTTTTCTGTGCTCTAGCATCTTCTGAGTCAGAATGTCTCCAGTAAGAGGTCAGCACCCAACTCCCTCTTCCCTCCTCTTGTGAAGGACAGGTGGCCAACATGGTGACCAGTTGGCCATGGTGGCTCTGGCAGCACTAGAGTTCCCTGTTTCTCTGCTGGAACAGCCCTAATATTCTCCAATACATGGTCGCCCCAAACCTAGCTCTGTGAAGGATTGGGGAAAGGCAGATGGGGCCGCTCATGTAAGCATGGCCCATCCTCATCATCACCTGGCCTGGGCCCCGGGCTCGCAGGGAGTCGCCCCTGCTGTAAGAGCTCCCTGGGTACGCGTAGCCGTCGGGCTGTACACTCGCATTCCTCTTTAAAGCTGCCCTGGGCTGGGCTTGCAGCCTGCCTGCTCCCTTTGTCTTGACACGTGACACAACAGGCTGTGAATCCTTGTCCTTGGCAGGCAGGGCAGGTCAAGACGAGCTGGCGGCACTGGGGAGTGGAGCACAGTTTATACTGGTCCCATGGGGCCCCACAGTATGAACATTCTGGGAAAGAAAGAAAAGCCTTGTTATAAAGACACATGAGCACACACGTGTACACACAACAGACGTGTACACACACACACATACATACCACATGCACACGCAGACGCAACTCTCCAGTTCCTAAATATAACCCTTAGCTCATCAGCATCTAATGTACCTTTTGGGTCTGAGGAAGGTTTCTAAATAGTGTAAGTCTCCTGTCTTCTAACAGACAAGGTTCCCCCACCCCCACCTTTTTGGGGGGAGGTTGCTTCTGGGAATTGTCTTCTGATTCCAGCATTCACTGACCCATTTTTCTTTTTCTCATTTAGAAAACAGGTAGTAACGTTTCTCTCTTCCATTCACCAGTCCAAAGCTGGCCAAGCACCCTTTGTTGAATGGTCTTTTTCCTTTAGATCATTCCCTTTTGCACTGGGAGACCACACGCCTGAATACAGATAATCCCACATTGACATTTGGCTTCTGCAGTCCACACTCCTCTTCCCCAGGCCTGAGGTTCTCCTGCTTTTGCCAGAGGACACTTGGCCACACAACTCCTAAAACTTATCTACTTTCTCAGCCCCTTTTCCCTGCTGACCTCCTATCACCATGGATAACATCATTCTTCAAGTCTCCTTACCTAGCTTATCTAAGCTACCTTTGGGCCCTCTCTCTCCCCTTTCTGCTCCATCTAGCTCCGTAAGAGATCTGAAGTTGCTTCCAATAAGACACAAATATAAGACCATTAAAATGAATAAAAAGATCAAGAAGAAAGGGGAGAGGAAATCAGACTCCCACCTTATTCATTATCTGAGTGTTAATTCAATCTCAGCCTCTGATCACAGGAGTTCTAGAAAATTCTGACAGCCACTAGGGTTGTCTGCCTGTGATCTTTCCCGTTCAAAATGGTGGCATCCAGGGGGAGGATCCATTTTTCTTAAGGATTATTTCCATCCTTCTCTTACTGACTGCCCTCATCTGGTACCATATGTTAGTGTGGACTCCAAACTACAGTCACAGCACAGGCTTCCTGTAGCCAGCCCTGCCTCCTGCCTTGGCCCTAGGCTCAGCTCCCCCTTGGAATGCCCCACCCACCACTCGAAAGTGCACACCACACGTGTCCACAGACCGTCTAATTAGGGGCTCTTTTACTTGTGCAATGATTTTGACAGTCTAGTGAAGACTATTCTGTCTTAGAAAAATGTTTTTACAATGCATAAAATAAAATACATAGGATCACAAAGGAAACCAATTATATAGAAATACAAAATAACGAAATATTCTTTAAAGTCTGGGATACAGTAAAATACTTGTTAACACATTCTATAACAAGACTTAGTGATGCGCCTAATAACTATTTCCATTTTGAAGCAATGATGGACATAAATGCTATCTTGAAATATTCACAGCAGCTGTAATATATGAAAATACTGTGATTTCTAGTGATAACAAAGTCACAGGTACATCTAATACTACTGATTTGCTGCTTACATTCATAATTGAAGGAAGTACTATATTTAGTGAGGGGTTATGAAACTAAAGATAAAATTATTTTCCATTCCAAATCCTGTCTGCTCCACTGCTGCATCTCCAACTCTGTTAGGAAATGGTGGTACTACGTACTCCTTTTCCCTTGCTTTATTCTTCAAGTAATCAGTACTGGTCTGTCTTCCAGAAGGTTAATACAGAGGGTGTGCCTGATCATGAATGTAGGTTCTGTGTCTGTGCTGACCTACCTGACACTATGTCACTGTTGAAGGATAAGGCATAACGCTCATCAAAAACGAACAACTTCCCTTTGTAAAAACCATCAGGAAACTCCTCCAGGTACTTGTGGATGCCACCCTTGAGCTGGAACACTTCCTTGCACACTCCCTATGTGTGGAAACCCAAGAGGAAATTTGAGGAGACTCGCAGAGACCAGTAGGAAGCTCCACAGAGGAGCAGCATGCTGTAGGAATGCCGAAATGGGGCTCCTGGCTCCCGCTGCGGGACAGTGAAGAACTGCTGACCAAGGGGGCAAGGAACCAACTGGCAGATCTTGCCTACTAGGGTGATGGGAGGGGACAGCAGTCAGGGCCTTCACTCTCTAGAGCCTGGGAAGCCCAACTATTTTTGCTGCTCCCTAAATATAGGAAGACACCTGTTAGGACATGTAATGTTACTGAATTTGCTCTTCTCAGGATCAAGCAAAAGGATTAGGAAAAGGGAGATATCAACTAATCTTTCCCTTTTGTACTTGATGAGTCTCTAAGACTGTTGAGTGCTTTTCACATCTTGAGATTTAAGAACTTCAGAGTTTATACTTAGAAGCTCTATGCTGGGGAGAATAAATCCCTGGCTGGCTGGGTGTGGGAGAAGGAGTGAAGGTGGGGATTGGAAAGTTCCACACATGCTGTGGGTGGAGCCTTCTTCACTTCCATGCCTGCAGTGCCCTAAGGGTGGTGACTCACCTTGGCTTTGAGGTAGGCTGAACCCCGCTCACAACGGATGCCCCCAGTGCAATACATCAGCACCCTCTTCTCTTTGAAAAGTTCTAGATTTTCATCAACATAGCTAGGGAAGTAACTGAATTTCCTGATGTCTGGGGCTAAGCAGCCCTGGAACCGTCCCTACAATATAGGAGCAGCAGAAAGAAAATGATCAGAAAAACATACCTGGTAAGAACAAAGCTGCTTTCTGTGTCAAACACCACTCCCCACCCCTGCCTTGGCAAGGAAGCACTTGCTCCCTGCTGTTTTCATCCCACACGCTAGCCTTTCAAACTTCAAAATCTGGAACTTAGAAACAAGGCTGGTGGGCTGTGGGTCACCCAACCAGAGACCTCAGGGGAACTGGAGAGGCTGCCCAAAGCAAACTTGACAAGATCCTTGACACATGTCAGGGGTAGGCATATGGGAGCCAGAAAGTCCATTATGTGCCAAGATGTCTTTAATCCATATTTTCTTAGACTTTCTCACCAGATTCTGAGTTTGAAGTCTTGGGTTTTCTCTGATGCTGCTAGTAGTGGGAGGAGAGCCACTGATTCAGCCACAGGTGGGCGCACAGCGTCCCCTTCAGAAACATGCTATGCTGTGGGAACTCAGTTCTGGTTCTTACTTACTATTTTGCTTTCATAGAAGTTTCTGCAGTCCAGTAGGATAGTATCACTTTCTTCTTGATTTGCCTGAGACAGAAACTTTTCTACTTCTTTATGAAATTCACCTGGGGATAAATGGATTCCTTAAACCAAACAAAAAAATCAGTTAAAACAAAACAAAAACAAAACCCAGTTACAACTGGCCCAGCCCGATGACTTCCATTTGCTTTGTTTCTCCCCACCTAAACCTTTCCTCTCATAATTACAATTACGTCTGAAAATGACACTATCTGATGATCATAATGGAAGAATTTAGTAATTCCATGTATCCTCACTCTCCCTCCTCCTAAGATGAGCACTGTGGAGACCTGGCAGTTTAGAAACAGAGAATTTTGCATCCTCATACTCGGCCTAACCCAATAATAAAAGCCAGACAGAAGGGATATAAACTGCCATGTGGGTTTTCCGGTCCATGTTATGGCCAGTGTTCTACTGTCACTGTATATGGAGGAGCCTGGGCATGTACATGCTTGACTATAGGCTTTATAAACTGTTCTATACCAACGTCAAGTCCGAGGCTAAGAACCCTGGCACAGGTAGGTGTGAGCATATGGTTATGGAACAAAGTTGGAACAAGTTTTTTAAAAATACAAAAGAGTAAGAAGAATGTGTCTAAGTTTGTGTGCATGAGTAAAAGAGAAAAGGGCGGGAGGGGCTGACAGCAGGAATGAAATATGAGAAAGAAGGCAAGAGAGAGAAAAGGATGAAACGCTAGAAGAAGGAGGAGAGAAAGGAGATGAAGAAGATAGGTAACATGCAAGGAGACTAAAAGGAAAGAACCTGTCCGGTGAGGCCCTCTGCCTCCTCTACTCTCTAGGATAGAAATACTCCTGTATCTTTAGGGTCCAGACATCTCAGTAGTTTGTGAGGAACTTCTGGTGAATTTGGCCACCATACCTCACGTGGTGGCGGGGGGCGCTCTGGTCCTTGAGTCACCACTCATGATACAGCCTGACAGCTCCGCTCAGGGGTGAATCCCAACAACCCCCTGAAACTGCTGGGTACCCAGATCGGGCTGGAGACCCAGAGCACGGCCAAGGAATCTGGACTCCTACCTGCTTAACCTAGGACTAAAGGGAGAATGTAACAAGGCCAGATTTTCTATAAGTTACTGTCACATAATTTACACAGTCACCAAAACAGTGGGGTGGAAAGGGAGGTTCAAAACTGTGATGAGAAGCATGGAAATCTGCTAAGACTTCTCCTTACAGGGAGCTGCAGGGAACCCAGCCTGTTCCTGCTGCTGCTATTACTGTGGCTACTTTCCTGGCCCTGTGGAGGCCTGACCAGAGAGTGACTCACATGAAGTGCTTAAAAGAAGTGCCTCCAAACAACTTGGCTCAAATGAAAGCAGCAAAGCACTGCCTGGAGCCCACTCTCCCCTAAGCTCCGGAGCAAGGTCCTGTAGCGCCAACGAAGAGCTGTTTGTGGTCATCCTGCCTCCTGCCAAGGTAGGGACACTAAGCAGACATGGCCCTTTTTGGCCCTTTTCTCCTCATACATGAGTCTCTTTTCCCAGATGCTTGTATCTTACTCTCATTTCCCTCTGGTTTAACCCTTAGCCTTCTTTTTAAATATTTACAAGTTAAAAAAATGAACATAGAGCCAGCCAGACCTTTCTGTTTCCTGATGAAAGGGGACAATACTACCTATGAAGTAGACTTGGGAAAAAAAAGGAAAGAAAGAAAAAAGGAAATCAAACCTGAACCTGATCAAGTCTAGACATGAGCTATCTAATGTGGTAGCCACTAGCCACATGTGGCTAATAGGCACTTTAAATGTGGCTTGAGATGTGCTGTAATAAGGGTGACATAGATGCAGGATTTCAAGGACTCAGTATACAAAAAAAAGAGTAAAATATCTCATTAATAATTTTTTACACTGGATACAAGTTGAAATAATATTTTGGCTACATTCCATTAAATAAAGCATATTATTGAAATTAATTTCACTTGTTTCCTTTTACTTTTTAAAATGTGGCTACTAGAAAATGTAAAATTCCATTGTAGCTCACATTATATTCCTATTAGACAGCACTATTATAAATCTAACTACAGTTCATAGGAAATACAGAGGACAGAGGAACATCCCATGGAGATGCAATCAGCATTATACTGATTGTGGGAAATGCTATAAGCAAAATGATCTAATTCCTTCAAAAAATAAACTGCAGGGGAAAATAAAAGATGGAAGTGAATCTCTAGATTAAAAGGGACTTTAGGAGACATAGTGATCAATCACAATGAGTGGACCTTACTTGAATCCTCATAGAAACAAACTTAAAAAAGTATGAGATAACTGGGAATTTTAACCACTGGCTGGATATTTGATAACATTAAGAAATTGCTGTTAAGATGTTTTAGATGTGATGATGGTTTTACAATTATTTATTTGTTAAAAAACCTTTATCTTTTAGAGATATCTACTAAAATAGTTATGAATGAAATGACATGACATCAGGATTCTCTTCTAAATGATCCAGGATGGGAGAAGGGGGTGGGGACAGATCAAAGCTGGCCATGAGTTTATAGCTGTTGAAGCTGCGGGAGAGGTACAAGGGAGTTCACTGTACTGTTGTCTCTATTTTTTTTTAATGTTCGAAATTTTTCATAGTAAAAAGTAAAACAAAACCAAAAAACCCAGCCAAACAAATGTCTTTCAACCATCTACGGTACCCGTGAGGGAGGGGCAAAGAGAACATTCTAGAGCACTTGCAAACAAACTGCTTTGGTGTTGAAAGCCACTTGCTTCCTGTAGCAAAAAGCCTGTGTTTTATTCAGTTGGTGAACTATTTACAAGTAATTACACTCTTTCCAAATTGTTATCTTTGGAAAGAAAACAACTTCTTGCCAAACCATCACCAAAAAGAATAACTAAGCCAAGTCATTCTAAGCAGTGAGTCTCCAATCACCGGAGCACCAAAGAGAAGAACCAGTTTAAGCACTGAATGACCCAAGTGTTAGCCACCCCACAGATACTCTGAAGAGAGAACTCATCACAACTCTTGCTGATCAGAATGTCTAGCTTTCACATTTGTCTCTATATTAAGATTTGTCCCTATGAAGAAAAGGAAAATACTTCTTCTTAAAGCAAGCATACCAGGCTTCTTATAGGAGATCCTACTGGGACTGATCCCCATGGGCACAATCTCTGCAAACACACCAACACGCAATTCTGGAAAACAGCAAGCTCCTCCTTTGCTGGTCTAGCCAATGAGAAACAAAACAGAATACAGTCTTTCTGTCCCATTTCCAGGTATAAGATAATTTATTCAGTTAAATTATCTGGAACATTCTATGCTCTAACTCCCTTTTCCCACTGAAACAGTTGTTCCTAATTTGAGGCTTCTTAATACTTCAGCTACCCTATTATTACACAACAGATATAATTCTTATATTTGGCACTTATTTATTGTGTATCTACCATGTGCAAAAATGTCAAATTGAAAAGGTGTTTCTATAGCAATAAGCAATGCAAAAATGTCAAATTGAAAAGGTGTTTCTATAGCAATAAGCATTTAACTATAAAACTGAAATACCACTGAGCAATTTCAACATGTAAGATTACAACCCAGCTTTTAAAGCTACAACCTTTTCTTTTCTTATCATCATCACCAGCACTAACACTAGCGAGGTATTCCCCACTACCTCTATCACCCATGATGCTAGAGCATAAAGTCACTCCAACAAAGCAGCTCTCTTGGGAGAGCAATAGCTTTATTCCCTGTGTGGTGTGAAGTGCAGATCTGATCCCACCAGGTTCACTAAACACGTAGTGATCCTCTGATACAGCCAGGTGGTCTCTCAAATGAACAAACACGGCTCAGTTTGAGAGTTTATAGAAATATATAAGCTGTGACGTCCTTATCCTATAAAAAAGGAGACCGAGGCCCGTGATCACGTGGTGACGTGGTGGACGAACTGGAACGGGCATGCTCCTTCTCCTGCACTGCCTCGGGACCTAGCCAGAAAAGGGTGTTCTGTCCAGCACCGCTTACTTCTCTATAGTGATCCTCTTCATAGCCTGGAGTGCGAAGAGGCACTGAAGCAGAAGCAAATGGCTCTCGATCCATTTTATGTTCAATTTCTCTTACCTTAAAATCGTCCTTACACAGATAATCCTTAAACAATGGGCAGGAAAGCATGACTTCTACATAGAGTCTGGTGGCCAATTTGCTTCCACCCACTGTCCCATTGATTCCTTCTGTAGCAATTCGAACCTGAGACACAAGACAGTGAGAGAAAGGGAATGCAGGCTGTTCTTAGCTCGGTTCAAATCTCTGCCGGGCAGAACAGGTTCATGTGTGTCAATGAGTTTAACAGGAAAAGCAGAAACATTGCTGTGGACATGAAAGTGTTACCACACACAGGATGCTTGTAGTTTTCTAAAATGGCACACTGCCCATAGTTCAGACGAGGTACTCAGTTAACGTGTGCCAAACAAGAGAATGAAATGGATAGAACAACTGGAAAGTCCCATTTGCTATGGAGCTCCAGCTGCCCAGTGGCCAAAACTTAAATTCAGGTCAACAGATGTAGGATCAGGATTCAGCTTTGCCATTTACTTGCTAAGTGACCCTGAGAAAATTAATTCTCCTCTCTGAACCTCAATTTCTTCATCTTGATAAAACATGAAAAAGAATCAACAATGAAAAACTGCTGTCCTCAAGTCCTAAAGCACAGAACACATCTGAGGGCTGGGAATGCACGTGAGCACATCTCGGCACAGTGTTGGAGGTAAAGCCCACCACTGCAAACCCACCCGTTGGAATACAAATTCCACAAGGAGGAGCTTGTGTCTCTTCTGTTCTTTGTTGCATAATCGGTGCCTAGAGTAGTACTTGCCACACAGTAGGCATTTAATATGTATTTGCTGAGCAAATGAATGTGTATCCAAATCTGAGGCTTTTTGGCTTCTCAAACCCTCTATTCTCTTTGAAATGCTTCACTGGTTAGGGGACATTAAAGCCTGGGTTAAGGCCCCTGCCTTAAGAGGCAATCCTCTGGAGGGCCTGCAAAGTTACTTGTTCTGGTACCACAAAATCCTCTGGATAAGTTTAAAGATGGATCATCTCTAGACAGAGCTAGCTTTCTAGGGAAAAGTAAGAAAGTGCAACACTGTATATCATGGTATTCTCTGGAAAGAGATGTAATTTAAGTCAGGGTCTTATATTGTTACCACTTCGTTATATATTGTTATTTATATAGCAATGATACCTACCAATGCATTAGAATTTGAAAAATTTTAAAAGCTCCCCTTTTATTAGGGCCTAGAGAAGATACTTCGTTTGTTGCCTCACTTGATTCAATTCTTTAGGGCATGGATGTAAATGGGATTCATTTCACAAGCCAGGGCCAACTCACTAGTAGTGGCTCTCCAGAGTTCCATGATGAGCATTCTGAGTCACATCCAGGCTCCTTGAGAAAGAGGAGTGCAGTCTATTGAAGCCTGTTCTGGGCTGGGAGAGGAAAGTAGGAAGCATATGCCATCTCTGCTGTACAGACTACTGCACCTATTACCGACTCGTATTTTTTTAAGGGACAACATAGAAAAATAGAGCTGAACCAGCATAAGGGTCAGGAAATCTACCCTAAAACTGTCTCTGACGGGGGCAAATATGATGAAGAGGTACATAGGTCTGTGTACCTGTCTCCTAAGTAGGTCAGAAGACCCTTTCCTATGCTATTTTAATCTCAGAACCCAAATAAAAGACAAGCACAGGCACTCCCTAAATACCTGAGGCAGAGCAACCTCTAAACTCATGCACTAGACTTTCAACTTCTGTTGAAGGATTCTTCAACTGAAACCTTCAAAGTAGCTGCTAGGTGAGGAAGGCCTTATACCTCAGAGATGAAGAGCAATAGTTAGCATTTATTGAGTACCTAGTATGAGACAGGAACTTTACATTATACTCCTGGAAAGTAGATATCAAAATTCCCATTTGACAGAAAAGGAAACAGAAGCTTAAAGAAATCAAGTAACCTGCCCACGGGCACAGAGTTGGTAGGTGGTAGATCTGGGATTCAAAACCATATCTTATTGGGTCCAAATCTTGCAATTTTTCCTTTCTAAAGCCTCTAATGCATCCCCTCAAATTTCTTGAGGCAGTAAGAAATGTATAGCAAAGGGATCAAAAGCTTCTTTCCATAATTCTAGAATTTTCAAGTTCTCCTCTTTCCTTACAAATGCCAACATTCTGCCAAATCTCCTACCAACACAAAACTTGAAAACTTGGCTGAAGCCTTAAAATTTAGAACTAGATCCAGGCAGGTGCTGCCACCTTGTGGGCAGAGGCCCTCACTGCTAGGTCACCTTGGGCTGGGCCAAGAATAAAAATCGGCCCCAAACCAAGGAAACAAATTGATTTCCTATTTTGTAGGCTCAGGTTTACTGTGAGAGAATATCCATCTTTCAAGGTGTTCTCTAAATAGAGATGGTGATAAACATATATACGCCACAAGTGTTTACTGAATTTTTTTTTTACAATGCGCCAGCAATTGTGCTAGGAATTGGGTCATAGTGGTTAAAAAATAAATAGTTTTTGCCCTTTGGGAGCTTACAGACTTAAGGAAGATCACAGATATTCAGACAAAAGTCACACATTGACAAGTGCTATGAAAAATCACTGCAAGAGGCAATGAAAAAGTGTATTTGGAAAACTGAATTTAGATTAAAGGTCAGGAAGGATGTCTTTCAGGAAGTGTCATTAAAATTGAGAACTGAAGATTGATTAAAAATTATGATAGGAGAACCCGAGTGGGTGTGGGAGAGTTCCTTGTAGAGAATTTTCTTACAAAAAGGCCCAAAGGCACCAAAAAACTTTGAGGGCTCCAAGAAACTAAAAGGCTATTTTGCTGGAGTGTAATGAGTAAAGAATGGTATCAGATTAAGTGTAAAAGGCCTAAGGGGCAAAATAATCCAGGAAACTAAGGGCACGTTAAGGATTTGGGTTTTACTCTAAATGCACTGGATAGCTACTGAAAGATTGTGAGGAGGGAGGGAGGGAGATGATTTCATTTACCTTTTAAGATCATTCTGGCTGCTGTGTGGAAAATGATTAAGTGCGGGCAAGGATGGAAGAATGGAGAGCAGTCTGGAAGCTGCTGAAATGAACTAGGTAAGAGAGGGTGGGGCTTGGTTTAAGGTGGTGGAAGCAGAAGACAGAGTGAACGGAATCAAAGGATATTTTAGAGGCAGAAATGGCAGGACTTGGTGATGAACTGAATGAGGTAAAAGAAGCTTTCAGCCACTATCTATAAAACAACATGGGTATGAAAAATATCACTGACTGATCAAATAATTGCCTTAGGGAATTAAAACCTAGGACATGTGTGGGAAACATAGGCCTAAGACAGTACAGCGTCATAACCAGAGGTGATCTCAGAGGGAATCTAGTTCACCTCCTTTTGATTTAAAATACATATACACACATATGTGTGTGTGTGTGTGTGTGTGTATATATATATATATATACACACACATATATATATATATGTAATCATCGAGGATTTGAAAAAAAAAATCCATAGTCCTATCACGTAGAGATAATCACAACTAACATTTTGATATTTACCACTCTCTCCATCTTTTTACACACACACTTGTGGTTTTGTTACAAACATACATTAATCCTTTTACTCAACATTCTCCAAATATTTACCGTCTGCTATGTGCTAAGCCCCGTTCTAGCACTGACAATATATCAATTGATTAACAAAGTTCTGTACTCATGAAGCTTATATTCTACAAGGGAGATAGATTATAACAAATTAAACAAAGATTATACTCTTCAATAGTAGTACATTTTTTGAAATTCTTTGAGCAGAAGGGAATAGAAAGTGATGAGGTTTGGAGAGAGGAATGATGAGGTTTGGAGATTATACTCTCCAATAGTAGTAAACTTTTTGAAATTCTTTCAGCAGAAGGGAATAGAAAAGTTTGGAGAGAGACAGATTAGAATTCTCAGGAGATAACATTTGAGGGGAGATCTAAAGTGAGGAACAAGCCATGTGAAGATCTGGGGGAAAAAACATTCAAGAGGGAAAGGAAACAGCAAATGTCAAAACCACAAAATGGCAAAAGACTGACATGTTCTAAGAAAATTAGGAAGCAACTTGATATCACACCTATATGTACAGTTCTATAAAATGTTTTTCCAGTTAATATATCAAGAACATTTCCCCATGCAAGGGGTCAGCAAATTATGCCTGCTTTTACATAGGTTTTACTGGAATATGGCCATATCTGTTCTTTTATATATTGTCTATGGTTGTTTTCATATTACGACACCAAGTTTGAGCAGCTTTTGTGCAAATCCTAAAATATTTACCATATGGCTCTTTAAGAAAAAGTTTGCTGATCCCTGGTCTATGCCTTTATGTAGTCTTATAAAACACCATTTTTTTTTAATTGAAGTATAGTCGATTTACAATGTTGTGTTAATTTCTGCTATACAGCAAAGTGATTTAGTTATACATACATATACATTCATTTTTTAAATATTTTTTTCCATTATGGTTTATCATAGGATACTAATTATAGTTCTCTGTGTTATACAGAACGTTACTGTTTATCCATTCCATATATAATAGCTTACATCTACTAACCTCAAACTCCCACTCCATGCCTCCCCCAATCCCCTCCCCGTTGGCAACCACGTCTGTTCTCTATGTCTGTGAGTCTGTTTCTGTTTTGTAGATAGGTTCAGCTGTGTCATATTTAGATTCCACATATAAATGAAATACAGTATTTGTCTTTCTGACTTACTTCACTTAGTATGATAATCTCTAGTTGCATCCACATTGCTGCAAGTGGCATTATTTCGTTCTTTTTTATGACTGAGTAGTATTCCTTTGTATGTATGTACCACATTTTCTTTATCCATTCATCTGTTGACGGACATTTAGGTTGTTTCCATGTCTTGGCTATTGTGAACAGTGCTGCTATGAACATCTGGGTGTATCTTTTTGGATTCGGGTTTTGTCTGGATATATGCCCAGGAGTAGGACTGCAGGATCCTATGGTAGGTCTATTTTTAATTTTCTGAGGAACCTCCATACTGTTTTCCATAGTGGCTGTACCAACTTACACTCCCACCAACAGAAAACATCATGTTAATAGCTATTTAGTATTCCACTTAAATGCCTAGCAGGAATTTGCTAATTTCTAAGAACCCAACTGGTGAGGTCTTCAAGCACAGCCTCTGCAAACTAAGTTGGAGGCAAGATGAGTCCAGTGAAGGATAGGGTGTGGGAGAAGGTGTTACCTTGCCCGTGAGGTGCAGGTGCTGACACAGAGTTGTCTGCCAGGCACAGATCCAATCAGGATCCTCCAGGTCACAGTAGCAGTAATAAAGTAGCACCTCCCCTTCACCATTGCTGTGGCCACTATAAAAAGAAAACCACAGGGGAAAAAGCATTTGAGTCACTGGCATAAGGAAAACACAATTCATAAGTGTACCCAGGCAGACTCAGAAGAAAGGCCTAATGGAGCAACTCATGCCTGCCTTTGCTCCTAACTATCATTCTCCCCCTGAAATGAGAAGCAATTCCTGTCTGTATTTGCTCTAAAGAAGACAATACCTGCACTGAACTCCTTCCTTTATAAACAAGTGAGCTTACTTTGATTTCCTTGTTTAATCATCATATCCATGAGATAGGTATTAATAACCCCTTTTCATAAGACAGCTGGAAATTTTAATCCACTCTGGCTTATACTCTAACACAAGGCAGTATCTGTTTTGAATCTCTCTCTGTACAAAAAGGTTTCACTTCCATTTTTTCATGTAATCCTGTTACCCATGAGACAGGTTATTATCATCCCCATTTTATAGCTGAATAAACTGAGCCCAACTCATCCCAGGTGAGACAGCTACAAAGTGACAGTCAGGACTGGAACACCAGTCTTCTGACACTAGAACCCATACTCTTTCTACTGCACTGTGCTGACTTTAACTAACTAGTTATGGGACCTGGGCAGGCGTCTTATCATCCCTGAGCCTTGAATTCCTCATCTGTAAAACTGGAGGACTGAAATAAACTGCATTTCTCAAAGTGTGCTCTGAAGCTGTTCTATGAAATCACATGTCTGAGAAATCCTGCAGATAATATCTCCCCTTTGAGAGTCACAGTGAAAGCCCCTCATTTATTGAAGGCTCTGGGCAGTCCTGCAAAAAAGAACATTTTAACCTAATGCTTCCCAAACTTAATTGTCTTTAGTATCTCTTTTCAACACCTGATAGCATCCTCCAGAGCTAGTGTTATACAGACATATTTTAGAGAATGATATAACAGATGATAATTAAGGTCCCATCCAGCTCTGGAATCTGTGACTGTCTCCTCAGTGCCCTCTTCATATTTCAGGGCCGAGTCTCCGAAACCTGCTTATCTATTTCAGAGCCTATCTATTTCCTGTTCTCTAAATTCCTGTAATGAATTACTGTCTGAGCCATACAACTGTAAGTGATAATTATATAGCCTGTCTCGTACCATCTGCTAAATGTTTCATGTATCCTTTTCTTTGTCTTTCTAACTAAAAAGCAGGGCCATGCAGAAGTGAAGAGACCACATTTGTATAGCACTTTATAGTTCACAAGTGCTCTTACCATCATCATTTTATACAATTCATATAGCAATTCTGTGAGGTAGGCAGAGCAGGCATTATTATTCCAGTTTAGAGGCGAGAACGTAAAGGTACAAAGAATTTTAGTGACTAGCTCAAGTCTGACTCCAAGTTCAATTCTCTTTCTAACTTTCTCTTCCTCTTTCTGATAAACAAAGGGAACTGGCATAACATGGGTGACAAAAATGTATCAAATTTGGGCATTTTCTATTCACCAAATAGTTTAGGAATTGCTTAAAATGAGAAATCTGTCCTCTAGAATTATGTAATATTATGATTTGGTGAGGTTTTCAAAGGCAGATTTAAACTTCTAATCCTATGCCTCAGTTCTAAAACTTAACATAGGGACTTCCCTGGTGGCACAGTGGTTCAGAATCTACCTGCCAATGCAGGGGACACGGGCTCAAGCCCTGGTCCGGGAAGATCCCACATGCCGCGGACCAACTAATCCCATGCACCACAACTACTGAGCCTGTGCCCTAGAGCCTGCACACCGCAACTACTGAGCCCGCATGCTGCAACTACTGAAGCCCATATACCTAGAGCCCATGCTCCGCAACAAGAGAAGCCAGCGCAGTGAGAAGCCCATGCACCGCAATGAAGAGTAGCCCCCGCTTGCCGCAACTAGAGAGAAAGCCCGTGCACAGCAACAAAGACCCAACACAGCCAAAGATAAATTTTTAAAAAATAATAATAAAATAAAATAAAACTTAACATACTTTATAAAACATTCAGCTCAGAAAACCACATTTGGCAACAAAACCCCCTTTTTAAGTTCTGACATTATTCAGGGTACAGGAACCATCAACATTTCTGGGCCTTCTGATTTCTCTTTGAAAAAAATACAATTTTCTGTTCTTTACCTCTGCCTAGAGAAGATAAGATTTAGGATGGCTTCCGAGAAACCCGGAGAACACTGTAAGCTGTGCGGGTATATGCTACCGCATAGGCTATGGTCTTCTATTATACATAGAACATGTTTATCGGCCTAGTTTAGGCGGTAGAGAAATTCTGTGCCTTAAGGATTTGCCATTTTAGTGGATGGGTGGTATCTCACTGTGACTGGAAAAACATTTTTTAAATTAAACGAAAGGTATAGAATGAAATTCTTACCTTAACAGCTCATCAGGGCTAAAGCAGCTTGTATCAGGGAGCCAAGCAGATACTTCATGGTTATGGGTAAGGTCTTCTTTGAAAGGGTTTCTTTTGTCTGCAGATTTAAGAGTCTTTGAGGTGCTTGATGTCACAGTCAGCTGCTTTAAAACAGAAGCAGTCTCATGGTAAATCTCATCAGCATGTTGTGTTGCCACATGTCTGTGGATGCTGGTCTGGTCTGTGAATAGTTGCTGACAGCATTTCCACCATTTTTCTTTATACTCAGAAGGAGGTGCTGGAAGTTCTTTAGTTTTGACAAAAAGGGCAAATGCCTACAATTAAATTTCAAATATGTCACTGTTAAATAACCTTAGGTTTCAGGCTAGAATGAAAGTCTCAGTGAAATCCCTTATCTTTCCACAGGGATTTCTAGTTTTACGTCCTACTGTTCTATAGAAGAACTTCCCGAGAGACTGAACTTCCTCCAAAAAGGAAATGGTCTAGGAAATTATGGAGTATACTTACTATGGAATATTAAGCAGCCAGTTTTAAATTACATGGGAAAATATAATATTAAATGAAAAAAACTGATAAAATTTGCTTATACAATGTAATCTCAACTACATTAAAAAGTACATTTTAAAAGACTGGAAAGACTACCAAAATGTTTTGATTTGTATAAAGAGGATTTAGGCTAATTGTTAAAAAAAATTTAAACAGAAGAGAAAATTATGGATGCACCATAACTCCTTTAACCAATTCTAAATGAGCGAGCTTTTTTTGTTTCCAATATTTGCAGTTATAAGCAATGGTGAACGAACATGCCATGCACATATCTTTCCATACGTCTTTACCCATCTACTTAGAATAACTATTTAGAAGAAAGTTTTGGAGGTGAAGAAGCATGAAATATTAAACTGTGAGAAATAGTGACTACCTGGAAAATCATACCAATTTATACACTCACCAGCAATGCATGAGGGTTCCATTTTATCCACAGCATTTTTAATCAGTATTTAATTTTTGTCAGTATTTTTAATATTGACCCAAATAAAAGGCAAAAGAAATATCCTGTTTTTATTTGTGTATCTTTGATTTAAGGTTGAATATTTTTTCATATTGATTTGATATTCTTTTCTAGCTTACCTGTTAATAGCTGTTGCCTATTTTTCTACTGTGGTATTTATCTTATCTTCTTACTGATTTGTAAGTGGTTTTAGTGACCTTTTGTTGATCATAGTTATCCAAATTTGTTTCCCAGCTTGTCATTCATTTTCAACTTTGTTTATGGTGTTTTTTGATGTATAAATGGAAGTTAAATGGTATCTATGATTATCAGCCTTTTTTCAAGGCTGAAAAAAATGGAAAGGTATTTTTACATATATATATATGTATCTATATATATTTTAAACAATTTTCTTAATGCATCTGAAGACTATAGTACAGCACCCAAAATTGGGCACTCTGAAGAATAACAATTATAAATATGGAGCATCACTTTTGGACTTTCCTCAGTCTGTACACAACCTTATCTGGACTGTCCCAGACTGAATCAGGATGGGGTCGTCTGAAATTACACTGGAGGGCATTTTTTAGCCTCTCCTGCAGTTAATCCTTCTGTATAGGCAAAAAAGAGAGAGAGAGAGAGATGGTGTGTATGTCAACTTAAGTGTTTCTTTGTATTATACTTAGAACTAAGGTGTATGCATCCAAGCCCTCATTATCATCGAGGCCTCAAAAAGTCATGGTCCTTAAAGAAATACTGTATAAAATCTGAATTTTTTCCTTCTTTCCTCCTTCCTTTGTCGAAAAGCCATCAGGCAGGCCTGAGCAAGATGGGAGGCCCAGTGTAAATGTGGCCTGCTGCTGGTCTTTTAGGGCCTCGGAAACAAAGCACTGAGGATCCAGCAGCAGCTTGGCCCGTGTGAGGTCTGTTCAAGAGAGATGCAGGCCAAGGCTTCCCTGGTGGCGCAGCGGTTAAGAATCCGCCTGCCAATGCAGGGGACACAGGTTCAAGCCCTGGTCCGGGAAGACCCCACATGCCACAGAGCAACTAAGCCCGTGTGCCACAAATACTGAGCCTGCGCTCTAGAGCCCACGAACCACAACTACTGAAGCCCACGTGCCTAGAGCCCGTACTCCGCAACAAGAGAAGCCGCCGCAATGAGAAGCCCGCGCACGGCAACGAAGAGTAGCCCTTGCTCGCTGAAACTAGAGAAAGCGCGTGCACAGCAGCGAAGACCCAACGCAGCCAAAAAGAAAATAAATAAATTTTTTAAAACAGAGAGAGAGACAAATTACTTCTCTAAAAAAAAAAGAAAGAGATGCAGGCCAGAGCTAGGAAGGCAGCTCAGAAGTGGGTGAGGCCTGTGTGGGGAAGGCAGGCCCTGGTGGAGGAGGCAGCTTGGCAGAGTGGGAAGACTGCATACAGGGAATAAGCAAGTAAGTCAATATATTGGGACTAAATGGAGCTAGGTTCTCCACCAATATGAAAAGGAGAGAGAGCGAGTTCCCTGGCCGTCCAGTGGTTAGGACTCCACGCTTTCACTGCCGAGGGCATGGGTTCAGTTCCTGGTTAGGGAACTAAGATCCCGCAAGCTGCACAGCACAGCCAAAAAAAAACTGGAGAGAGAATAAACCTTGTGATGTTGGAACGGAACTGAAAGTAATGGTATGAACTCATTTGATTTACACTGATATAAAAGTAAATATAAAAGTATGTGTATGATACATATGGATGTATGTATATTCATCTCTCTATATTCCTAGCTCCGTCCACCAGAGGTCCTGGGAGAAGCAATGAGCTCACCTAGCCCCCAGGTTTTGGTTTTTGACAATTCTCCACTAGAAAGAACCAGGGCTCCTTGAAGAAATGTCTGACTCCAGGGATGAGACAGGGAAAATACAAATGACCCTGAAACATCTTGTTGAATTAGAAAGTAAGGAAATGCTCAAAGAATGATGAGGGCAAGTCAAAAAGACATAGATACTAGCTTGAAGGGGCTCCCAGCCAAATCTGAGATAATCTGAGCATCAAAATAAATAATTATAGTAATGGATTATAGCCCACTGAATAAAACAGAATTCTTGAATGCACACTGATACAAATAAATTGGGAGGAAAGAAAGCTCTTCCTTACAGAAGAATGCCAAGTAAGAAATCTAGAAGGAATGAAGCAATTAGAAAATCACCATTTAGAAACCATCACGGTAATAATTCAGCAAAGAAACATCAATGGATCTAAAACTAGTAGATGAAAGTTGGTTGAGGAACAGGCTATTTACATAGTCTCAAAGTACTTCCCCCCAAATACTGAATAATTAAAAGGGAAAAAATAATTTTATAGCAAAGAAATCCGACAGGCACTTCCTTAATCAAGTACCCAAAATTAACATTGCCAGTAATGGGACAAATTGGCACTGTGACTGCATGACAGAACGCAGCCAGATGAACACAGCATCTTTTGTGGGGCAGTCTTATTAACAAAGCCATAACTTGAATCTAATCACAAGGAAACATGAGTGAAAATCATGAGACGTTCTACACCATAACTCATCTGTAATCTTCAAAAATGTCACAGTCATGATTTCAGGGAAAAAAATGAGAAAGTGGTCCAGATTGAACACTTATGAGACATAACAACTAAAGGTAACATGTGACCTTAGAGTGGATATGTAAAAGCCATTTGAGGCAACTGATGAAACATGAATGGAGCTGCTGGGCAGAGGGGAGTTGGGGGTCCTCTGTACAATTCTGGCAACCTTTCTATAAGTTTGAAATTATTGCAAAGTAACTTAAAAAAAAACCTTTCTGTACCCTTTGGGTTTCATTTTCAAGGAAATCTGTGTGAGATGAGGGTAGAAGGATGGTAGATAGGAAGTTATAAGCAGAGACATCTATTCTTCATTGACATGGAGCCAATATAAGATGATTTTGCAAAAGAGGGACAACAGATTGGAGGTAAGAAAACTAAGTCTCAATTGCACTTCCTCAGTCAAGTCATTTTCCTTTGAGCTTCAGCAGGTTTAGTCAATGATCCCTAAAAAAAGAATAAATGGCATAGAAGAATAGCATCCATACCACCCCTGTAACCCAATCCTCAGTAAGCCTGCAGCATTCCGGGCTGCTCTGTTCCTTCTCCCAACCAACGGAGCCCTGCCAGCTGGACTGGATCAGGAGTCTTAGACAGCAGTTGCCCTAATGCCTGTCTGTTCTCCTTATGACTAGGTTTCCCGGGTTCCTGGGATTCTTCCCATACCCTAGGTGGGAAAAGGAATCCAGCCCGTCTGTCTAGGATCTGTCCTCAAGTACTCCACCATAAATAAGTGTTCCAGAGCCACACCTTGCCTATGATTCTCCTTTGCTTGACACTGAACTAAGATTACTGGCTAATGGCTCTGACTAGACCTTACCTTGAACATGGCATCAGTCTAGTGTCTCACTAGCCCTCCACTCCCTGGAGGAAAACCTTGATGAGTTACTTCTAGGTATATCTACATTAACTATACCTACATGATCCTGAAATATCAACAGCAATTTTACCTTTTTCTTTGCAAATGAGTATTTCTTCTTTGTACTGACATCTAACTCTGCTTTGATACTGCTACTGGGATTGATAAGACTTGTGTCTTTCAAATCCAGGTCTGAAAACCTTAAAACACAGGCCTCCAGGTCATCTCCTTGGTCTGGTGAAGTGGAAGAAGGCATCTGGTTTGGTTCCAGCAGTGAGGCAGACTCCTTTCAGTTAACTATCTCCTAGGAAGTAAGCAAGGGAAAAACAACAATGTCCAAGTCTTTGATTACTACTTGAAGTAAACTTGAAGCTAATCAATCATGCAAATGAGCATGGGTCCAAGTAGCTCAAGCTATCCATCCATTCATTTACTCGTTCATCCAGGAAATATTTATTTAGCACCAATTCTATGCCCAGCACTGTTCGAGGCCCTGGAGATATAGCAGTGAATGAAGCAGAAAAAGTCTCTGTCTTCTTAGACCTCACTTTCCAGTGGGGAGAGAGAGAAGGTAAACAAATGAATAAATTGTTTTTAAAAAATAGTCAGATGGTAAAAAGGGCTATGATGACAACTAAGCAAAGTAAGGAGACAGAGTCACCAAGGGGTTCTTTAAAATTCAGAGGGTAAGTAAAGTCTTTCTGAGGCAGTAGCATTTCAGCAGAAACCTGAATTAAGAGGGCAAGCCATGCAAACATTTAGGGAAAAAGATACCAAAAAAGCACCAGGTGCAACCAAAATCAACCAAGCTTCCTGTTAGTACCTTCAATTATAAATGTTTTGTTCTTTTTTGTCCCCTAATTTTTGAGCTGGGCAAATTCCCTTACTTAGAAGAAATAACTACCAAAAGAGCCTCATTTTAATGAGCCAGAAGAAATATACAAACTGCTATTGTGGCCAAATCTTGTCAAAATGGACACAGTACAACCAACATGGTGTTTTTTGGTAAAGCCAATTTTACAAGTGACAAATGTGAAGAACATGAAAGACTGGGGAAAGCATGGGCTTCGGACTGTGGTGCAGCTGGGTGCAAGTGTGTGAACCTGGGCAGGATATTTAACTTTTCTGAGTTCTAATTCCCAAATGTGTAAAATAGAGATGACAGTATCCTACCTTGCAGGACTATAGTGAGGACTGGAAAGGACTATGTAGCCTTTGACACATATGTAGTTCCCCTACCACTCTAGGCTCATCTAAGACAACACTCTCCCTCCTGTATCCTATCCTGGCCATGCTGGACTTCGCCTAGTTCTGCAAACGAGCCCTGCTCTCTCTTGCCTCAGGGTCTCCACACATGCCTTTCACACCACCCCAAAATGACCTCCCCTCACTCTAAACCCTCTTTCAGTTCTCACTGTAACTTATTTATGTATTCTTAATTATTATTTGTGGGGACTCTGCTATGTGCCTGACAGATAAAATAGTGATGCAGATGCAGGTCTTAATGAAACTGTTAAGGTCCTTGTTAACTTGGAGCTTATGTTATAGTAAGAGAAGAGACACTACGTAAACAAAAAAACATGAAAATATCAGTGATAAGAGCTACTGCTTCTCAGTTTTCTTTGTTGCGGATCCTCCTTATCATCCCAACCTCTAAATGTTCAATCACTCTATCTACACTCACCTTTGAGGTGATCTTCATCTAGTCCCAGGGACTTATAAACTATATTTACTTCAGAATAATCGGGCAAGGGGAGAAAATATAGGTAAAAGTAGATGGGACATTAGTTGGTAATTGCTGAAGCTGGTTGATAAAGTCCATGGGGGTTCATTATATAAATTCCTCTACTTCTGTAAATGTTTGAAGCTTCCATGAAAAAATTAAAAATGGAAACAATCGTAAAGGAAATTTTATGTTTAGAACACTATACGCTAGATGACTCCAAATTTATATCTCCAGGCCAGGCCTCTCCCCTGAACTCCAAATTCATATAACCAATGTCTACTGGATGGCTTCAGCTGGAAGGCTAGGAGGCTGTTCAAATGCAACTGTTAAAACCAAACTCTTAACTTGCTCTTCCTCAGTCTTCCTTACCTCAGTAAACAATTCCGTTCTTCCTGTTACTCAGACAAAAAAACTTTGGGATTCTCATCTCCTTACTTTTTCAGACTATTGAAAAGTCTATCAATTCTGCTTTTGAAATACAATGACATCAGACCACACTGCACCACCTTCACTACCAACCTCATTCAAGCCATCATTTCTTGACTGAATTACTGCAGTTGCCTAACTGCCCTGCTCCTGTAGAAGCCACAGACGTAACTATTAAAAAATAAGTCAGATCGCCCTCCAAAGGCTTCTAAATGTACTAAGATAAAAGTCCAAAGTCCTTACAAAGCCCCTTCCACCACCTCCCTAATATTATCTTCTCCCACTTTTGCTCACTACCTCTGATTGCACTGTTTGCTGGTTCCTGAATGGGTCATCAGCACTGAGAAAGCAGGGGGTTTCCTTTGTTCACCTCTGCATCCTCAGCATCTAGAACACTGCCTGGCACACAATAAATATAACATATTTGTCAAATTAAATAAAGAGTGATTGGGTGGCCAGGGAAGCCTTCACCAAGGGCCTGATGTTTGAGCTGAGACCGAAATGACAAGGAGCCATCCATGCAGACTTAGGAGCAGAGATATTAAGACAAAGGAAATAATAAGTATACATTCCTCAAGTGGGAACGAGCTTGACTTACTGGAGGTACAGAAAGAAAGTCAGAGGGGTTGGAATACAGTGATGAGAGAGTAGAACCCTGTAGGAGAGGTTATGGAGTTTTTTTGCCACGGAAAGCTGTAAACAAAGGAATAACGTGATCTGCTTCTGGATCAGTTCGGAAAGTAGAGTCGGCAGGGTCTACCGATAGATTGTTCCATAGGAACAATCCTACCTACATTTTTGGATTAAGCAATAGAATGGATGGTGCCATTTACTGAAATGGGTAAGACGGAAGGAGGAATAAGTTAGGCCAGGAGAGTGAGACATAAGTTCCATTTCAGACGTGTGAAATTTCAGATGGCCATGGACAAGGCAGTTGGATAAGCAGCTGTGGTGCTCATCAGAGATGTCAGGGCGGGAGATATTCACATACACGTATGGAGATATCCAATAACTACTGAAAATATTACTAAAGCAATCACCCGTTCCTTCCTAAACAACTCGGAGGCGCGAGAGGTCAGATGACAGCCAGAGGGTAGCCCCGGAGTAGCAAGCTCACACTAGGGAGGGTCTTTCTGTCCCCGGGGCGGCTAGAGCGGCGCTGCCTCCCACCCGGGCCCCACCCCGCGCGCCGGGCCTGGCCCAATCTCTCCGCCCAGCTTTCCCAAGCCGGCAAAGGCCCGGAAGTGGGAGAAGGATGAGCACGTACCCGCCTATCCTGATCCTTTCTTAAATCTTTCTTCACGGAAAGGTCTCCGCCTAGCAACTGTCACCGCTCACTGCCCTCGCACCTCCAGCCCCAGCCTGTGTTTAAGTAGGAAGGAACGCCGGGGACCTCACCTAACTCCGGAAGTCTAGGCCGTTAGAGAAAGGGCCGCCGGGAAAACCTCCGAGAGGCCCAGGCGTGGGAGGGTCTGAAGTGGAGGCGGGGACTAGAGCGTCCTTCCTAGACCATTGGCCGCCTGGCGTGGCTCGCGGCCGACGGGCTCGGGCTGGCTGAAAAGGCGGTGCTCTCCGCCTGGCCCCGGAAAGACTTCGAGGGAAGGCGGGCGAAGGAAGCAGCCGAGAGGCGGAGGTAGCCCGAGAGGGCGGTTGGGAGCGGAGCAGACGCCCGCGGCCTGGTGAGCTTCCAGACGCCGGCCCTCGCGGATCCAAGCCCGCATAGCCACCAGGCCACCTCTCCCTCTTGTGCTTCCGGGAGCCGTCGCGAGCGAGTGCGCCTGCGCGACGGCCACTCCGCGCGCCTCACCGCTGTCCTCTCGCCGGCCGGCTGCCCGAAGGTTCCTGCCGCGCTTCCCGCCCGGCGTTTCGGCTCGGCGGCGCACCGGCGTGCGGCATGTCACGGCGACGGCACAGCGACGAGAACGATGGTGAGTGCCTTGGGCTCGGCCGCCGAGGCCGCGCCCAGGAGGGGTCGAGCTTTGGCTTCTTTGGTCTTCGGGTCTCGAGCGAAAGGATGGGAAGCCCTTCCCTCCGGGAGCGTTCGGGGAGCCGCGGAGAGAAGCGGGTGGTACAGCGAGAGTGTGGCCGGGCGACTTCTGAAAAGCCCCTGCTTCTCCCCACCCCGCCTCCTTCAGTCGTCGGCCGAGGAGCGGCCTGGTGGACCCCTGGTCTCTAAGGACTCTTCAAGATTTGGCCCTTAGCACCGCCGAGCAGGGAAGTACACCTGTGTCTGTGCCGCCGCCTCTTAGGGATAGTGACAGGGACCCACTCATCCCCGTGTCTCGTTTTGACCCTCAAACTGCACCTAAAAAGGGCTCCCAGAAGACGAGAGACCTGATGAATCGCAATCTGAGCTCTCTCCTGTACCGGTCATCCGTCGTTTTGCCTTTTTTGAAGCGGCAAGGAAAGAAATCGGTTTCTTATCCACACCCAAGAGGTCTCTAAAAAAAAAAAGATGTACGTAGGTTGTTGTGTTAGATTTTGAACTGGCCGTAAGCATATTTCTCTCGTGTAAGAAAAAGTGCTGGAAGACTGGAGAGCTCGTAGAGATTTAGATCTAAATTCTCATCTCCATTTGCATGGTTGCGCTCGTGGGGATCATGGAGTTGCCATCATAAAAACCAAGAATAATTTTGCTAGTTAAAAATAGAAAAAGTGCTTACATTACAAAAATCAGTCAAGAACACACATCCAAAAAAAGAAAAACTAACAGTAATTCTGTTATTAATATTTTAGGGTATTGTTCTTTGAAAAGAGTGTAGTGTAGTGGTTAAGAGGCCAGACTTTGGAATCAGAGGGCTTAAGTTCAAAGCTGGACCCTGCCATTTACTTTGTGATCTTGCCCAGGTTATATCACCTCTTTAAACCTTAGTCTGTAATATAGAAGTAATGATACATACCTCTCGGTTTTGTGAGGATTAAACGAGGTAACACATGTGACTGATTGCTCATGATGGCGTGTATTTTATCACCTGTTAATGCTTAAGAGGTGATAAACATTAGCAGATGTCGACAATGTAAGAAAAAGTACAGAACAGAACATTTGAATTAATTTTCTCCACTAACATTTTTCTCTCCTTGAATGTTGGGGCACTTTGGGGCAGGAGTAGAATCCCACTAATTTAGTTTTAACAGTGAAATATCAGATTTCTGCTAGGGCATGGCTTGAGAGGATATATTCTAGTTCAGCCTTCTCATCTGACACTTAAGGGTCTAAAATTTTAGTGTAATTAACATGGAGACACCATTAGCAGTGCCCAGGCACCAGTAATACCTGGAATACCCTGGAAAGCAAGTCCAAGGTTCTTGTCACTACACAGGTATTACTATGCTGCATGCTTTGATTTTTTTTTTTTTTTTTTAAACACAGGAGGCTTCTTTGTATAATGTACATACAGGGCACAGAAAATAGTTTTCAGGTGCTTTGCCTTTGATTAATTAAAAACTTAATCTCCTAGAAGTCATCACTTGGGGTTTGGAGAAGTTGAGGCTTTTAAAGTTCTTCCCATTTTCTTTGCTCTTCTCATGCTTTCTCTACTCTTCTTCTTCTCTCTTCTAGGGCATCCCTAAAGGGAGAGAAAATGTTTCCAAGGGGCAGCCTGGAGAAATTGGGTGTGAATATGTAGGAAAACAACTTTGGCTTTGGTTATTGGGATGCTGGCATAACTTTCTTAGGAGTTAGCTTCTGGCAGCTAAATCACTGTCCATTCGGGTCTTGCTGCAGGAACCTCAGAATAAATACGTAAAGAAAACAAAATAAGGAGTTAATTAACCAGAGTTTACTATGAATAATATAGTAGTCGAGGGGCAGTTTATAGTGCCTCTTAGATACTACACCAAGTCTGGAACTTTTGTAAATTGCAGAAGTTTGGGTAATGAACAACTAGGGTTTATCCTAAATGGTGATCTGAATCAAATATTTTAGATACTTTTCTTTTGGTTAAGCATCTACTAATTTTTTTAAAAATCAGAAATATTGGAAGCTTAAATACTGCAGAAAGCTATTTTAAAATAGGCTGAATTATTATTGTTGTATTAAATAGATGCATCTGAGCATTTCTGGATTATTGTCAGCTCTTATCAGTCACTGACTACCATGGCTTTTCATATGGCTTGACTAGATATAATAATTTATTCAACAAATATTTAACAGTGCCAGGCACAGTTCTAACTACTGACAGTACAGCAGTGGACAATATAAAGATGCCCTTTTACAGGCAGACAACAATCAAGTAAATATAGTGTATCATATGGTGTTAAGTGCTATGGAGAAAAAGAAAACTGGGTAAAGAGAGTAGAGGCTGCTGTCGGGGAGGAGTTGCCATTTTGTATTGGTTGGTCAGGGAAGGCCTCACTGAGAATCGCATCTGATCAAAGACCTGCAGGAGGTGAGGGGGCAAACCAGATGGCAGTGTGGGGGAAATGCAGTAGTCTAAGCAAATGGAGCCTGAAGTGCAAAGGCTTTAAGGCGAGAGTATTCCTATCATCCTGAAACAGCAAGGAGGCCAGTGTTGCTGTAGCAGAGTGAGTGAGGGGGAGAGTTGTAGGAGAAAAGAGGATCAGCTCACAGAGGGCAATTTTAAAATTGTATCTCTGTGCTGAGACTAGAGTGTCCTTGATCCAAGGAGATAAGTTCCGGAAGCTATACCAATGAAGTTCACCTAGAGATGGATTTATAGACAAGGAAAGGAAAGTCCTAAATGGAAATTAATGTGTATGGATACTGGTCCAGTGCTAAATCTAACTCATTTCTTAGACGCTTTTTAAGAATGTCTCTGAAGCTTTTCAGTTATTTTGGATATACATACAATAGATGTTCAATATATTGCTTTGTTCTTTTAAAGAAGTTTTTAGATTGTCCATAATCTTGGCCAAAACCCCATATTAGTCCCTTTTAAGCTACTTAGAATTAGGTCCTTACCTTTTAGGTGGTGACTGTTCTTTTACCTAACTATAGAAAATAAAATGAATAGAAGGGGCTTCCCTGGTGGTGCAGTGGTTGAGAATCCGCCTACCAATGCAGGGGACGCAGGTTCATGCCTCGGTACGGGAAGATCCCACATGCCGCGGAGCAGCTGGGCCTGTGAGCCATGGCCGCTGAGCCTGCGCGTCCGGAGCCTGTGCTCCGCAACGGGAGAGGCCACAACAGTGGGAGACCCGCGTACCACAAAAAAACAAAAAAAAAGAAAAAACAAAACAAAACAAAAACGAATAGAAGTGAAGGGATTTGTAATTCTGACAAAAAGTATAGTTTGTTTCAGAAGTGATGGTTACTTCTTTAAATCTGCAGGATCGAGGTGCTTTACTTTTCCCCTTTCCCTTGTTTTTGTTACTTTCTCTTTTACAGAGTTGGTTTTTGTTTCCACTTTGTGGGTCTAAAATTTTTTATAGTACATATAATTCTAAATAAGGATATAAGATGTGTAGTACAGTGTATCCATATAGAATAAGGATCACCTTACAGGCGAAAAATTATTTGGTGTATTAAGATTCTTTCTGATGGCTTTTTTGTTCTGATGGCGTTTTTATTTGGCTGCATTGGATCTTAGTTGCTGAGCATGGGCTTTTTCTAGCTGCGGTGCACGGACTTCTCTTGTTGCAGAGCACAGGCTCTAGGCGCACAGGCTTCAGTAGTTGTGGCACAAGGGCTCAGTAGTTGTGGCTCGTGGGGTCTAGCGTGCAGGCTCAGTAATTGTGGCACACAGGCTTAGTTGCAATCTTCCCAGATCAGGGATCGAACCCGTGTCCCCTGCATTGGCAGGTGGATTCTTAACCACTGTGCCACCAGGGAAGTCCCTTTCTGATGGGTTTTAATAGAGACTTGCTTCTCTCTTCTAGCCAAGGTGTCAGAATGAAGTGCTAATGTATAGCTTTAATTTACATTGTAAAACTTCTACTTAGTTAACATGTTAATATAAAATCTGTTGTTGTTTTGGGAGCTACCTTAGATATGCTTTCTTGAGGGTAGGTGAAAACAGCTCATTCCCAAAATTTTATTCTTCTTTAAAGTGCTTTATTCTACTTCCCCATGCTCTTGCCCACATTCTCTTGAGTTCAGTATCCTGTTACTGTGCATGAGTTCACATTGTGTCTGTACGTCCCCCTCCCACCCCTCTTTATATTCTCTCCAATATCAGGTGAGTGTGGGGCATCTCTTACTTCTTAATACTTTCTGCCTCTTCTCATTCTCCAAGCATAGTAAAAATGAGAAGAAGAAGAGAAAAGAAGAGTTACACTTCAGAGATAGGACTGTATACTGTATTTTCTAGTTTTTCTTCAGAAATCCTACCTTCTCTCCCCACAGCAGTATTTTCTTCTTTTCAGTCTTACAAGAGGGCCTAGGAGGGTTGCTTTAAAGACTGGGGTATAATTCTAAACTGATTTGAGAACAAGCCAGCTGGATGGTTAATTTAGAGAGGGTGTGGAGGTGGGATGTGGGATAAAGGGTTTTGGCATAGTAGATGGGCCAGAAAGAAAGGAACAATGGTTAAAGTTTAAAAAAAAAAAAACTGCTCTCATTCAGCTAGTTTTTTAGCATCTGCATTCTCCCAGCCTTATCAGAATCTGGTTCTGAAGAACATTTAGTATATTCTGCTTTCTAGAACAGAGTTTCTCAACATCAGCACTGTTGCCATTTTGGGCTGGATTATTCTTTGTTGTTGGGAGTTGTCCTGTGCAATGTGGTATGTTTAGTAGAATCTCTGGCCCCTGCCCACTGGATGACAGAGTTGTGACAACTAAAAATGTCTCCAGAGATTGCCAAGTGGCTCCTGGGGGACAAAAATCCAACCCAGTTGAGAACCACTGCTTTTGGAGAAGGCTATTTTAACGTCCTGGCTGATAGCTTATATAAACATCGCATCAAATATGTCATTTTTTTCAATGAATGAATCCTGGAAATAGAAGTCCTTTGTGTCGAATTTGGCTCTTGGGGTGGTGGAACCTTTATAGAGATCCTGTGACTTCAGTTTAATGTATATTTGAGAATCAAGGTCACTGATCCCACAATACCACACATGTCCACAACTTTACACGGACACATATCTCCAGGAATACATCACAGCTGTCATGCTGCATGTGTATTATATTTTTTATGGCATTATCCCTTCAAAACTATCCCTTCAAAATTCAGTGGTTATTTAAACCAGATCCTAATGATAACTAAGGGGCTGGGGGGGGGGTCAAAGCACACAGTGCTTTGCCCTGTGGCCTTTTATAATACTTTGTTTGGCCCTATCTAGAAAGTAATAGATCAGTTTTATTCACCTTGAGTTCAGGTGGTAAGTACCTGAAGATCATTTCAGACATTGGAAAAATTTTTAACACCCCAAGCTTAGAATAGCCAAGTGCTGTGTTTTATGAAAATCATTGTATTTTTCAAGCCAAATGTTCCAGTGGCAAGTAAGTAATTATGAACTCTGTAAAAATGGTTCAGTTCCTTTGGCTGTACAAGTCTGGAGAAGATTAAAAATATAACTTGCTACTGAGTAATCCTATATCTGCAGATTTTCATTATTAATACAGATCTCCAACACAGTTACAGATTATTGCTTCCTTGTTCACATGCCATCCTAATAATCTAATTGGTGGAAGTTAAAAATTGAATTATACTGGGAGACTAGCCAACATTGTGTGTAGCAACAGCATCATGTTCCATATTTAACACCTTATTTGAAATTTTTTCAGCTTTATGTTAGTCCACAAAAGGATATAAGGTGGGTATGTTGAGGTTTTAAACAAAATATTGGTAGTAAGAGATCACTAACAGCAAGACCGAAAATACACAGTCCAGTGCTTAAGGATGATTTGTAGCACAGCTTCATTCAAATTGAACTCTTTAGCGACCAAAATGACAGAGAGAAGACTGCTGATGATTTCAGAATGGTAGTTTTTATTTGTTTGCACAACTCTGAATGACACCGTTTTTGAACATAATAGGATCAGTAAAGTACGGAACCAAGAGCTGGTTAAAGCAGGAAATCATAAAACATATACCTTTTCCCCACTGATTGTTTGATATAGTTAGTACTCAGGACTTTTCTTTGAGTATGTCTGCTGATTGTAATTCTCATTGTTTGGGATGAACTAGACCCTAGTGCTGCAAGGTCTGTAGAACCAAAACCATTAATTGAAGAGTTAAGAGCTCAGACATTTGTAAAAACTAGTGAGGAATCCTAATGTTTTATGCTCCCTTTCCCATCTTTTGAAGTTTTCCTCTTCATACCTTTCTTTTTTAAAAACTTTTTTCCCCCCAATCAAGTCTTTCCACAGCATTCAACTTGGTTTTTACACCCATATTTCATCAGTTTACATAATTTTCATTATTAAAATAATGAGTACTACTGGCACTGACAGGTTTCAGGAACAAGTGACTAAGGATGAATAAACAACTCAAGTTCAAAGAATGGGAGTAGCCATACATGAGTGTTACAGGGAGTCTTCCAACTGCTAGTGGTTAGCATGTTATGGGCACCTTTGCTGCCTATCCATAGAAATGGACAGGGCTGCTGCATTGCGTTGCTTCATGGGGGCACTATAATCACAAAATTTAACATAAATAATGCTTCCTGGAGTTATTATGGTGCCACTGGGTATGGAGACTGTTGGTTGATCTAGCCTTGTCTGAGAAGTGGAGGGTCAGTTAAGCACTTCTACTGTGTGTAAATAGTAGGGCTTCTGGTACAAAAGTGATTATAGCATTAAAAAAGTTAACGTTTTTGATAACAGATTCATCGTGTAATGTTCACTTTTTTACATTGTTGAAACAGGGGGACAGCCTCACAAAAGAAGAAAGACCTCTGATGCAAATGAAACTGAAGATCATTTGGAATCTTTAATATGCAAAGTAGGAGAAAAGGTATGATCAAAATAAGCAGAGACTGTGATGGGCTTAGGGTTGTAGTTAACTGTGCTTGATTAGTTTCTGCATCTGCAAGCTCAATGATCTAAGTTGTGGGCAAAGTTTGTATTGCCATATATCTATATCCCGAAGTAAATGCATATTAAAAGCCTTGGAATGCAGAGAGTTAAATGTTATTAGTAATTTTCACAGGATATGAGTCTTAGAAGGGACCTTAGGGAATAGTCCACTCAATTTAAAAATGAAGACCAGGGGCTTCCCTGGTGGCGCAGTGGTTGGGAATCTGCCTGCCAATGCAGGGGACATGGGTTCGAGCCCTGGTCTGGGAAGATCCCACATGCCGTGGAGCAGCTGGGCCCGTGTGCCACAGCTACTTAGCCTGCCCTCTGGAGCCCGTGAGCCACAACTACTGAAGCCCGCGCACCTAGAGCCCATGCTCCGCAACAGGAGAGGCCACCATAATGAGACGCCCACACACCACGGCGAGGAATAGTCCCCGCTGGCCACAACTAGAGGAAGCCTGTGCACAGCAATGAAGACCCAATGCAGCCAAAAATAAATAAATTAAATAAATAAATTAAAAAAATTTTTTTTAATGTATTAAAAAAAAAATGGAGACCAAGGAAGTTCTGGATAGGTGAGGTAATTTGCCCAGTCATACAGTTAAGTGAATTAGTTAGAGAAGTAGAATAGAGCCCAGAATGTCCTCCCATTTCTAATACTTGTTTTGCTGTCTTAGATTGCTTTTTTAATTTTATTCGTTCTCTTTTCATGGTTTTCTAAGGAATAGTAACAACCTGAATTTATTTATACTAAACTGTCAGTGCCTTATGTGTAACTTTTTTATCGTCACCTAGAAAATTTTAATGCACTAATTGCTGAGTACTTGACAGGTATTTAATATGCTATCCTCTACAGAGTGCCTGCTCTTTGGAGAGCAACCTAGAAGGCTTGGCTGGCGTTTTGGAAGCTGATCTTCCTAACTATAAGAGCAAGATCTTAAGACTTCTTTGTACAGTGTATGTATACAAAAGATTTATGAATCCAGGTGATAATGTATTATCTACTCTTAAATGCTTGTGAATGTTCAGAAGATGTGTTTATGTTTCATATGTCATCTCCTTTCATTCTGTGGGGAATTTGTCAAATGAAATGACCTTTTGCCCTTTGGCGAACTCAGCGATAAATAGGATGAAAATTGAGCATTTTCTTTGTTTCGTTTCTTGTATCCTTAGAATCATTTGAGTTGACTACTTTTAAGTGAGAAAGTAGACAACTTCACATTCACGATTTTCTTTTAAGCACATACAATTAAATATATATAATAGAGTTTAATTTATACTTTAAATCAGTAGTATCAAACATGTTTGAGAACCAGTCACTTGAGTAACAATAGCCCTTCTTAGAAGGCTGAAGATACTTTTGAAGCTATGACATATAATAGGCATAATCTTTCTCTGAATTAGGTTAGCTAGAACGAGTATCAGCATTTAATTTGTAAGGACATTAGAATGGGAAAAGTCTCACATGAAATCATGAAACAGTCTCTCCCAACAGTGGAATTAGCAATCCAGACTTCCTCATCACTCAGGTGGACATTGGTCACTCTAAACTGTATGCTTTGCAAAGGAGGATCTATGACTTCTGGATAAAGGAGTCTTCATTATAAAGGTGCCTTAAAATGTTATTTCAGTTATTTTAAAATAATGGGTTTTTTAAATTGCTTACAGCCCAGTTTTGAAATTTAAAAATGTACACACAAATTGAAGCTATCTGTGGATTTCACTTTAATATCTCATAAAGTACAAATAATTTCAGATACAATTTTTTTAAGGAATCTAGTTAATATTCAAGAAGACATGTCCTTAGACTAAGAAACTTAATACTAAGAAAAGTTATTTGGCTATAGTTATCCGTAGATTCCTTCTGTTCTGAAAGCATTTATTAGAATAGAGTAGATTTATGCTTAAACTCTGATGGAAGCCATGACTTTGAAGCAGGGGAGGGTTGAGGAGGAATTGTTACTGTTAATGCAGTTATTTTTTTAAAACCTAAATTGTCCCTAACACTCTTTGCTAGGAACCTTGGGAAAATGCAAAAAGTATAAGAGAATCTGAACAATCAGGAGTTCCCATTTGCTTTTCTTCTTTGAGCTGATTTCTAAAGGCTGCCTAAAATAGGGATCAACATTTGCTTTTTTCAAAGATTTATTATTGTAATCCTCTTCTCTGCTTTTCAAATAACTTTAATGAAAATTAACACACTTGAGTAAGCAAACTGGATGTAAAGAAATCTTACTCTGTCAGAGTACCATGTTAAAAATTCAACAATTTAACTGACAGGAACTGGTTTTAGTTCTGAATTTTTTCTAAGCAACTAGAATAGTGTTTCTCAAAGTGAAATTCTGATCCCATGACATTTGGTCGGCTAAGTTTAGCAATGTTGATTGCTCCATCTCCCCCTTAATGATTCTGCATTAAAGAACCTTGTTTCACTCAGCAATTGCCAGATATTTTACCATGGAAACCATTTTCTGTAGACCTGCTATTCAATTCCACTAAGCACATTGGAAGAAAAACTGGTTTAGTGTCAGTTATATCTATTTTAGTTTGATTTCACAATTAGAGTGTTTTACTTTCTTAACTCTTGGATTAACTAATTAGAATTAAAATGAAAAAATTGAGGGAGCCATGTCTGCAACTCTTCTCAATATTTTTGCCTTTTCTGACATTGTTTTAAAAACATAGCTAAATGTCATGCTTTTCTAAAGTTAGTAAAACAATTTAAAATTTTATATAGTATAAAATTCAGCAATTTAATGCTGTTGTTTTGGGATCTTCTTATTGTGCTGGGTTCTCAAATCAGTGCACGTCTGTTACCTGAGAAGTTGACAATTTATACAACATTAGTTGGACTACTAAATGCCAGGAATTACAACTTCGGTGGAGAATTTGTAGAAGCCATGATTCGTCAACTTAAAGAATCGTTGAAAGCAAACAATTATAATGAAGCTGTATATTTGGTAAGTTTTTTGTTTTTTTGGCTTTGGGGGAGCTTTTTGGTATGTTATGACTTAGTGTTGGGATGAAGGGGAGAGGTGAGCTACAACCAAATAATTTATTTTTTCTCTTGAAATACAGTTCCCCACTCACCACAACAGCTGTTCTTTTGAAACCATTCTTTTTTTTTTTTAATCTTTATTGGAGTATAATTGCTTCACAATACCGTGTTAGTTTCTGTTGCACAACAAAGCGAATCAGCCATATGCATACACATGTCCCCATATCCCCTCCCTCTTGAGCCTCCCTCCCATCCTCCGTATCCCACCCCTCTAGGTCATCGCAAAGCGCCGAACCCATCTCCCTATGCTATGTTGCTGCTTCCCACCAGCCAACTGCTTTACATTCGGTAGTGTATATATGTTGATGCTACTCTCACTTCGCCCACCCACCCCATGTCACCAAGTCCATTCTCTATGTCTACCTCTTTATTCCTGCCCTGCAACTAGGTTCATCACTACCTTTTTTTTTTTTTTTTTTTTTTTTTTTTTTTTAGATTCCATATATATGCGTTAGCATATGGTATCTGTTTTTCTCTTTCTGACTTACTTCACTCTGTATGACAGACTGGGTCCATCCACCTCACTACAAATAACTCAATTTCGTTTCCTTTTATGGCTGAGTAATATTCCACTGTATATATGTGCCACATCTTCTTTATCCATTCATCTGTCAGTGGACACTTAGGTTGGTTCCATGTCCTGGCTATCGTAAATAGTGCTGCAGTAAACATTGTGGTGCATGTCTCTTTCTGAATTATGGTTTTCTCAGGGTATATGCTGAGTAATGGGATTGCTGGGTCATATGGTAGTTCTATTTTTAGTTTTTTAAGGAACCTCCATACTGTTTTCCATAGTGGTTGTATCAATTTACATTCCCACCAACAGTGTAGAAGGGTTCCCTTTTCACCATACCTTTTCCAGCATTTATTGTTTCTAGCTTTTTTGATAATGGCCATTCTGACTGGCGTGAGGTGATACCTCATTGTAGTTTTGATTTGCATTTCTCTAATAATTAGTGATGTTGAGCATCTTTTTATTTGCCTCTTGGCTATCTGTATGTCTTCCTTGGTGAAATGTCTATTTAGGTCTTCTGCCCAATTTTTAACTGGATTGTTTGTTTTTTTGATTGAGCTCCATGAGCTGTTTGTATATTTTGGAGATTAATCCTTTGTTTCATTTGCAAATATTTTCTCCCATTCTGAGGGTTGTCTTTTTGTCTTGTTTATGGTTTCCTTTGCTGTGCAAAAGCTTTTAAGTTTAATTAAATCCCATTTGTTTATTTTTGTTTTTATTTCTGTTACTCTAGGAGGTGGGTCAAAAAAGATCTTGCTGTGGTTTATGTTTGAGTGTTTTTCCTATGTTTTCCTCTAAAAGTTTTATAGTGTCTGGTCTTAACATTTAACTCTTTAATCCATTTGGAGTTTATTTTTGTGTATGGTGTTAGGTAGTGTTCTAATTTCATTCTTTTACATGTAGCTGTCCAGTTTTCCCAGCACCACTTATTGAAAAGGCTGTCTTTTCTCCATTGTATGTTTGTGCATTGATTTTGTATCCTGCAACCTTACCAAATTCATTGATTAGTTTTCTGGTGGCATCTTTAGGATTTTCTATGTATAGTATCATGTCATCAGCAAACAGTGGCAGTTTTACTTCTTCTTTTCCAATTTGTATTCCTTTTATTTCTTTTTCTTCTCTGATTGTTGTGGCTAGGACTTCCAAAACTATGTTGAATAAGAGTGGCAAGAGTGGACATCCTTGTCTTGTTCCTGATCTTAGTGGAAATGCTTTCAGTTTTTCACCATTGAGTATGATGCTTGCTGTGGGTTTGTCTTATATGGCCTTTTTTATGTTGAGGTAGGTTCCCTCTGTGCCCATTTTCTGGAGAGTTTTTATCATAAATGGGTGTAGAATTTTGTCAAAAGCTTTTTCTGCATCTATTGAGATGATCATATGGTTTTTATTAATTTTTTAATGTGGTGTATCACATTGATTGATGTGCATATATTGAAGGATCCTTGCATCCCTGGGATAAATCCCACTTGATCATGGTGATCCTTTTAATGTGCTGTTGGATTCTGTTTGCTAGTATTTTGTTCAGGATTTTTGTATCTATGTTCATCAGTGATAATTGGTCTATAATTTTCTTTTTTGTGATCTCTTTTTCTGGTTTTGGTATCGGTGATGGTGGCTTCGTAGAATGAATTTGGGAGTGATTCTCCCTCTGCAATGTTTTGGAAGAGTTTGAGAAGGATTGGTGTTAGCTCTTCTCTAAATGTTTGATAGAATTCGCCTGTGAAGCCATCTGGTTCTGGATTTTTGTTTGTTGGAAGATTTTTAATTATGGTTTCAATTTCATTACTTGTGATAGATCTATTTATATTTTCTACTTCTTCCTGGTTCAGTCTTGGAAAATTGCACCTTTCCAAGAGTTTGTCCATTTCTTCATGGTTGTCCATTTTATTGGCATATAGTTTTTTGTAGTAGTCTCTTATAATCCTTTGTATGTCTGCAGTGTCAGTTGTGATTTCTCCTTTTTCATTTCTAATTTTATTGAATTGCGTCCTCTCCCTTTTTTTCTTGATTAGTCTGGCTAAGGGTTTATCAACTTTGTTTATCTTCTCAAAGAACCAGCTTTTAGTTACATTGATCTTGGTATTGTTTTCTTCATTTCTATTTCATTTATTTCTGCTCTGATCTTTATGATTTCTTTCCTTCTACTGACTTTGGGTTTTCTTTGTTCCTCTTTCTCTAGTTGTTTTAAGTGTAGAGTTAGATGTTTATTTGATATTTTTCTTGTTTCTTGAGGTGAGATTGAATTGCTATAAACTTCCCTCTTAGAACTGCTTTTGCTGCATCCCATAGGTTTTGGGTTGTCATGTTTTCGTTGTCATTTGTTTCTATGTATTTTTTTATTTCTTCTTTGATTTCTTCAGTGATCTCTTGGTTATTTAGTAGACCACTGTTTAGCCTCCATGTATTTGTGTTTTTTACAGTTTTTTTCCTGTAATTGATTTCCAGTCTCATAGTGCTGTGGTCAGAAAAGATGCTTGGTAGGATTTCAGTTTGCTTAAGTTTTCCAAGGCTTGATTTGTGAACCAAGATGTGATCTTTCCTGGAGAATGTTCCATGTGCATTTGAGAAGAAAGTGTATTCTGCCACTTTCGGGTGGAATGTTCTATAAATACCAATTAGATCTATCTGGTCTATTGTGTCATTTAAAGCTTGTGTTTCCTTATTTTCTATTTGGATGATCTGTCCATTGGTATAACTGGGGTGTTTAAGTCCCCTACTATTATTGTGTTACTGTCGATTTCTCCTTTCATGGTTGTTAGCATTTGCCTTATGTATTGAGGTGCTCCTCTGTTGGGTACATAAACATTTATAATTGTTATATCATCTTCTTGGATTGATCCTTTGACCATTATGTAGTGTCCCTCCTTATCTGTTGTAGCAGTCTTTATTTTAAAGTCTATCTTATCTGATACGTGTATTGCTATTCCAGCTTTCTTTTGATTTCCATTTGCATGGAATATCTTTTTCGATCCCTTCACTTTCAGTCTGTATATGTCCCTAGGTCTGAAGTGGGTCTCTTGTAGACAGCATATATATGGGTCTTGTTTTTGTATCCATTCAGCCAGTCTGTGTCTTTTGGTTGGGGTGTTTAATCCATGTGCATTCAAGTTTATTGTCGATATGTATGTTCCTATTACCATTTTCTTAATGGTTTGGGGTTTGTTTTCGTGGGTCTTTTTCTTCTCTTGTGTTTCCCGCTTAGAGAAGTTACTTTAGCATTTGTTGTAAAGCTGGTTTGGTGGTGCTGAATTCTCTTAGCTTTTGTTTGTCTGAAAAGCTTTTGACTTCTCCATCAAATCTGAATGAGATCCTTGCTGGGTAGAGTAATCTTGGTTGTACAGTTTTTCTCTTTCATCACTTTAAGTGTATCCTGCTACTCCCTTTTGGCCTGCAGAGTTTCCACTGAAAAATCAGCTGATAACCTTATGGGGATTCCTTTGTATGTTATTTTTTGTTTTTCCTTTGCTGCTCTTAATACTTTTTCTTTGAATTTAAATTTTGTTAGTGATTAATATGTGTCTTGGTGTGTTTTTCCTAGGGTTTATCCTGTATGGGACTCTCTGTGCTTCCTGGACTTGGGTGACTATTTCCTTTCCCATGTTAGGGAAGTTTTCCCCTGTAATCTCTTCAGATATTTTCTCAGACCCTTTCTTTTTCTCTTCTTCTGAGACCCCTATAATTTGAATGTTGGTGTATTTAGTGTTGTCCCAGAGGTCTCTGAGATTGTCTTCAATTCTTTTCATTCTTCTTTCTTTATTCTGCTCCTCAGCAGTTATTTCCACTGTTTTATCTTCCAGCTCACTTATTCATTCTTCTGCCTCCGTTATTCTGTTATTGATTCCTTCTAGTGTATTTTTCATTTCAGTTATTGTATTGTTCATCTCTGTTTGTTTGTTCTTTAGTTCTTCTAGATCTTTGTTAAACATTTTTTGTATTTGTTTTTTGGTATGTTATGACTTAGTGTTGGGATGAAGGGGAGAGGTGAGCTACAACCAAATAATTTATCTTTTCTCTTGAAATACAGTTCCCCACTCACCACAACAGCTGCTCTTTTGGAACCATTCTTTTTTTAAAAAAATTAATTTATTTTATTTATTTATTTTTGGCTGCGTTGGGTCTTCTTTGCTGCATGTGGGCTCTCTCTAGTTGCAGTGAGCAGGGGCTACTCTTTGTTGTAGTGCATGGACTTATCATTGCGGTGACTTCTCTTGTTGCGGACCACAGGATCTAGGTGCACAGGCTTCAGTAGTGTGGCTCACAGGCTCTAGAGCGCAGGCTCAGTAGTTGCGGTGCACAGGCTTAGTTGCTTGCGGCTTGTGGGATCTTCCTGGACCTGGGATCGAACCCGTGTCTCCTGCATTGGCAGGTGGATTTTTAACCACTGCGCCAACAGGGAAGTACCGAAACCATTCTTATTAAAGATGCAGAGCTCATTACCGAGTCCAGTGGCTTCTGTTAACTCAATCCTAGTTGACCTCCCTGTAACATGGGATGCTTTACACTACTTGGTTTCTGCAGTACCACTCTTTTCAGGACCTCCTGCTGCCACCTACCTTCTATTCCTCAGTCTCCTTTTACTGGGTAACCTTCCTTTGCCTTAAATTTTTGTGTTTCCCAGGATTCTGTCCTCACTTCACTTTTTTCCAAACATTCTCTGCTGAAGCATTCTCATTCTCTCTCATAGCTTCATAAACTACCTTTATTTTGATGACCTTCCCCCCTACCAACTCTAATCTGTATCTCCTGCTTCAGCCATTCTCCTGAGCTCCAGACCTTTGGTCCAAATACTACCTGGATAGCCCTAAGTTATCTTGCCTGGAAGTCCCTGAATTAATGCATTCTTTATACCTCCTTTTCTGTACCCTCAGTCCAACCCACACAAGTGGTTGCTATTTACTGGATAGCCCGTCCAGAAACCTGAGCATTAATTTTTGTCTTGCCTTTGCCCTCTCATACTCTAAGCAGTCTCCAAGCCCTGTCTGTCCTACCTCCTAAATTTCTCTCCAGTCTGTCCCTTCTCCTTGTCTCCAGGGCCTCTAGTGTAGTTCATGCCTTCCTCGTAATGTCTTAACAGCTCTTTTTGCATCCAGATTCTCTGCCTTTCACTTTATCTTCTGTAGTGGCACCAGAATGGTCTTCTGTAACTAGGCTCTGTTCATGTTGGTTACAGGTTAAAAACCTCAGTTCCTTCCCATTTTCTACAGTGGATAGTCTTCAAAGCCTGGTGCACAAGATGATGCAGGAAGTAAATATCCGAACTCTTACTTACCTTAAATGGAAATGGAATTAAGCCTTATTAATACATAACACATAGATTGACAGTGGGCCAACTTATATATAAGTAAATATTTATGTGTTGAGGTATGTGATCAAATTCTTTTCTACTGAGTACATAATCAAAAGAGTTTGGACACTCATCAAACTATTAAGTTCAGATTCCATTAAGTCTGATCCTTCATGGTTGCCCCAGTCTGTTTCTCTTTGCCTCCCATATACCCTCCAGCTCCATCTGAATTACTTGCTGGTCCCTGAACACACCTTGTTTTTGAACCTTTCTGCCTAGAAGCCTCTCCTTGCTGTCCACGTGAGGACTACTTTTTTCATCCTTTATGATCTAGCCCGATTGTTACCTCCTATATGATGTTTCCCCTTACTCCCTTTGTCCCTATTTCTAGAACACTTTATTTATCTTTTAGTATAGGATTTATCCATCTGGGTTGAGATTGTGCTTGTCCCACTAGTCTGTGAGCTCCCATGTGAGAGAGACTTTAATAGTGCTCAGCAGTGGCACACAAAGGGCACCCAATAAATATCTGTTCATAAATTTCCATTTCTGTGGTCCAGTGAAAATTTTTTCACAGCCAAACAGAAAAGAAGATTATTGGTTGTAATAGCTAGAATATTAGAGTTTAGGTTCTTAGTTTAGTATAAATGTAAAGCTATAAATGCAGATTCCTGTCCTTCCTACTGTCTCTGTCACAACTATTCAGCTCTGCTGTTATAGCACAAAAGCAGCCACAGACAATATGTAAACAAATAAGCATGGCTGTGTAAAAGTCGATTTGTGGACAATGAAATGTAATTTCATATAATTTGTATGAATCAAAATATTCTTTTGGGTTTTTTTCAAGCATTTAAATATTTAAAAACCATTCTTAGTTTTCAAACTGCTTAAAAAACAGACAGTGGGGGCTTCCCTGGTGGCGCAGTGGTTGAGAGTCCGCCTGCCGATGCAGGGGACACGGGTTCGTGCCCCAGTCCGGATAGATCCCACATGCCACGGAGCAGCTGGGCCCGTGAGCCATGGCCGCTGAGCCTGCACGTCTGGAGCCTGTGCTCCGCAACAGGAGAGGCCACAACAGTGAGAGGCCTGCATACCGCAAAAAAAACAAAAAAATCAAACAAACAAAAAACAAAACAGGCAGTGGGCTAGATTTGGTCCTTGGGCTGTAGTTTTTCAGAACTGTGGTTTCAAACATTACAGAATTGCTTGTTTTATAATTATTATAAAGGACATTTAGATTTCATAGAAATTGTTCTCCCCACCAGGTCCGTTTTTTATCTGATCTTGTGAATTGTCACGTCATTGCTGCCCCATCAATGGTTGCTATGTTTGAAAATTTTGTAAGTGTAACTCAGGAAGAAGATGTGCCTCAGGTAAGAAAACCCCTTGTGCTGAATCTCGTCCATATAGTACCAGGAATTTTTCACTAGTAACCCTTTAGTAATAAAAACAGAAGATTAACAGTAGATTTATCACATTGTAAATTCTTAATGTCTAACAGTTAAGTCAACTGGTATAATGGTGAGTTCTTGTGACATCTGTACATTAGTTAAATGATTCTGTCTAGTAAGATTAAAGCTAATATATCTAAAAATGCTCTAAATGAGCCAAATGTCTTTGTTAAGTCCTACTGAATTGCATCCATAGGATTTCATTCAGGAATAAATATAATATGAATGAAAATTCACTAGCACCTATTTTAAATGTACCTTTTTTAAAAAAAATTCTTCAGGTGCGCCGGGATTGGTACGTGTATGCATTTCTATCATCTTTGCCCTGGGTTGGAAAGGAGTTGTACGAAAAGAAAGATGCAGAGATGGACCGAATCTTTGCCAACACTGAAAGCTATCTTAAGTAAGGGAACAGCAGCTTGGTAATGATTTTGTGTCCCCTTAAGTTTTTTCAGAAGAATTTTGTTATAAGTTTCATTTTCTATTAATAGGTAATTCTTTGGATATTGTTAATATCTACTTAGTTACAATAAAGCTAAAGGAAGTCTAAAGATAAAAATCTGCTTTCTCATTACACTAAGGTACCTTTCAATGATTTTTCAAATGTTTTATATTTTTTAAAAGTTGTACTGTTTTTTAATAATATATAGATGTTTGCAAAAGAATGAAAGTAAGAGTATGAATATGCTAACATTTGAATGTCATTCCCCCTTTTTATACAAATGATAGTCCAGTATACACATTGTTCTTCTATACACACTTGCTTTTTTTCCCCTCTTAATATAGTTTGGATTCGTTGCATAAGATATTTAGCTCTACCTCATTCCTTTTAACAGCTGTATGGTAGTCCAGTCTTTTAATGTACCATAATTCCTTTAACTAGTCTCCTGTTGGTAGACATTGAGGCTATTGCAAGTCTTTGGCTATTTTAAACAGTGTTTCAGTGAATATCCTTGTACATACGTCTTTATGTGCACGTACAAATATGTTTTGGGGTGGCATGTACAAATATGTTTTGGGGTGATGTGAGTTCTTAGAAATGGCATTGCTGGGTTGAAGTGTCTTTAACAATTTTAATTTTGATAGTTAGTCAGATTGCCTTCCAAAGAGATTATACTCTTCCATATGTCGTCTAAAGAGATTATATCAGTTAGCCCTCTTCCAGTGATGTTTTTGAAACCGTGTATTTGCCTACATTTTGGCAATGCAATACATTATCAAAGATTCTAATATCTGCCAATCTGATAGGTTAAAATGTTTCACTCCCTTAATTTGCATTTTATTAATTATGAAAGCAACTGAATATCTTTTCATGTTTTAAGAACCTAAATGTAGATTTTCATTCTTACCTTTAGAAGACGCCAGAAGACTCATGTGCCCATGTTACAAGTATGGACTGCGGAGAAACCGCATCCACAAGAAGAGGTAAATTGATTTCAGTCTCTTGTGATACAAGCACAGAGTAGATTCTTATCTCTGTGACATATTCAAATCATCCCATTTGTATACCTCAGCTGGGTTTTCACATTTCATATCAGGGGTTCAGCTCCTCATAGTCCTAGGCATATAGTGGATTTTTAATAAATGTTAGAATGTCATCAAAACATTCCCTATTCTTTGGGATTCCAGATATCATAGAGTTGATGTATTTTTTATTTAAGTGCCCAATTTGAAAAAATAAGAGGTATCAGCCCCAGACAGACTTTATAAAATAAGTAAAACAAAAACAGAAACTTCGCAGTATTCCTTAGTACTGTATTTAATTGGAAGTTAGCTTGCTTTTGTATCCTGTATTTTAGAAGGCAGTAGATTTTTGGTTTTGTCTAGTCAAAATGTTATTTCATCTAGCCTCCAAATATCTATTAATTGTTAAAAATTAATCTGTCTTTAGTATTTAGATTGCCTCTGGGCCCAGATTCAGAAATTGAAAAAGGATCGCTGGCAGGAGCGGCACATCCTAAGACCTTATCTTGCCTTTGACAGCATCCTGTGTGAAGCACTGCAGCACAACCTGCCTCCTTTCACACCACCTCCTCACACTGAAGATTCGGTGTACCCGATGCCAAGGGTCATCTTCAGAATGTTTGATTACACGGATGATCCTGAGGTACATGCATGACCAACAAAAGTGCCTTTCAAAGCGCCTGTGTTGTGTTGTAATTGTGGTTTAATCTTGTTTGAATTATGCCTATGGGACATTTTAATTTTGAGTTGTTTATTATCTAAGAGGGTCATTGACAGCGAAGTTAACAGTTTAATTCAGTGAATGGTATCACCTCATTATTCAAGAAATCATATTTAGGCAGTGTAAATTGACAGCACGGTGTACAATTGAAGAGTGTAGGTTTGAGAGGCCAAGTAGGTTTGGGTTTTAATCCTGGCTTAGTCATAGCCCAGCTGTGTGATCTTGAGTGAGTTATTTACCTCCCTACCTTAGTTTCCTAATGGAATAATAATAGTATATATCTCATAAAGTTGTAATGAGGATTAAATTATTAACACGCATAAAGTGCATAGAACAGTATGTGACACGTTATGAGTGCTCAATAAAGTGTTTTTAATTTAAAAATCCCAATGATTAGTATAAGCTGACTTTATAGTTCTTAAATATATGTATTTTTTATTATGAGGTCAGGTTGTTGATAGCTGTTATACTTTAGCAATTAAGAAAATGTATAATTTTGATATTAACATTTGATATAAAAATTTACATTTTAACTGTGCTTTAGTTACTTTATACCTTTGCATTTGAATGACTGTTTTTTTGGGTTTTTTTAAAATTTATTTTTGGCAACGTTGGGTCTTCGTTGCTGCGCACAGGCTTTCTCTAGTTGCAGCGAGCGGGATCTACTCTTCCTTGCAGTGTGCGGGCTTCTCATTGCAGTGGCTTCTCTTGTTGTGGAGCACGGGCTCTAGGCACACGGGCTTCAGTAGTTGTGGCACATGGGCTCAGTAGTTGTGGTTCACGGGCTTAGTTGCTCTGCGGCATGTGGGATCTTCCTGGACCAGGGCTTGAACCCGTGTCCTCTGCATTGGCAGGTGGATTCTTAACCACTGTACCACCAGGGAAGCCCATGACTGTCTTAACTTTAATGCCCAGGCAGCAAGCACAGTGATCACTGGGCTGGTTCTGAAAAGAAACTCGCCTGGCTAAAGTACTATCTATACCTGTTGCTTAGTACATTCCAGTCAGCATAGAGCAGAGTTTCTCAGCCTCAGCACAATTGGTGCTTTGGGCTGGATAATCCTTTGTTGTGGGGCTGTCCTGTGAATTGTAGGATGCTTAGGAGCATCCCTGGCCTCTACCTTCTAGGTGCCAGTAGCATGTCAGTTGTGACAACCAAAAATGTCTCCAGAGATTGGCAGATGTCCCCTTAGGGGCAAAATTTCCCCCAGTTGAGAACCACCGGCATAAGAACCAATGTTACCACCTTAGGTCAAACTTGAGTTTTCTTTCCCTATCTTCTCTCTTCTATGGAAAGTTGCTTATGACCAGGGAAATTTTAGTGTATGTATACTCTATCTCAGGGTAACAAGTTGTTGGATAATTGATTATATATACAAAATTATGAACTTGCTACCCACTTGCAATATTGCATATATAATGCTTTTAGTTAACTTTATGTAATGGTCTAATTAGAGTATATATAATTGGAAGTCTAATTTACAGTAAGACTGTTAGAATCTTTGTGATTAGGTATTTATTTGTACAAGGGGAACATTAGAATGGCACCTCAAAATTTGCTTTTCCTGTACTATTTGTACTTAATTGGTGTTGCCTCTGTAATGTGCCCATCATCCTTTGCCAGAAGAGCATAAATATGCAAAATATCTGTTTGAAGAGGATTTGGTTTTTTTGTTCTGGGCTTTCAAAAAATGTTTTGTTTTTAATTAGAAATGATAAAGTAGATTAAAGTAAAAGTCACCATTAAGTAGTAAGTAATAAGTAAATAAACTCATTGAACCTGTTTGCTATGCATTTTTTTTTAATTAAACAATATCATGTAGATAATGTTCTTCAACCTTTTGTAAAACAGCATAGTGTGGATATCTTTCAATGCATACATGATTTTTTTATGTCTACATAGTGTTCGAGACAAAATTTTCCCTCTCTCCATGTTTTTTATAGAAGTAATCCAGTCCCATGGTTTCAAAAAATAAACTGTAATGGCCACAACGGGCGAGAGCAAGCCGCGGCCTGGGCCCCAGGGTGATCTCGGGGGCCTGGGGCCCCGTGCAGCCCGCTCGGTAGCTTTTCCCTCCTGCCCCCCCCCGCACGCGGAGTCCTTCCTCCCCTGGCGGGGTCTCCAGCTTAACCCAGACCAGAGGAGGCTTTTCTTTGGGTGGGGGACACGAAAGTGCATTGAGAATTTCTCAACTCGGGAAGCAGAAGTGCTGCTCCTAGGTTTTACAGGGAGTAAGGGGGGAGCAGTGAGTTCATGGATATTGAGTGATGATAATAGCTAACCTTTTTCCAAGCCCTCGCTGTGTGCCAGGCATTGTGCGGAGCAACTTGTGTGTCTCTTCTTTACTCCCGAAATGCCCCGATGAGGTTGAATTGACCAAAGCAATGGTTATGGAGAAGCCTAGTCCCCTGCTGGTCGGGTGGGAATTTGTGAGACAGTATTACACACTGTTGAACCAGGCCTTAGACATGCTACACAGATTTTGTGGAAAGAACTCTTCTTATGTCCATGGGGGATTGGATTCAAATGGAAAGCCAGCAGATGCGGTCTATGGACAGAAAGAAATCCATAGGAAAGTGATGTCACAAAATTTCACCAATTGCCACACTAAGATCCGTCATGTCGATGCTCATGCCACCCTGAATGATGGTGTGGTGGTCCAGGCTTTGAGGAGATTCATGCAGACCTTTGTCCTTGCTCCTGAGGGCTCTGTTGCAAATAAGTTCTATGTTCATAATGATATCTTCAGATACCAAGATGAGGTCTTTGGTGGCTTTGTCACTGAGCCTCAGGAAGAATCTGAAGAAGTAGAGGAACCTGAAGAAAGACAGCAGACACCTGAGGTGGTACCTGATGATTCTGGAACTTTCTATGATCAAACTGTCAGCAATGACTTAGAAGAACATTTAGAAGAACTTGTTGCTGAACCAGAGCCTGATCCTGAACCAGAGCCAGAGCAGGAACCTGTGTCTGAAGTCCAAGAGGAAAAGTCTGAGCCAGTATTGGAAGAAACTGTTCCTGAGGATGCTCAGAAGAGTTCTTCTCCAGCACCTGCAGACATAGCCCAGACAGTGCAGGAGGACTTGAGAACCTTTTCATGGGCATCTGTGACCAGTAAGAACCTTCCACCCAGTGGAGCTGTTCCAGTTACTGGGATACCACCTCATGTTGTTAAAGTACCAGCTTCACAGCCTCGTCCAGAGTCTAAGCCTGAATCTCACATTCCACCGCAGAGGCCTCAGAGGGATCAAAGGGTGCGAGAACAGCGAATAAATGTTCCTCCCCAGAGGAGACCTAGACCAGTCTGTGAGGCTGGTGAGCAAGGTGACGTTGAACCCCGAAGAATCGTGAGACACCCTGACAGTCACCAACTCTTTATCGGCAACCTGCCTCATGAGGTGGACAAATCAGAGCTTAAAGATTTTTTTCAAAATTATGGGAATGTGGTGGAGCTGCGTATTAACAGCGGTGGGAAATTACCCAATTTTGGGTTCATTGTGTTTGATGATTCTGAGCCTGTTGAGAAGGTGCTTAGCAACAGGCCCATCATGTTCAGAGGTGAGGTCCGTCTGAATGTGGAAGAAAAGAAGACTCAAGCTGCCCGGGAAGGGGATCGCCGAGATAACCACCTTTGGGGACCTGGAGGCCCTCGAGGTGGGCTGGGTGGTGGGATGAGAGGCCCACCCCGTGGAGGCATGGTGCAGAAACCAGGATTTGGAGTGGGAAGGGGCATTGCTCCAAGGCAGTGAATTGCTCTTCACCGATCTTCAGGCAGCAGTACAAACCCTAGCTCCCACAGAATGGTGATTTCTTCAGCCAACCTTTGGTATCTTGGAATCTGATCCTAGTCTATGATAAACTGCTTAAGTTTGTACAGTTCTACTTTTTGTGTTACTGGTGTGTGCTCGTTCCACTCTCACCCCCCCCCCCCCCACCTTTTAGTCCTTCACTTCCAGTTTTGTGGAGTGATATTTTAGGAAAAATTGATTTTTAAAGAAGAAAAAAAAAAGACTGCATTTCCTTGATCTATTTGCATATACAGACTGGATTTTTTTTTAACAGTTTCCCCAAAGGATTGTGTCTTGCTTATTACTGACATTTGGTATGTTTCATTCATTGGAATATTTTTTACTTATTTTCTACATGTTTCAAAAGCCTGTGAGAATTACAGGATTTGATAAACATTTTGAAGGCAGGAAGAACCCAAATTGTCTCTTCTTTGAGAGTCATGACTACCTTCTGGTGTGGAAAAATTGCTGTTAGAAAAATTGACAATTTAGATTCTCTCTGGTATGGTTAAAAACTGAATAAAAGGTGTTAGTAGAGTTTTTCTTTGGATACGTGGTTGCAAAACAGTTCCAAAACCTGTTTTTACCATTGAAACTTAAACTGTGAGATAGGTTTTAAATGTCTAGAATGCAACTGATAAGCTTTTCTTGAACTGTTAGATTTTTTTTTGAAGTAGAGTTTTTTCATGTTTAATTTGTATTTGTAAAAAAAAAAAAAAAACCAAAAAGACCCCAGAAATTTTCAAAAATCTGAATAACACAAAACCGGAGCAAAACTGTTGTGCCTTCTATTTATCTTTGATTCCAGTCTTGGCGATTGTTTAAAGAAAAATAATAAAAAAAATAAACTTAGGTTTGTTCTATTTAAAAAAATAAATAAAAATAAACTGTATAGGACTAATAATACACAAAAATTACTTAGTTTGCTTCATTTAAGACTTGAAGTGGGCAAGGATAGTACAGTGTCAGATGCAGTAGAAAAAACACTATAGCTGACATTCTAATTCTCTTGTAGACATAAGTGAACAAATTTGCTGAAATACAGAGCTTTCACACTTGTGAACTTTTATCCCCAGCATCCAATACAGTGTCTAGAACATAATAAGCTCTGATATATTTGTTGAATAAATGAAAAATAATATTTTGTCTAGGTCTGGAGTATATGTATTTGGTTTTCTTTCCAGGGTCCTGTAATGCCAGGGAGTCATTCAGTGGAAAGATTTGTGATAGAAGAGAATCTTCACTGCATCGTTAAGTCCCACTGGAAGGAAAGGAAGACTTGGTAAGATGCATTTCATGGTACTTTTAGTAGAGTGGAGAAAAAGTAGCAATCTTGATGATTTAGTAAGAGCAAAATGTATGTTAAGAGTAAGAAAATCTTCCTATCTTCCTGATGCCCTGTCTTGCTAAGACCGATCTCTAAAACACTTGATTTGCTTTCTGGAGGCACTTCACCCTCAAATAGTACTTTCCTGGATGCTATATAGTACTGTAGTGCTTTATAGTAATATGCATATGATGCCTGCTCTTTTGTATGGATGTTTGCCATGTGCTCTGGACAACTTAACTTGAATGGCAAGCTGTTTTTGGTATGAATGTTGTGGGAATAAATGAATACTAATGGTTTTGCTGTTTCCTAGCAGTTAGACATCAAGCTTTGGAAAAGTTTATTTTTAATATTTTCTGAAACCTTGGAAAGTTTTGGTTTAGATCTTAAAATGGAAAGGAATATAGTATTTTGGGAATGGTCTACCTTATAAAACATTTTAAGTTAGTAGATCTGAATATACTTACTTACTATTATTACTTATATGCCTTTTTTTTTTTTTTTTTTGCGGTACGAGGGCCTCTCACTGTTGTGGCCTCTCCAGTTGCGGAGCACAGGCTCCAGACGCGCAGGCTCAGCGGCCATGGCTCTCGGGCCCAGCCGCTCCTCAGCATGTGGGATCTTCCCAGATGGGGGCACGAACCCGTGTCCCCTGCATCGGCAGGCGGACTCTCAACCACTGCGCCACCAGGGAAGCCCACTTACACTCCTTTTGATCTTCCAAGGAGTTTTGCATGCATTAAAGAGTTTCCTTATAGTAGACAAAATAATCTGTGCTGTAGTTAAGTAACTGAAATCTAGAACATTTCAGAAAAGATTTCCTTTATATCTACATACACTGTTTTTGAAACTGCTTATTTAGTTTTTCATGTATCTGTGTGTACTCATTAAACTTAAATTATACTTTTTATAGTGCTGCACAGCTAGTGAGTTATCCTGGGAAGAACAAGATCCCCTTGAACTACCACATAGTTGAGGTATGCATTCCAAATGGAGCTTGTTTTTAAGTTTCAGAATCTTTCTGTTGACTGTAAAGTGTAATCTACTCTTGGCCTTTTTGTTGTTCTTGCTACTTGGCAGGTGCTGAAAATTAATAGAGAAGAGAGGAAATTGCTTTCAATTTTGGAGCTCTGTTAGCCATGTTAGTAAAGAGAAAAGAGGAGGTTAAGCCCAGTGTACAAATGGAATTTTGAGTTGCCTATAATTTATTTATATATTCATGAATAGTTATCATGGATAATGTAAGTTACCTCTAACTCTGTCAATACATTGTCCACTTAACAGATGTATAAGAGGCTTAAATATTTTAAAATATTGTATTCTTTAGGCAGATAACCCTTTAACTGTGTTTATCTGGCCTCTTATTACTAGCATACCCCTGACTACTGTATTATTTCCTGTATCACAGGGTAGGGATAAGTAGGAATCCTTATTTATTCTTAGAAATCAAAAGAGCCAGTTGTTTTGGAAGTGGAAAAAAATAGATAATGCTTTTGATTCCATTTGAAGTCATACAGAAGGATGATACTAGTAGCATAGTTGAACACCTTGTAGAGATTTATTTCCCAAAAAACAGTGTTTTCACTTGACCCAAACTGTCAGTTGCATTATTCATTTATGTTAAAATACTCAAAGTGAGCATAATTATGTATCATTTGATTCACTTTTTATTCATACTATACCTATGTACTTCCTTAGAAATGCTGCATCTGTTCTCTTTATAGAACTTGAGAGTGTGGTTAGGCTATGAACTTGACTCACTGACATGTCAGTTGAAATGCAAAACATAAGTCATATTTTTAAATGTGCAAAATGTGTAGAAATTCATACAGAAGTGTGGGAGATGGGAGTGAGAAGAAGGAATGCAGACCAGGCTCTAGAAGTCGAGGTAGATGGTCCACGCATTATATAAAGAGGAAGGAAACAAGTTTGTGAACGAGAGCATGGCAAAAAAGTCTTGGAATACCAAGAATATAGTAACAGTGTAGAATGAGTTAATAACTATCTTCTGTTCCCATCCTCCGAGTCTACAAAGGACTTTTACTTCTTATAGGAATGAAACTCTGGTGGATCTGTGAGTCCCCAGTAAACTGTACCTCCCTGAATTAACTCTGATACTTCCAGAGTTGAAATTGGGCAGTTCTCTGGAAGTATCAACTAAGCATTAATTTTTGCATATTCTTACTTGATTGAGTTATAGAGATAAGAAATCTTCATTACAGTATTCAATTGTAGATCTTTGTGTTTTAAAGAGCATAATTTTAAAGGTTAAAAAGTAATTTTTTTTATTATGAATACCATAGAGTTAGACTTTAGAACATTGAGGTGTTTCTAATAGTAGAAGTGTGTAGATAGCTGTTGAGTTGAGTTCTGACTCGTGATTCCTTTGTAGGTGATCTTTGCAGAGCTGTTTCAACTTCCAGCACCCCCTCACATTGATGTGATGTACACAACACTTCTCATTGAACTGTGTAAACTTCAGCCTGGCTCTCTACCCCAAGTTGTATCCTTTCCTTTGTTTTTAATGTACTCTCCTTGGCCTGACTTTAAGAGATTATTAAATATTTCTGCTTGTGGGTTTAAATCACTTCTTGAAAACAGTTTGGCATTTCTTTAAAAGTTAAACATTACGTGTACTATACAATCCAGCCATTCTGCTCTGGAGTATTTACCCAAGAGAATAAATGTTCATAACTTTATTTGTAATAACCCAAAACTGGAAACAATCCAAATATCCATCAATACAGAATGGATAAGCAAATTTTGTTACAGCTATACAGTGGAATACTACTCAGTAATAAAAAAAAAAAAAGACAAATTTTCAATGCAGGCAGCAACATGAATGAATTGCAAAATAATTATATTGAATAAAAGGTGCCAAACAAATAAGAATTCACACTATATGATACCATTTACACAAAATCCTAGAAAATGCAAAGTAATATAGTGACAGCAGACCAGTATTTGCTTGGGGGCATAAATGAGGGGAAAAAGGGAGAATGGGGAACTTTTGGAGATAATGTAAATGCTCATTATCTCGATTTCATGGGTGTATACAGATCAAATGTACATCACTGATACCTCAAAGATCAATTACTTGAAACGAAGCTCAGCATTATTAGTCATTATATAGACTTCTAAGAAATGTTATTTTTTCTACCACAGCTTACTTTCAAGGAGAGTATAGTTTTCCTTATCCTGAAATTCACAGCTTGCACAGGCAACTGAAATGTTATACATGCGTTTGGACACAATGAATACTACATGTGTAGACAGGTATAGTAATTGCCTTATTTCTGTACTGAGTGTTAGCAGCTTCTGCTCCCTGTACTTTATAAAAGAATTTGATAAGGAAAACAATCGCCTTTTTAAGAATTTCCAAGTTGGTTGTTCTTTCTTGCCTCCCGCAAATAATCCTTTATATAATAAAACTCATAATTGTTATAGCATTACACTTTCTAGTTTAATTTTCAATATGAAATGATGCCCATACTGAGGTTTTCTTTAATTGCATTGTTTAGTTCTTTGGTATGGTTACACTTTTCCCTCTGTAATTGGGTAGGTAAGCTTTTAAAATAGGTTTTATGCTAACCCATGTGTAGAAGCAGAGTCTAATACTGTATATTTATGTTTATATAATATGTATTTTTGTTTATGAATAGTATCTGCTTCTAAAATAATTAGCTACTATGTAACTACAGCTCCAAGACTCAGTTTATACAAAAGCCCATATTGGATTTTTATAGCTGTGGTAATTTCATGCCTGTTGTCGTCTTCTGGGTGAGGTCTATATACTACCTTTATTAGCTGGTGTTCTCTGTTCTGTCAGTTTTCCAAAGTAGATCAGGACAGATATTGAACATTTCCACAATCTGTCATGTCTACTGTTCAAATGCGATATTTGAAAATTATCAGTAAAGGCTATCCTGTGTTGTTGACCTATTATCTTGAGTAATTTTAATGACTGAAATTATAGATACATAAGGGATGTGCTTTAAGAAGGTGTCTGCTGAGATTTTTTTCCCAGTCTAATTAATAAACCATCAGTTGTGCTGGGCATCCCTATTATGCCATTCATTCAGCAAGTGTTCATTGGGCTCTTAAAAATTTCACAGTGTTATACAGTCTACTAAGATGATCCCTATCTAGTCAGATCAGATGTGTTTTTAAGAGAAAAGGGGGCTTTGATGGTATATTTTGTTGTTTGTGGTGAAAGGGTGTGGTATGATGATGAGAGACTACTTTGGCTCGTCCGTTTATAAAACGTTTTTAATCTTTTTTATTTTTACACCTCACACCTCTGTTTCGTTGTCAGTTAAATGGGGAAAATAATACATTCCTCAGAAGTTATTGTGAGAATTAAATTATATAAACATATATAAGGTACTTGATATAAAACAGGCACTTGAATCATATCAATTATTCACTTAAAAAGGATAGCACTGTTAGGAGGAGTGAGATGGGGGACTGTTACTTTTTGAAGTAGAAGGTGAGTTACAGGATTTGCACAGAAAAGGGTAACTGGTAGGAGAAAATACAGCTGTAGGTAGGGGTAAATCGGGTTTTGTCTGAAGGATTATGTAAGTTCCTGTTATAAATTGCAAGCATTCATCCTTTTCTGTCCCCCCCACCCCACTTCTCTGTATAGGTTTATTAATTGGTTTTCCCATCATCTAAGTAACTTCCAGTTCCGTTGGAGCTGGGAAGATTGGTAAGCAGTGTTGTGTATATTATATCTTTCTTCTCTCTACAGTCTGCCATTTTTTTAAAAAAGTTAATATTTAAAACTATAATATCTTCTTCACGGTCTGAAAGATTTAGGGTTTTTTTGGTATGTATATAAATGTAATAATTTAGGTAGAAGGGAACTATTTGTAGCTAAGTACAAGTTAGGTATAGGTGCAGATCATGTGTAAGAACTTACAAAACTATATTTCCTCATTAGGTCAGATTGTCTTACTCAAGATCCAGAAAGTCCCAAACCAAAGTTTGTAAGAGAAGTTCTAGAAAAATGTATGAGGTAAGTTCTTTGTGTTTTCTCCTTGGCTTAGGTCTTCTAATTTCTGTGGGGGTATTTTTCCCTTCTCTGCATTTGTGATATATGTCTAGAATATTATTTTTAAAATCCAAGTACCTACCTCTCTTCCCTTTCAGTTTGTAATCAAGATTTAGGCTGAAAAACTTGGGCAACCATGCCATCTGGATTCTATGTGAATTAAGCCAATAAGGTTTTTTTGTCAAACAGACTTTGAAATCATTTCAAATTTCAGGAAAATTGCCAAAATAGGGCTCTGTATAGTGTTCATCTAGATTCCCTAGTTAACATTTTACTACATTTGTTCTAATGTCCTAGTCCTTTTTCCCTCTCTGTGTATGTAATCTACCCTTTATATTGGTCTTTTTCTGAACCCTTTGAAAACAAGTTGCAGATGTGATGTCCAAGCATCCTTTAATGGTCGGTTGTATATTTCCTCAAAACAAAAACACTCTCCTACATGACCAGCATACAGCTCTCCAAATCAGGAAATGAGCTCTGATACAGTAATACCACTATACGATCCACAGATGCTGCTGAAATTTTGCTAACCATCCCAACAATGTCTTTTCCCTTTCTGGTCCAGAATTCTTGGATAGAACGTGTGTAGCATTTAGTTGTCATTTTCTTCAGTCAATCTTTTTTTTTTTTTTTGGCGGTACGCGGGCCTGTCACTGTTCTGGCCTCTCCCGTTGCGGAGCACAGGCTCCAGACACGCAGGCTCAGTGGCCATGGCTCACGGGCCCAGCCGCTCCGTGGCATATGGGATCTTCCCAGACCAGGGCACGAACCCATGTCCCCTGCATTGGCAGGCGGACTCTAAACCACTGCGCCACCAGGGAAGCCCTCTTCAGTCAGTCTTGAACAGCTATTCTTTATCTTTCATGTCCTTGTCAGTTTTAAAGAATGTAGGCCTTACTTTGTTGTGTTGCCTTGATGGCGCCCTCATGACTCAAGTCTTGCATTGTCCCACCACTAGAGATGTTAACCTTGATTACATGGCCATGTCAGGCCTCTCTAACTTAAATTCACCATTTTTCCCCTTTGTAGTTAATATTTTGTGGGAAATACTCTGAGGTTACATCCTGTTCTTCATCAGACCTCCACTGACAACTTGTACTTTTATCTATCACCACTGTGGTAATTGCCAAGTGATGATTCTCTTTGTCTATTATTTTTTCTACATTTATTAGTTGGCATTCTACTGTAAGAAAGAGCTTTCCTTTTTCACCCATTTATTAATTCCTGTTTATATATCAGTAGGGACTATTTCATTCAGTGGGTTCTAATTCATTACTGTCTTTATTAATTATGATGCTCAGATTGTCCCTGATTTGTCCATTGGGAGTCCCTTGTGGCTCCTGTGTCCTTTTTTTTCTTCTTTAATGTCCCCCTCCATTCACTGAGCATTTCCTTATTTCTGGCACAAGATATTCCAGGCTTATCTTGTGTTTCCTTGCCCCTTTCCTGAAATCATCTATTTATTCAAGGAGTCCGAGTTTCTTTTAGTGGAGCATGGCACTTAGGAAGCAAGGTCTGGACACTTGATGTGCTTGTTGCTATTGGGGTGTCATTGGTTCTAGGCCCTCTGGATGGACAAGGGTAGTGAATGTATTTCTACACACACACACACACACATCTGTAACTATTTTTATATCCACTTAGATGTGTGTATCCCTCCAATTCCAACCAAACATCTCATTTTTTTCTTAGCCTTCCCCTTTGCCATGATTTGTAAATACCTTTGCAGGCATTAAGAAACCTGGTTCCCATTAGCCTCAATAAGTATTTATTTGCTGCAATATAACCAGTCTCCCAACCATACAAACGGTTTCCTCTACCTCATCCCACCCCACCATCACCACCCCACATACCTGGCCTCCAGGCTTGTGGACCCAGTGGCCCACATCTCAGTGCAAACCAGTAAGTTTTGAAGAAGGCCTGAGTTCTCGTGCTGGCCTAGACAACAGTTTAAAAGACTTGTTGTCCTCTTTTATTTCTTGGTTGTCAGCTGAGTCCGGGGTGTTGGGAGATTGTGACCTTCTGGGTAAGTTGGATGTTACTGAAGAATGGAACTGATGAATGATATTTTCTGAGGCTCTTATTTGTATTGTAGGTTGTCTTACCATCAGCGTATATTAGATATTGTCCCTCCTACCTTCTCAGCTCTATGTCCTGCAAACCCAACCTGCATTTACAAGTATGGAGATGAAAGTAGCAGTAAGTAATAAAACAAATCCTGTTTTTAAAAGGTACTAATGCAAGTATTCTCTTAAGTCAGTTATCTAAGGTGGAGAAAGTGAACTATTTCTCTTCTTGGGTTTATATTTTCTGTTTGAAAGGTGATTTCTCACTAACCTCTATTGTTTTATTTGCTGTCATTTTGAAGGTTTATTATGATTTACTTAGTTATTACTGGCTTGTTACTTTTTTCTTTTAATATTGTTTATAATGTTATATCCATGACATTATTTTAAATGTTGCTAAGTATAGCAAGATGAATTTATAGACAGAACTTAATAGAATGAAAATACATTTGTCATGGCAATGGAGATTACTCGAACTGATTGATATCTGGTAACAGTTCAGGTGCACATAGACTGTATTTTGACCAGCAGTATGCCGCTAGAAGTAAATTCTTAAACATGCTTTTCTTACTTTTTGGTCACATCATTTCTGAGGTTGCACTATAAATCGGGGGGGGGCTACATAATTTGATATGCCATTTTGTGCTTCACACTTATTGGTAAGCACTGGTAGAGAGTTAGGTGTGGAGTTTCCAAGTTAGTCTTTTCACATGGCACTGAACACAGCTCCTCCAGAAGCCTTCCAGTTCGTGTTGTGTAGCAGTTCTTTGCATCTTGAAACTCACTCCTCTCCCTTGCCTTCTCATATTGTACCCCTGGTTCTCCACCTGCACCTCAGACTACACCTGTTTTCCTTGAAATAAACTCAGTTGGTTCCAATGCTAAGTACATTTCCTATGTTACTATGTCACGTATTCCTTAAAACAACTCTGAGAAATAGGTATGTTTATTTTACAAATTTTACAATGAGGAAATGGCTTCAAAGAGAGTGAGATTGCTTTGAGTGGTAAAGCCCAGAGTCAGATACTGAGCAGCCCTGCTCTTGACCACTGTCTTTTCCTGAAAAAGCAAAGCTTGATGTGGTACTTGTAAGTGCCAAGTTTTGATTTCTGCTTTGTACTGGCTCAGAGAACCATAAGGTACAGTCTTTGATATCAAAGAGTTCAGACTTTTGTTGAACACTGAGCTTTCTTTTTTTCCATAGAAATAACTCAGCCTAACACTTAAGGCCCTCCTGTCATTCCTACTTTATGATTTGTCAGTTCTTCTCAAACGAACCTCCACTCCAGCCAGGCCCACTTCTTTATTTTTTCTATGCTTTCTTGCGTTTGCCTTTGTGCCATTATCCCATTCTAGAAAGCCCTTTCTCTTCTGATTCCTGTTCTCTTTCCAGGGTCTGGCCCAAGCTCCAGTCTTTTAAATATTTTTTAACGCAAGCCAGTTTTGTGTTGCTCTCTGGCTACTTCTTATGTGAATATCTTGGTTTTCCACCTAGAATGTAGACGTCACAGTGGCAGAGGATTCTTTTTTTCTTCACTATTTTCTCTCCCACTTTCAAGAAAAGCACACAGCACATGTGACCTGTTGTAATTGACTTTATTCATTCCAAGTGCTTAGTAACTCATGTTCTATGTCAGAATTGATTTTTTGTTACCTCTTTGTCTACCTTACATTAAAAGTAGTTGTTCTGGTGACGCCATACAGTATATCAGTATATACTAGTACAATATAATACAGTAAGGACTCAACAGGTATTAACCACCAGTAAACATGTGGAGTCAAAGCACATGAGCATCTGGCTTACACAGATTCAAGTGTGTGGACTCAGCAGAAGAGAAAAGCAAAAAATCTGTCTTAAGTTGGCAGCCTTCACGTTGTTCAAACCCAAATTTAGTTTCCACTGTCTTAGGGAAAGGGAGGAGGAAGGGTACATTGACCAAAATCAAAGAGAATACATTGATTCTCAGCTTACGGAGGCCTAGGGATTTGAGGACTGTCAAAGGACAGCTGCAGCTGTGTCCCCTCACCCTCATCCCTGAGGAAGATCAGTACCCCTCATACTCTGAATTTCAGTTAGCTCCGTGTTAAGGAAGTATCAGGGCAAGAATTACCTCTTATGCTTTATTTTAGGTGAAAAAACCATTGCCCTATTAAATGAAACTTTCACATGTGGTTATCTTTATACAGAATATTGATCTTAGGATAAAGAGTACTCTATTTTAAAAGAAAAGAATTTTTTTTTAAAGTTTCTCAGTTATTTAACTAATTGCAACAATAGTCTTAAAACCTGGTCTACTCTCCTCCCCATTCTGTGCTTAGACTCTCTTCCTGGACATTCGGTTGCCCTCTGTTTAGCTGTTGCTTTTAAAAGTAAAGCAACCAATGATGAAATCTTCAGCATTCTGAAAGATGTACCAAATCCTAACCAGGATGACGATGATGGTAAGGGAATTAAATATTTCTTGAATGGAACTCTGTATGGGCCATGTTAAAAGTATAAACATAATTTTCTTAAATCTCATGGGATACTCATAAAGCAATATATTTGTTTGGCCTGTCCAGCCTGACCATTGTTCCCAGAACCCAGCTATCTTCTCCCTTAAACGTTCCCTCTTTTCACTTTAGAGAGTTTCCTGCCCAGAAAGACTTGGTATATTATAAAGTTGGATTTTCTCTCCAAATTAAACTATAAGTTTATCATCAACAGATAGATAAGACAAAAAGAATGAGAGGGACTTGCTTTATGTTGTATTAAAACATCTTGAAAATTACAATAACTAAAACAAAAAAATCAGTAAAAGAGATGAAAAGTCTACTGGGACAACTAGGTTAACCATTTGTTGGGGGGCAGATTTTGTTGTTAGATGTGTTACATAATGACGTGCACAGAAAAATGACACAGTCAAAACATTAATGGTGTTTGGGTTATTTATTATTGGGATTTTGTTTGTTTAGATTTTTTAAGAAACTTGTATTATGATGTTAAAGAAAATGTATTTAGAAAGTATAATTCAAAATGTTAAATTTAGACATTCTCAAACATCTTAGGACATAGACCTAACTGTTAAGGGCTTACTGTATTTTTTTCTTTTACTATATTTATTATCTTGCCACTATGTAGAGAGATAAGAACAAGGAAATCTATGTGGTATTTGTAAAAAGAAATGGATCATATAGAATTAGGGAAACAATCCCCAAAAATTTAAGAATTAAGATTATGCTTAGTTTTATATTTTGAGTATTTGAAATCAGTGATAGTCTTTTATCATCTATTAGTACTCAAAGACATTTGCTTGAATGTCTCACTTGGTATTTGGATGTGAGTGTGCCATCTGTTTAGCGATTCAGGCAAGGGACCAAAAAATTGCTATACGTAAGACATTTTCCTAACTCTCTTACTGTGGGCTATTTTTCAGATGAAGGATTCAGCTTTAACCCATTGAAAATAGAGGTCTTTGTACAGACTCTGCTACACTTAGCAGCCAAGTCATTCAGCCACTCCTTCAGTGCTCTTGCAAAGTAAGTACAACAAGAACACACATGCTGTCTTGAGGGTTTAGGACTTTGTTTGGTGAACATCAATGGCATCCTGATTTTTACCTAAAATTATTGACTGTGAAGATCTTAATAACAGTATTATCATATAATTTGATACAATGGGTTTTGGTTTGTGGTAGCTAAAATCCCCATCCTATGGCTCCTAGTCTGTTAGCACAGTTTGCATGTATATATATTCAATACATTTTTTCATATAAACCTTTAGAGAAACAAGTGAAAAACCTGGGTCCATAGGACAGTCATATATACAGTCAAGAAGTTGCCACCTGGGGACTTCCCTGATGGCACAGTGGTTAAGAATCCACCTACCAATGCAGGAGATGCAGGGACTTCCCTGATGGCACAGTGGTTAAGAATCCACCTACCAATGCAGGAGATGCAGGTTCGATCCCTGGTCTGGGAAGATCTCACATGCCGCAGAGCAACTAAGCCCATGTGCCACAACTACTGAGCCTGCAAGCCACAGCTACTGAGCCTGTGTTCCACAACAAGAGAAGCCACCACAATGAGAAGCCCACTCGCTACAACTAGAGAAAGCACACACACAGCAACACAGCCATCCATCCATCCATACATCAATAAATAAATATATTTCTTTAAAAAAAAAAAGTTGCCACCTTGTCTAAGCATCTTCCTAAAAAAAGGTTAGCAGAATTGAGAGCCAGCTACATTTTTAGGAGCCACCCAAAGGTTGGCATCTAAAGACAGAACTTTCTAACTCGTCCCACAGTTCCAAATGAAGAAAGAACATACAGATATTCCTTCAGTTGAGCAGAGAAACTAGACTCCTCACCCCATCTCAACTTCCAAGTCTGTATATGACTTGCAGGATTCTCACAGAAGGCACAGTCAGAATACTGCACCTGTGTTTGGAGACAGTTCCTTAGCCCTCATCTATAGATACACAGTAAACTATAGTCCTAGGCTAATGATAGTATAATTTTCCTAAGATTTTATGACAAATTCCATACAAACTGAAATCCTAGTCATACCTTTTATATCCTTAATGGTTAACGTTTTGTTATTTTGCATTTATATATTGTGCTGTAAACTGAGTAGCACTGTAAAGGCTTTGAAAATATTAAAATGTTTAATAAGTTTGTATGTGGTGTTTTTCCCCCCACTGTCAAAAGGTTTCATGAAGTCTTCAAAACCCTAGCTGAAAGTGATGAAGGAAAATTACATGTTCTAAGAGTCATGTTTGAGGTCTGGCGGAACCATCCACAGGTAAATTAAGACATATTGAGGTGCTGATTGTACAGGTATAAAAATAAGGCAGTTAATACCGTCGCTTCAGTTTGCAGAACATGAAATTTGACTCTTGCCTATAGAACAGTTTTTAAATCTGTAATTTTAGTGCTATGAAAAAGTAATGATGTTTGAGTCATTCTTTAAAGAGCAAGTGTTATGATTTGGTTTGGTATTGTAATATCTCAGTGCATTTTAAGTACTTAATGAGAATGCTTATTTCTTGGACGTTCTCCAGTTGGGTAGGAAAGAGTTATCTAGTCTAGCCAGTTTCTAAAAAACAAGCTCCAGATTTGTCAAATCTCGATACACTATTATCATACCATGTATTATAAACAGGCATTAAAATAAATTTCAGAGTTATATTAAGACTTTTGTGATAAAACTATCTTGTATTTCTAAATTTTAAGATTCGATGGAAATTATATATTTTGTATATATCATCTGAAATTTAAAGAAACATTGTTAATATTCAGAGTTTTTCTTTTTGCTCAATCTTTGTGTTCTTGTATTCTTAAAATAAGTACCAGAGCCAAGCAGAAGGCAAAATAAATCTTAAGACCTAATGGTTAAATTGTTCAGTTCCATAGCCACTGAAAATGAACTTCAGTTTTGCAGCAGTGGGATTATCGTGGCCTACATATAAGTGTGATTTACCCTAATAATTTATTTTCTCTGATTGTAGATGATTGCTGTACTAGTAGATAAGATGATTCGTACACAGATTGTTGACTGTGCTGCAGTAGCAAATTGGATCTTCTCTTCAGAACTATCTCGTGACTTTACTAGGTAATACGGATTATTTTACAAAGTTCCTGTTCTCTAAGAATTAGTTTACATGTGGTCCCTTATACATGAGCTCCAAATTCTGATCCAAACCAGGTTGATATTAATATAATGGTCCAATCTGGTAGGATTGGACTTGGCAAAGATTCTTGCACAATGGAAATCCACACAGCCAGTCCGGCTGCAGTGTCTCTTAGGGATATACGTAAGTTGAATTAGGACTCAGCCAATCAAGGAGAAATGCTTATAAAGGATCCAAACTATTGGGAGGGAAGATCAGGCTGTATGTCAGGGTCTCAACTAGACAATGGGACATGGGCAGGAGTTCCAGCTCCACTGGGGACCTGAAATGCACCCCCGGAACTGGTAGAAATCACAGTCTGTCATAGATTACACATCATGGAGGGACTGAGGAAAGCCTGGTGGGCACCTGAATGCCCCTGGGGAAGGGAGGTCTCACCTCAGTCATAAAAGTCCTTGATTTAATACACAGAAGATTCATTCTAGACTCATTTCTCCTAAAGGAAAGAGGCTTTTCATTAAGTTTGGTTCTTATACATGAAGTTGAGTCCATAGGCTTTATAACTGATCAGGACTGGGACAGCAAGAGCTGACACAAAACAGGAAACAAAGGAAAATTACTTGCAAAGACATAAATATCCATCACAACCTTTATCCTCTTCATTGTATGTTATTGGCAGAGGACACTAGTCTGAAATAAACTGAATCCTTAGGGTGAAAGAATGTGGTCTGAGGTTATCATACCAGCCAAGTAGGTACTCACAAATGAAGGCAACATCAGACCATTCTCAGATTTGCAAAATCTCAGAAAACTGACAACTCAAGTAGGTGTTAGCCATTATCCTGAATGATTTACATCTGCAACTCTAACTCTGCAAAGCCTTCCTTGACCACCCCTTCCAGAGTTAAAGTACTGTGCTCTTTTATCCTATCTGCTAACATTCTAGACCTTGAGTTTTATGAAATGATTGGTTTATTACCTTCCACTTCAACTGTCATTGTCCAGATCAAAATCTGTAGAAAAAAGTACTCTTCTGTACTCTTCTGTGCTGTATATCCTGGGGTTAGGAGACCAAATGTATAGACATACAAGCAGTTAAGAAGCTACTTAAAAAGCACATGCATATTTATGCAACAAACATTTAAAGCACTTACAGGTGATCCTGGTATTTGAGCAAGTAGTTGACATAAATATCTCATTCTTAAAAGCCTAGCAGTTGATAGCTATTATCAACTAATGAGATTCTTAAATGTGTCAAGAGAATTGGCTGAGTTTGTGCTAGTTAAATATCAACAGTATAAACCATGCAAATGAGCCTGATTGTTTCCATTTCAAGCTGCAATAGTGTTTACATTTAGAAGAGAGAAAATGTATTTTTGTTCCTAACCTGTTTTTTCTGGTTTGCCATTTCATTGAATATGTACACATACCTTCTATGTGTGTCTAGTAGGGGATGGAAATAAGAAAAATGACAAGGACCCAATATTGCCTTCAGGAAGCTCACCTGAGTGGAGCTAGATGTTCTGCACAGTTGACAATACAAGAAAAATCGTAATTGTTGCTGGAGAGATATGCCTTATTCTGCCTTATTCTGTCTGCCTAAATAACAGAAGGCTAGGGCTTCCCTGGTGGCGCAGTGGTTGAGAGTCCGCCTGCCGATGCAGGGGACACAGGTTCGTGCCCCGGTCCGGGAAGATCCCACATGCCGTGGAGTGGCTTGGGCCCGTGAGCCATGGCCGCTGAGCCTGTGCTCTGCAACAGGGAGAGGCCACAACAGTAAGAGGCCCGCGTACCGCAAAAAAAAAAAAAAACAAAACAGAAGGCTATATAAAACCTGAAGAATGAGTAGGTTATAAAAGTTGAGAGGTCTTATTTTCTATGAGTAGAGTTTAACATATAGTAATCAAATGCCTTATTACTTTAAGATTGTTTGTTTGGGAAATCTTGCACTCCACAATTCGTAAGATGAACAAACACGTTCTTAAGATCCAGAAGGAGCTAGAAGAGGCTAAAGAAAAACTCGCAAGGCAACATAAACGGGTAAGTTTTGTGTTGATTGTAAATGGTCAAAGAAAGTATACCAGAAACTTTTGCGAATATTCATTACCTTGATGGGAACTTACTTTTTCGAGACCAAATCATGCAGAGCTGTTTGTAGAAGTGGAGGAAGGGACAGACCTGGGGTCTGCTGTTCTCTCGTTCTGCACGGTGAACCTGTTTAGGAAGCCACAAACCTCACTTCTCCATAGTTCACCATCTCTGGATCAGTTTCATGTTTGCCTTCCCAAAAAGGGAGGAGAAGGAAGGAGGACACTTGTGTTTCTATAAGAGTTTCTGATGCAAGAGGGGAAGAGGGAGAAGATTGTCCGTGTTCACCACTCCCCCGGTAAGGTTGGGGGTAGTGGGGGGGGTCACTCCCAGGCCTATAAGATACTTCTCATATTAATAAGAAGTATTTTAGCTATTTGGCAGAAACAGTGAGTTGGCTGTATCCTGTGATTTAGCAAACAGTGCTGGTATTGTTCATGACAGAATTTTCCAGTTATGCACATTTATCAGAGTAGAGGGTAAAAGCAAGTTTAATGATTTATATGAACTAGAGCAGGTTCAAGTGCTAGTCTCCATCTAGACATTCATATATACCTGAGTGTAGGTATGTAAACACACAGATCTAAAATACTGTAAGGTAAATGGTATCATCCCCATTTTATACATGTACAAAAACTCTAGAGACTTGACTTCACACCACTCTGTTCTCTAGATATGTGGTGTCCAATATGGTGACCACCAGCCACATGTAACTAGTTATAAGCTAATTAAATCTGAATACAATTTAAAAGTCAGTTCTTCAGTCACACCACATTTCAAGTGCTCAGGTGTCATGCGCGGCTGGTGGCTATTGTGAGGGCAGCGCAGATCTACGGTGATGAAAGTGTTGTGATGAGAGGCTCCCAAGACCCTAACCCTGTATTTCCCCTAGGAGCAGCAGTTCAGTGTTCACAAACTCAGGGTTCCCAGCAATTTCATAAAACAGACTATGGTGAATAACAAAAATCAGCTGTATATTTTCCTTGGAGCTCAAAGCTGTTTTCATTTTGAATGGAGGAAAAATGTGACACATATTTCCTCCTTGAGTGGGCTGTCTTATAAAAGGCATAACTTACTTCTGCTTTATAGCAAATCTACCACGATTGCCCAAGTGCCACTGAATTTCCCTGGCCTAGATAAGAGGTACTCATAGGACTTGGGACATTTTGCCTGTATGTTTGGGACACTGGAGTACTTTTACTATAGAATACAAGTCTTCAAATAGCATTTGACCAGACATAGTAAAAATCCTTAGATTTGCTTGATGGGATTCAATACACTGCCATCCTAAATGGTGTTTTCCCTTTGTTCCTTTGCATTCGGTAGCGAAGTGACGATGATGACAGAAGCAGTGACAGGAAAGATGGGGCTCTTGAGGAACAAATAGAAAGACTGCAGGAGAAAGTGGAATCTGCTCAGAGTGAACAAAAGAATCTCTTCCTTGTCATATTTCAGGTATCTTGGCTTGGGACACTGATATGTTCAAAGAAACAGTACATTTCTTTAGTTTTAAAAAATGTTTTTATCACAGAAGTAATACATATTCATTTATAAGATCTTAAATATATAAAAGTTTACAAGGGAAAAATAAAAGTTCACTAACTGGAGGTAATTCTGTTATTTACTTAATGAGCATCTTGCATGAGCATTTCTCCTTGCTTTAAAAAAAATGGATACTACTGTTAAATACCTCTTTCATATTTAATTATTCCCAATTGTTGATCTATTTATTGATAGATTGTTTTCCTTCCTGAAGATTTTTGTGTATACACTCCTGTTAACATTTCTGATTATGTCCTTAGAACAGGTTCTAAGAAAAATTACTAGCATAAGTTAATCTAGACATTAAAGGTCTTCGGGTATGGCCAAAAACGATGTACTACCTCATTATCACTGCTTTTCTACACTGACAGTATTTATTGAATTATGAAAGTTATGGATACACACCACAAAGGGTGAAACAAGCAATACCTTTGAGGTCTCTTGGTCAAAAATTTGATTGTTTCCGAAGTATAAGAATTTTTTCTGACACCTCTGCAACTTTGTACCCCATTTCCAGCGTTTTATCATGATCTTGACTGAGCACTTGGTACGATGTGAAACTGACGGGACCAGTGTATTAACACCGTGGTATAAGAACTGTATAGAGAGGCTCCAGCAGATCTTCCTACAGGTTTGTGGAAAACTGACTGTATAATAAACATCATTATTCTCAGCCACAGGGATTTTCCATTTCAAAAAGTCATCAAATCTGTCAGGAGGTTACGTAGTACCTGTAAGCCCCTTAGTGTCCATTTGTTCCTACTGCTGCTCATCACAATATTTAGGCTTAAATTGGCTCTGTATCATTCAGACTCCTAATTGCCATTCTCTTTGGAGAGCCTAGCTGTAATACAACATATAGAGGAAAAAATGCTAAGGGAAGAGTAATCAGATTTTAAGAATCTCTGTAAATTCAATGTGCAGATGATAACCTTGTTTCTGGAGGCACTATTTAAGTTCTCTGAGGTCCTTATAGAAAGCAAAATGCAACACCTACTCTCTGCTAGATTTAAAGATCTGTAAGAAAAAAAAAAAAAAGATCTGTAAGAGAGTGAAACTAATCCTTTGTATCTTCAGATACTAACACCCCAAATCCTCATGTTTGTTCTAGAAAAGAGTGATTAAAGCAGAAGGCATAAAAGGCGGGGTGGGGGGGGGAGTTCTTTACGGCTCCAAACAAAAATTTATTCTAGATTTTTTAGTTACTGTCAAATTAAAAAGCTTTAACAGCCCCTAGTTAGTCCTATAGGAATCTGAGTATAATAAAGTTCATATTTGTACACATAGAAGAAACTATTTCATTTTCTGACATTTTTTTTCCCAGTTAGGCTCAACAAGTCACTGATTTTCAGTAAGACAGATGACCTCTTTATTTTTAAAAGATTTAAAAAAATGAGGTTTTCCTATTTTGTGGAATACTTCACAGATCACTGGCTAATATCACTGGCTAATTCTCTTAATATTTTTTTCTTTTGCAAAGAGATACGTTAAAGCCCTAACCAAAAAAAGGAAATGATTCCAAATTTTTATGTTTCAGGGACCATGGTTAAAACCATGGTTACTTAGTAACAGTGCTATTCTTATTTGTAATGTATACCACCTCCCCCTCAATACCCCCCCTTTTTTTAAAAATCTTCCTAGATCAGTCCCTGTCCTGACAGCTTTTAAAAAGTCATACTGTATTTTGTCCTGATTAAGGAAGAGACGCATTTGAACCTCATCTAGAATAGTAGCAGGTGCTGCTGCCACTGCCTTGAAGTATGAATTGCATTTACACAGAAGCAGGCCAGAACTGGATTTTTTAAATTATTGAACGTCGTTTTTGTTTTGTTTTGTTTTGGAACTCGTTTACTCCTACATTTTCTTAATGTTGAGGCTTTTCAGGGGCCTATTATTCCTACCAGCAAAACCACTTTTTTTTTCCTGTTCTTTCCCATCATTCCAGTGTGGATGGGCTGCTGAGGAAAATGTTCTGTAAGCTTGCTTATGTGCGTTTTCTCCTGACCTAAAACACTTATCCCCTTTTCTGTGTCCACAGCATCACCAAATAATCCAGCAGTACATGGTGACCCTGGAGAACCTGCTCTTCACTGCTGAATTAGACCCTCATATCCTGGCTGTGTTCCAGCAGTTCTGTGCCCTGCAGGCCTAAGGGTCATTTTTTTTCCCCTCCTGTCAAGATTTTTTTAAGATCTCAAAATAATGTCTTATTTTTGATGGTTTGAATGCTTGCTTTCTTGTAGCATCCTTTCTTGAAGCAGAGGGGGAGGACAGGACAGTGAAGAATATGGTATTAATTACCTTTAACTGCCCCCTAAAAAGCAGATATTCCCTAGTGACAATAATGTGACAATGACCATAGGATGGATGTATTATATATGTGACAGATACAACTTTTCTCTGATATTTTTTCTCCTTAAGGCACAAAAGATAACTGATTTGAGGTATGTGCAACACTAGAGGTCAAGCTTACAAAGTAGTATATAGAACTGATGGGTTTATTATCAAGTAGCATAGCTTTTCACAGCTCATGGGTAACCTAACATGGCTGAAATAAAACTGAAAATATGTTTTTTAAACCTTGGTATTTCATGATTTATCATCTCAGTCTACTTTAAAATTAGTGGTTTCTTACTAAAAGTGAGGTTTCTTACCTCCATCTGAAATTTTCTCTCCAAAGTATTTTAAGACACTACTGTTATTAAAAGATGTTACTAGAGTAGAAGTTCCCAAATTCATCTGAACATAAATCACCTGGGGCTCTTCTAAAGTTTTTTTCTTTTTTTTTAATTAAACCACACTCTCTGGGGGTGGAACACAGACATTGGTAGTTCCTTAAAGCTCCCGGGTAATTCCAATGTGCAGATAAGTTTTGAGCTATCATCATCTTAGAACATCTGGTCATTTCCTCAAATCTGAGACATCTGTCAGGTCATACAGTGAATTACATGCTAAAGTGGGATTTAGAAGTAGCTAGATTGGCTAAAACTATACTTGGCATTAGATGTAGGTTTGGATTTTTTTTCTATGGAGTCTGGGTGGGCCAAGTAATTACTAATTCCGGAGCCTGTTTCTTAAGATGATAAAAGTACACTGTTAAATAACACACAAGGGATTATCTGACATTCCAAATCCTAGCAATTTTAGACTTTTTTCATTAAACCTTCAGAAAAATTTACCAGTAATCTCACAACTGTAAGCACCTTTGTGCATTTGTACAGTCTTTTTCTTAGCTTAGTACATCGTAAGTTTATGATGCATCAGGTATTCTCCATATTAATATATGGGGGTCTCTTTGGTTTATCATAACATTTAGTGGCTACAGAATATAGTCTACTCAATAGATGGAAATTCCCAGGATTTTTAAATACCATACCATTTAACAAATAGTCACAGGATTAAGGTTGCATGGCAAGTTACTGGCAGAAAGGGAACTAAAAACCCAGGTTCTTTGCTAAATGTTCTTTTGTTTACACTGTTCCTCCTTCCCACAAACTACGTAATTAGAAAAAGCTCCTATCCTCAAGAAGCTAAAGGATAACCATTTAAGGCTTTGGTTAACTTTGATCCTAAACTGCTTTGTAATCCTTTCATAATGTATTGCAAAGTTTGGCTAGTTATACTTACTTGATCCAAATCCTAGAGGAATTTCTAGGTTTTCACCTCCTTTGTCTTGGACCCTCTCTTCATGTGTAATGGTTGCTTCTAACAGTTGCTCACTGATGTAACCCTGCTCTGACCCAGTCTGGCAGCTAGGTATATGAAAAAACTGAATCAGAGACTGAATTTTGAAGAAGTAAAGGTACAAGAGCAAACATTCAACAGTTGCTCTCCCCACTAATGAAGCTCACACAGACAAAAGAATGGCATGTCACTGTAACTGTACGTCGTACCTTGCAATAAATCAATATTCTATTAAACTGTGCTGATGCCATTTAACATGCTTTTGTCAAAGTGAACATATACTTTTCCTTAACTCTCAATCTCCCAGGAATTATTCAGAAAGCAGTTCATATGAAGATAAGTTTGTTTGCTTTTTCTGGAAAGTATTTAGCAGTGATTTGTATTAACTTACTAATCTGCATTTATACCTGAAAATGAAAGATGAGGACAGAACTTGGCAACCAAAAGCAGATCTGGCTGTCAATGATAGCTGGATACCAGGATTGTCCTAAATTGATGAAGGTGAAGAGTGACTACAAGCCCACCTCAACTGGACAAGTCTATTAACTACACTGGTCTTGATGATATGATGTGCTCATTAACAACTGGCTGTTACGTGCCAGATGCTATAGATTCACCGTATTTAATCGTCATGAGAGTCCTTACATTATTATACCCATCTGATAGATAAAAACAGGCCCATGGTAACTTACCCAAGGTCCACAGGTAGTAAGTGGAATCTGAAACTATGTCCATGTGGTGGTTTTAGGGCTTCTTGTCTCCCAGTAGTAATGCTGTTGTCAGCAGCCTGAACCCCTAGTTACTTGCTGGGAAGGTGTTTTTTTTTTTTCCCCCAAGAAGTTCTTGCCGCCCATTTGGAATCGCTTTTTAGTGAGCTGTAATATTCAGCATAACACATTAAAAAAAATCAACACTCGATAAATATATTAAACATTTCTGTATTGAATACTTATATAGAGAACAATTAGTAATTATAGTCTCAGGTCTTTGGATTTGACTTGTTTTGACTTTTGCCCTTCTTCAAGCATAATCTCCAAGAGCTGATCTAGAGAGAGAAATGAAAATGTACAAAAACTTCCTATTTATTTGTAGCAGTAGGATAAAAAGTCCTGTCAAAGAACCTGAAAATATCTAGTTTATCATAACTTGTATTTGTTTTTATCAGGAAAAGAATGCATAGACCCTGTAATCAAGCACTCGGGATCAAATGCTCTTACTAGATATAACTACCTTGTAATCCTTTTGACAAGATAAGAGGAATATTTGACTACCTAAACTTGATCAAGATGTCTGGGGTGATGTCAGGTTGTAGGTTACCCCTCCTTTAGAAGTGTTAAAACAAGCACAACAAGCTGTCTTCCCTCCCAGGATTAAATGAGAATACCTGTAAGGCACTTAACATAGTGTCTGCATGGCACGTGGTAAATGCTCAGTAAATGTTAACAAGTTATGATAAACTTATTACTACCTTTGATCAACAAACAATATAGCTGTTTTTCCATTTTAATCCAGATTTGAAAAGGGCTATCTGGAAACTAATATTAAGATCTATAGTAGTAAACCCTAAGGGTGCAGAAAACTTATCCCAGCAATAGCTCCCTGCTCCCTGACTTGCAGACAGTAGTAGTCTAGAAGACCTGGCCCAGCCTCTGGGGTGCAGTGGTCTACCACCATCCCTGCTGTTTCTTGGGATAAGAATCCAGTTCAGCCAGTTTTTGCCTTTACTACTAAAAGCTCTTCCTCCTACCCCAATCTAGGGTTTGTCTTGGTTGCTTCTCAATTTTAGCTCTAACCTAACATTTTTGAACCTATCACTCAGCTCCCATCCCTATTGTAGAAAAAATGGTCACAGACCCAATATTTTGCCCACAACCAGACCTGCTGGACCTTAACTGAAACTTGTTCTTAAGCCATAACATACATAATTATTTAAGCATTATTTATACAAGTGTTTCATTCATCTATGAAGACTTTACATTTTGATGAATTTTGAACAAGACCAATCTAAATTTCCACACTATAAAACATATCACTTAACTAAAAATCACATTTTCTCGTATGTCAGTTCATGGCCACACACAGTACAAGTCTTCCGGTACACATCATCCTCTAGGTTTTCTTCTGGTCCATACTCATGTTGATGAGCAACTGTCTCCTTTTTCCATAGACTGCTTCTTACTGCTCGCCGTAATTCTAAGAGAAAAATAAAAGCCAGTTTTTCAGTGGTGCTATTTCAGCTGTGTGTGTTTAAACCAAATGTGTTTTACACCGTAATTTTATAACAAATCAAAACTGCTGATACAGATTTGGCAAGCTTACTTACCTCACTTCACTGGTTTGGCCTGTGAAATCATTCATGTGATTGTTGGAGTTAGTGTGAAACAGGAGATTCAGAATTGAGGTATATGGACTAGAGGAACCGCAAAAGACTAGATTCAGAAGACAAGCGAAAGAACAGGGTTTGTTCGAGCAGCTGGCTACAGAAAACAAGATGCCACAGCAGGAAAGGGCAATCAGCTGGGATGACTGAGCATAAAGAGCATTTTAAATTCCTTGTAAGTCAGGAGCTACTTCTCTAAGAGGCAAGTCAAACTTTGCTTGCAAGAAAACTAGAAAGCCAAGAACCCCGCCACTAGTTCATGGCTGATGTTAGAAAAGCTGCTCATGCAACTGACCTTATGTCTATTATTATTTATCCTATAAAATGAGAGCAACAGTTTAGGACATAAATTGCTAGTAATCATGCAAAGTACAACATAAATAAAAGAATCGCTGACTATTAAGACCCGGAAAGAACCATGGAGTTATTTTACTTCATTTTACTTTGCAGGTAAGGAAACTGAGCAAAGATAGCATGGGAACCCAGGTCATTTATTCCAATGTTTAGAACTTTTCCCGCTACATCACGTTAAGATGTCATTTTCACAAAGAAAAGTTACGTTGGATGCTCTGAAAAGCGACTAGGACATTCTAAAGTTCACACTGCATGTTACCTGAAGAAACCAAATGCTTTGTGTTAATCAGAAATTAACAAGCTAATAACATCTGTTTCTAGTTTAATGAATAAAAAGCAACACGAATTGTTTTCATTTTTCTATTCTGACCAATGATCCATCAAGCCCTGCACTTCTGACAGCAGCACTACCTAAGGGAGGGTATGATCATTATCTTCTATAATCTCAACCTTAAAAATCAAAGTACACCAAGTAATCACACACATTTTGTTTAATCCATTTTACTATGATAAGTACTATCAAAATAATACTTGAATCTTTGTATTTTCAGCCTTTATTTGTACCATGAGGATAAGCAAGCAAACAGGGCTATGTATCAGGCACTGTTCTAAGCACTTTATAAACATTTAATCCTCACAACACTTTGCAATAAGTACAACTATCAACCCAGTTTTACAGATGAGAAAACTAAGGCTCAGAGAAGTTACGTAAGTTGTGCCTAAGATCAGGCAGAGGCACAGTCTAGCTCAGGCCATGTTCTTAACCACTAAGCTGTGATGGCTTTTCATACACCTCCAACATGAAGAGCACTTTATCTGAGGCATTTTCAAGCTTCAGTGTACATACCTCTAGACAGTTTCCAAACTAGGGAGAAAATCATGTTCATCCAAACTCTAACCTTTATTCCTATATCCTCTCATATTCTGAAGAACCCTAATTTTTCTAAACATACCTGGAATGCCCTTTATCCTTTTATTTTTCTACCTTGGGATATTTTTAAAATAAAAAATAAATGATATGCTGACCAGAACTGCACAGATGCCTCATGGTTTCAGATAATGACAGGAAGATGTCTCCTGTCCAAGTTCCAATACCTACTTTTCAACTTTGCTCTGATATAAGGTATCCTGGCCACTTTCCCTTTACTACCCCACGAGGAAAATCTCTCAAAATCTGACTGCATCCCAGTCGCTAAGCTAACTGCCCAGTTTGTGCATTATGTGAACTTAGTAAGAGAGAGAAGAAAATTTTCTTAACACTAGAAGAATACTTAAGAAAAATCCAGCTTACTAGCCATAATTGTCACAACTGAACATACGGTTTTATACTGACTTTATGGCTTTTCTTCCCATCCTTCAGCTAACCTATCAAGATGTATAATGACAATAAAGCCGTATCTTTAGTATTTACTAGACATTCCTGGAAAAACTTGTGCTAGGAGGCACTAAAACAAAACAAAACAAAACTGGTATATCTGTCATTTTCTTGCCCTTCTTTCCCCACACGACCGATCTAGTCTTAAAGCCATGAGGTGGAGCAAGTGGGCATGGGGGTGGGGGGAGCCCAAGATAGATAAGGAGGGTCTCCTAGAGAGGAGGCAGCAACAGTGAAGGGAAATTAGGTACATTCAGGGGCACTAATCAAATAACTATATATTATAAAGGATAATGGGAATCAGGTTTCTCACTGTCAAAGAAGGAAATTACAAATAAGGAAGAAAACCAGAATAAACCCTAAAATTTTGGATTAGAACTCGGTATAGTGTAAACTCAAGGATTTAATTATGTATTAGATACACACGTGTTTTAAGCTAGAAAGAAGTGGTCAAAGATTGATGAAGACATGTCAAAAGGACACAAGACCTAGCCTGAAGATACTCCTATGGGCCCAAATCTGAAACAATTTGAGCACCAAAATAATTGAGGACAGAAATGAACCAAAAGCCACTGAGAAGAATAGGAATTAATGAATCCATACCAGTAATAAACAAATGGGGGAATGATGCTATAGAATGCCGATTTCCAACTGGTTAAATGTGGAGTGAGCGCTGAAGGTAGAAAACAATTTTTGCAACCATCATACTAAATACTGATTCAGGCAAGAACCATCCACGGATGAATGTTAAATTTAGGGTGAAGTGTTGAGGAGAAGCAGGACATTTACGTGGTCTTACAGGGTTTTTTTTGCTTATCAAAAATAATTATTAACATCACCATTGATAGCAGATGGATATCACATGCCTCCAGATGTGATGCCCTAGAAAAGTCACTTCATTTATGTTCTATCCAACCTGAAATGAATAACCCGAATCTAACCACCAGGAAACATCAGAAAAACCCCAAATGAAAAACATATTACTGCAAAAAAGGCAGGCAGGGGAAGAGAAAAGACTTCTTCAAAAATGTCAGTGTCGTAAACGATAAAGGCTGTGGAAATATTCCAGAATAAAGTAGTTTAGGAAGACTTGGTACCTAAAGCCAATACCTGATCCTAGACTGGATTCTGTACTAGAATAAAAAAACTACACAGGACATGACTGGGTCAACTAACGGAATATGGATGACAGATTAGATAAAAATATCAGTAGTATACTTCTGTTAGAGAATATTCCTATTCTTAGGAAATACACACTGTAGTATTTAGGGGTAAAAAAAAGGGTGGCAATGTATACAACCTACTCTTAAATGGCTCAGAAATAAATGTATGTGTAGAGAGAATGAAAATGACATAAAGTTGTTAATAGGTAAATCTGGGTGAAGAATCTGGGTGTCCCTTGTACCATCCTTATCCTTGCAATTTTATGTAAGTTTGAAATTATTTCCAAATAAAAACATTTTTAAAAGACAGTAGCTAGATTGAAGGGGCTTCCAATGGCCAAATTTGGGCATCAAAATGAATAATCAGGAATGGACAGACTGTAACAGTTACTTGAGAATAAGAATCCATGAATCCAACTAGTACTAAAAAAAAAGCTCTTCTTTCCAAAAGAAGCCAAATAGTAATTGTAGAAATAACAGAAAAAGAAAGTCACCATTTATATCCACCCTAATAATAACTGACTCAGGCAAGATTCAACCTGGGTGCTAAAACCACTGAGTGAAACTTAAGGAATGAGATGTTCACATAGTGTCAGTCACCCCATAGATTTCTTATTAATTACAAAGGGGAAAGGGTACCTTTACAATGGAGAAATCTGGCAGACACTACCTTACCTAAGCGATACAATGTGTCTCCTGAGGTAACCGATCAGAATCTAATTGTGAGACAACTGCTAATAAACCAGAGACGATGGATATGCATCATCCTTGATTGGCCCCCGGATCCAACAACTAAAAAGCTATAAAGGGACACTGGAACAACTGGGGAAAGACAAATAATATAGATTATATACTAGGTAAAAGCATTATATTAATGTTGTTTATTGAGTGTGACTATTTTTTGGTTAGCAGAAACATCCTTATTTATAGTAGATAAATGCTTACGTATTAATAAGAATCACAATGTCTGCAAGTAACTCTTAAATGGCTCAGCAAAATATGTGTGTGTGAATGAGGGAGAAAAAAGCAAATGTGGCAAAATATCAACATCTGGTGAAATAAAAAATTTGTTTAAATAAGGATTAGAAAGTTTTTCACATTACTTCATTTAAGCAACTTAAAACTTTGGAAAGTAGAGGTCAACTACCTACTGCTGAGAATGAGAAGAAAAGGTGGAAAGATCAGAGACTTTAGAAGGGTGAGAAAAGGTCTGCTAGGCCTTGGGAAAACTAAGGAAACCTTGGGAGTGGAGCGGGGACATACCAAGCAGCCCAGAAAGCCTAACCGAGGCTGGAGAACAGGACAGCGGTTACCGCGTTCCAACCTCCTGGCCCCACTGGCCTAGGATTTCACAACACAAAAAGCTGTAGACTACTTCTCTGGGAAGGTTATAAAACTGTTCGTGATAACCATCAGTCTTGCTACTGATTATCTTCAGGGACTGTTTCTATTTTTTACCCAAAGAAGTTTTCCCCTAAATCTTTGTTTCAATGAAAAATGTATTTTATACCACTCTAAAACTTGTATTTTATCCAGCTTAATATCTTAATTTTACAAAAGAGGCAGCCTGTATTCAAAGAAGCCCAATGCTGTTTACCAGGTAAACTTATAAAAGAACTAGTGGAGAGAGACCAGATACTTCTGAATACCTGATGGGAGGGCAGGAAGTTTTGACATAGGGTGCCCACTGGTAACGAGAGGGAAAAAAAATCACAAGGAAATAACATATGAAGCTTTGATCTTACTTTGTCCTCCAAAACTAAGGATAGGAAACTGTGTCCTTCAAACTCCCCTGAGAGAAGCCCAAAAATAGTCATAAATATAACCACAGGCCCAGAATGTAAAATGTTCACAAACTTACAAGGAGCCTCCAAATGGGATTTTCTCACCCACCTCTTTTGGGGAAAAAAGTGCATACTAACAAACAATGAAGATTAATTGTTCTTTGTTTTTAGAAGGCTATAACCTCTACCAGTATTAAGAGAAAGCTGAGTATAACTTTAAAGAAAAGCCTTACAGCCACCTTATCTGTGGAAAGGAGCCACGCAAACCCAAAATGTTCTGTGTATTTGCACCAATTCAAAGTTCCCATCCAATATCCAGGCCAACACACACTGCCTTTTTAAAAATCTAGTTAAACTAAGCACAGTGATGCCATCCTTTCTACTTCTGCCTTCTTGGATCTAAGAGATCTGTAACAATTTGAACTTGCCGACAAGGAAATTCTTTGTCTTTCACCTTGTCTAAATTTATATATACACCTTACACTATCTATAATTTCCTTCTCTAGTAAGATCAATTCTTTCTCAAACTGATGAAGTAGAAGATCATATTCTAAAAACAGGTAAATGTAATCTCGTACCTTTCCATAGAAGTAAACTTTGTGTCAGCTTCTTTGTGGATCAAAATCAGAAGACCAAGAGGAACCAGGTTCCAATTTCTTTTGAACTAAAAAAACTTTTAGACTTGCTTTTATTCCTCTCTGTTCTGAGCCTTCTGAGCAAAGTGCATAGTAAGCTCCTTGTTTCTAATTTCTACAGTGTCTGCTCCACTCTCAGCCCTTTGTGGCCTAGTCAGGAGAACAGGAACATATCCACCAACCTCTAAAGTAAATCAACAAGAAGAAGCCATAATTAAAGAAGGCATGGCACTGACCTCTGCACATTAAAGACCAGAAGACAATGGAGTAATGTTTATACAACTGAGAGAGAACTCAGGTTTTCATATGCAAGAGAAACAGAAAAACATTCTTAGATTCGTAACAGGGTCTTAGAAAATAAACCATTCTTGTAACCACTTGGAAAATTTCCTCAAAAAACATGCTTCACCCAAACAAGAAATAAACTGAATTAAAGAAACCAGTCTTAAGAGGTCCAAGAAAAAATTTAGGGCAAATTCAAACTCTTCAAGGATGAGGAAAATCCACAGTAGTTTATCTGGTGGATAATAGCAGCAATTTAACATAGCGAGAAAAACAGCCAATTATGTTTGAGTTTATACTTCTTTAAAAAAAATACCCATATGAACTGTGTAAATCTTAAAAGAAATGTTCTATTCATGCTAATATTTAAATAGATATGACTATTTTAATAGAATTGTACAGAAAAAAGCATGAAAAAATTAAACAGATGCCATCATCTGTTATTGTCAGTCAAATTATAGAATTTAGTCCCCTTTAGATGACATCTTGACCAAACTACAGAAATATTATAGTATCTAATAAAACTACAGATAGACCCTCTTTTTAAAATATTTCATCACTTTGAAGGTGTAAGTTTCTAATTCCTTTATCCATATATTATTATCTACAGCAAAATACCATCAGGAGAGTGGTTTGAGGAGGCAGCAGAAAGGGAAGAGCTGAGGTGATTCAGGGAGCTGGGGCTGACAAAAACTCTAGGCTGGTATGTGATTAGTCTATAAATGTGCCCTCCTCTTTCACACCCCTTAAGGTGCCTTCTGTTACCTGATCCCTCAAGGCTTTCCTTGATGTTGGAAGAGAAGAAGGGTCGGGGTAAAACATGGAAGAGATTAAAGAAAGGACCAAATTCAAAAGAGTCTTTCCAAATCCTCTCAACTGGCCCTTGCAGGTGATTCTGGAAGACTGTGGTACAGAAGTGGCTAATCTGGGGACGAATCTTCAATGAAATGCTCTTACATGGCATAGTTTGCTATAGGAAACCTCTCTACAAAGGCATATATATATATGTGTGCTTATTACCCTCTGATTCAGGAAATGATATGTTAAGTAATTATAATTTATATAAAGATGTATATAAGGATGTTTATCATGGGGTTGTCTGTCTTTGATAAATTTTTTTTATTAAACTTTGATTTTTATTCCTTACTGTTAAGTTGATCAATTTTATATATCAAAATTTTCATTTGTAATCAGAATTAAGAAAGCTGAATTAGAAATTTGAAATATGCTCAACTATTATTCTCTTCCTGTAATTAAAGAATAAAGCAATCATTGACAAATATTTGAACATTTACACCCAAGTCCAAGGATATATAAGTGGATCTTTTACCTGCCTTCATTATATAATATCTACAGGGGAAAAAAATAAAACTTTTCTCTAAAGAGTATCCTTGTACAGCAACACATGCAGAACTGCCATATTCTTATAATAGGTACATAATATGCCATAGTAATACTACAATCTATGGAATGTCACTCTGCCCTAGTTCTCATCTAAGCAACTTACGTGTAATGTCTCACTGATTCCTTACTAAACTTTTATAAGGTGGGTGGTATTATCATCATTTTTATAGTTGAAGAAACTGAAATACAGAGAAGTTTTTTTTCTTTTTTTTTTGTTTTACAGAGAAGTTTTGATAAACTTCATTAATGTCCAACTGTGCTCCCATTTTTATAAAAATTTTTTAAGGGTCTATGCATAGAAAAGAACTGGAAAAATAGACATTAAACTGTTACTGACAATTGTCTCTGGGTAGTATAATTATGGGATAGAAGTTCTTTATAGTTTTCTAACTTCTCTGCACTTCACATGAATTACTCTTGTACTGAAAAGGGGGAAAGAATTCCCTCACAATAAGAAGGAACAAGGTAGGCTGACATTCAATTTTTTTTTTTTGCTCTTTTGTTTTTAAGACACCTGAACTATCTTCATTCACCCTCCAAAACCTCTTCTAAATCCTAAACACATAAGCAAAATTACTTATTATGGCTACGATACTCATTTTAAATGGATCAATTTATTATATGTATAACCCTGTGTATACAGAGAATACATGTTATCTATATACACTTGACACCACACTGGCACTCTACTGTATGAAGAACATTTATGCCTACTTTTTAAGATTCTCTGTAGGGAATCTGTGATACAGCCAACAAGTGTCCTTTGTGCTCCTATAACACCCTATGTTCGTCACTGTCACGGTACTTATCACACTCGATTATGACTAAGTTTACCAGTCTTTCTCTTCTGACAAAATGCTGACGCCAGCATTTGTGTTAGCACAGAGAGTGGTACACAGCTGACACTTAGCAACTGTTGGATACACTGGACGGACAGACAGACTTCTGCACATATGCATACATGGATGAATGCATGGACAAATGAATACAGAGATAGATGGACAAAAGAATGGATAGTTACATGGATAGACAGATGTATGGACAGAGGAATGAATGTACCAATGCAGACTTTCGGTCATGAAATCCTGGCTCCAGTCCCAACTCTCTAGCACCTATGTAACAAGTCACTCTACCTTTCCAGGTCTTTTATTCATATATAAAAGTGATTAGACTATCTGACATTAGAAGGTTCCTTCTAGCTGCTAAATTAGATCACTGAGACTTAGGCATTATTTTTTCATTTTAGGCAATTAGAGAGGTTTGCTGGTGGAAAACTTCACTTTTGATAACCGTGTGGGTCACATTTAAGATTGCATTGAGGCCAAACCCTTAACCAGGGGTACATTCCTGACCCTACCACCGTTCCTATAAAAAACATGACTCACTTGAAGACGAGGGCTTACATGCTTTTTTAGAATTGCAGTGAGGTTTGGACTAAGAGTCTCAAACACCAACTTACTGAGGGCAAACTTTAAGTCTTTTGTTCTTCAATTTATGGAAAAAAAAATTTCCAATCCAACAGTGACACTGTATCTTTAAAGTGGAAGAACTTAGCTAAAGGCTCTTTGCAAAGCAGTAGAGCACAGTCCTTCATGATATAAATGTAGCCACTTACCTTTTACTTTTTTATCAAACTTCTTCTGTTTCATTTTTTCTCGGTTTTTCTGTTGAACTTCCTTCGCTTCTTCTAATGCTTCCTGACTACCCCAAACTTCAAGAGACCTCTTCACAATCTGAAATACAGAATCCATAAATTAGTTGTGATTCATTGTTGTAAAATAGTTATAATTATTAAATCCATAGGTGCCAAAGAGTGATCTAACTTAAGTGCAATTTTATAAGTATTTATTTGAAATTTAAAAGTTTTTAAATATTGATAAGAAACAACTCTAGGGCTTTCCTGGTGGCACAGTGGTTGAGAGTCTGCCTGCCAATGCAGGGGACACGGGTTCGTGCCCCGTGCTGCGTCTGCACGTCCGGAGCCTGTGCTCCGCAACGGGAGAGGCCACAACGGTGAGAGGCCTGCATACCGCAAAAAAAAAAAAAAGAGAGAAAAAGAAACAACTCTAATAATATCTCTATCTATAAACCTATGAAACCGTCAGTGAATGTATGATGAATGAGATTACGTATTTGCAAAGCACAATAAAACTAGGTGTACCTGTGTAAATAGAAAAGCTGTCCTCTGACTGCAATCACTTCTCTGCTGTTTTCACGTGAATCAAGAGAACTACATGTAGTCAGTGGGTTTGATCGAGTTTTGGCAGGATCACCAAAAAAAGTCTGCTGACCAATTAGCCGTATCAGATCTAAATATGAGGTCATCTCCAGAAATCTCCCATCACAGGAAATCAATCACTACTACTCTTCTCCTGAATCAATAACAGTTTCCATCTACTTGACTAATTTCTGATCTTAAAAATATGAATTTTCTTTAAAAACTTTGGTAGCTGAATGACCTAACAAGTCTTTATTCTAGTTTAAAAACCTTGGAATATATATATATATATGTACTCTTTATAATATTTATTTACATGTAGGGAAATAATATACACACTGAGAATTATGCTCGGGATATCTCTCACAATATGTTACAGGGACCAAAATATCAATCAATAAAGCCAAACTGAAATTTCTTAACATAAAGTAATACAGTGTTACTTCATAAATTCTAAAACATCACATTTTCCACAATTTAACATCCCTGAAAATGCTGCATTACTAATGTAACTTAATGGTACTTTAACAACCCTGAGTCGAGAAGCGGTTCAGAAGAATTGGGCTCTGAATGTAAGGAAGTTTAGGAATACCTTAATAAATCTGTGGTACTTGCATTTTCCTTGTTATGTACACACAAGCATGATTTATAGCAAAAAAAACTATAGTAAGTCTAATGGCACTATTTCAATAAAATAAAAGCACCAAGTGATAAGGCAGCACTGGGTCAGTTTAATTAGCAGCATTTTTTCATTTTTAATAGTACATAAAATTATGGTGAATCTTTTAATCAATAGTGTATTATGTTTAGTGAAAATTCAATATATGTCTGCTTTTACAATGTGGTTTATTAGAAGATACTAGGATCTTCTAGTATATTCCAATCAAACTGTGCTCTAAAGCAATGCCTCCCAATATTTTTTATATAATGGCACAAAAAAGAATATTATGATATTTGTACCATTCTTGGGTAGATACAGGAAGCTGGAGTTAGATTCTGGGCATCTGTGAAATTCCCCAATTTTTTTTTATGATTTTATTTGGGGGGGGTAGGTGGGCAAGGGCTGACTCCTATTTCAAGCATTTTTGTTTCCAAATTGTACTCCTAACATCACCCAGTAGTAATATATTTGCTTCAAAGTGCCACATCAAAAAGCAAAATAAGTAAACATGTTATTAAATGTCATTATGTACGACTATGGCTCATGTAAAACAATAAAAAGGATCTTTTTAACTTTCTGTAAGTAAAAACTGATTATAACTAGTTCATTGTTAAAACTTCACCTGACCCAGGGTTTAACATGACTGATTATAACTTATTAGAGACCTGTAATTTTAAGTAGAGTTTCATATCACCCCATTGTGCATGATGAGGATTCTTCTTCACAATAAATTTAAGAGCTGGTTCTCTTTTTTCTAAATCACAGTCTTTCAGAAGGTATTCTTGTTTTGCTTCTGTTTTAGTTATAAGCTTGTGTTTATCATCAGCATCTCTGAAAACAGATTAAGTCCATTATATAAAGTAGTTGTTTTAAACAAATTAAGATTTTTCAAACAGTCCCCAAACCTAGGGGCATACATGCCAAAAGAAACATATAAAATACTTTTTCCTGAAACTCTCATGGTCAAATTAGCAGCCTAAGAATTCCAACAGAAAAGTACTTTCTTTTACTAATTCTGAGAAGCTATTTATATTAGCAGCAGATCCGTGTTATTTAACATGTTAAGAATTTCTTTTTACTAAGTCCCTCTTTTCCACAAAGTATTTGAAATAACTTACATGAACACAGCAAATATAAATGAGAACTAAGACTCAATGAGTAAGAAAATATAAGGCTTAAAGTCAGGAGAGGCAGGATATAAGGAATATAAACATGCAAGGTCCAAAGGCACCAAGCACAGCTGAGTTTCCAGTTGGCTCTGAGCTTTTTCAAAGCCCAGGTAAAAATGGAGACATAGTCAATTACATAGCTCTTCTCATTCATTTGTTCTCCATCTACATGCTAGGTATTGTTCAAGGTACTAGGAATACTGCAAAGAATAAAACAAAGCCTTGTTTTCAGGAAGCTTACATTCTAGTTAGGAGAAGACAGTCAATAAGCAAACATGATGATTGATAAAAGTGCTATAAAGGAATACAAAGCATGGTAAAGGAACAGAAATTTTCAGAGAGATTGGGAAATCAAGAGAATGCCACTGATGAGGAAACATTTGAGCAGGGCCCTTTAGAAGTCAGAAAACATTCTGAATAGCTAGAGAAAGAACATTCATAGCAGAAAGAAGAGAAAGTGCAAAGACTCTACGACAGGAGTGTGCTTTGCAAATGGAGTTCACAACAAGCGAGCCAGTGTGACCAGAATGCTTAAAGTAAGTGATGGTGAGGAGTGATGGAAAATAAAGTCAGAGACAGGCAAGGGTCTTGTAAGAAATGGTGAAGACAATTTTATTCTAAATGGATTAGAAACCATTAAAGAGTTTTGAGTAAAATGCTATATGGAAAAGAGACTAACCGTGCAAAAGTGGGGGAAGAGGCCAGTTACAAGAGTACTACTGCAGTGGTCCAGGCAAGAGCTGATAGGTGCCCAGTCTAAGGCAGTAATAGTACAGAGGATGAGAAACGGATGGATTCAGGACATGGTTTAAATATAGACCCAAATGGATTTGGAATTAAACATGGGATAGAGAAACAGCCAGTGAATGAAGTTGGCCTTTACTGAAATGGTGAACACTTAGGAGGAGGTATAGGACAGGCGGTGGGGGGAGGGGGAGAGGAGTTATAATTGGGAATAACTTTAAGAAGACTAAATAATTTGGAAGTATACACCAAAGGAGGGGACAGGTAAAGTACATTGTACTAATCTATAATCGTCAAAGATGTTGGAAAAAACAAATAGAATGGAGGGCTATATTCCTAATTATGTTTACATAACTTTCTTTAAATTGATAATTCGGTTGCTTCCATTTTCTCATGGAAGTAAGGTTATATGTGGTAATTTAGTTCCTGAACACTATCTGTACTTTAAGGAGAGTGATAACACTGTGGGCCTTAACCACTGTGTGCATTAATGATACTGTTACATCACTGGGAATAGAGTTAATAATTCCAGTGGGTACCAGAACATTTCCCATCACAGATCTGATCATGAGACCAGAAACATCTCCCGTTCTATCTTCTAGGGATCTACTTAGCAACAAGTCAGTGGTGATGGCTCTAGATGTCTGCAGCAGGGACTCTGAAAAGGCAGGTCCACCAGGCGTGTGAGCAGTTGATCTGGGACTGTACGTACAAGAAGTGGGGACAGGGAACAGATAAGAGGGCTAAGTAAGAATCCAAGGTGGAATCTGTAGGTGTGAAAGACACCAACACAGGACTTGGCTGAGACAACCAGTAGGGACAGGAGAACCAAGTGGAGTGAGTAATATTCCGTGGTGATACAAAAAGAGATAAAGGCTAGGAGAAGAATAAGAATGACAGAAGAATGTGATTTTTCCTCATTTAATCTCTTCCCTGCCAATTCAGGAGAGTAGAAAATGAATGGAAAGAGGTGTTCTGAGTACCAGAAGAGTAGCTGGAGGCGTTATAACTTCCCTCCTCTCATTGAAGGTGCCAGTCCTCTGACCAAGGTATCAACAACACACACTAATCAAACAAAGAAAGAAACAAAGGGATCCTTAGGGGCTGGGGGGAGAGAACGGTTAGGAACCTGCTACTGAGAGATGGTTAACGCCCCCCGCAACCCCCCAGCAGAAAGGAAAAGGACATATTTATGGCAGAACCAGGGACATCCTTCCTATTTATGTGGCATAACGTTGATAAGCACAGTCTTCCTGTAATTCTTTAGCAAAATGGAAAATACAGAAATTTTAGGAAACTCCCAAAATAAAAAACATATTTATGAAGAAAATATTAAATCCAAATGGATCTAATTATTGTTTTGCCCTAAACCTACAAGCAAACATTAAATTTTAGTAATTTAGAACATGCTCTGAAATAAAAATAAGTACCTGCAGTTATCACAAGTTGCCAAATCAAAGTGGTTCATTAGATAAGAATCCATAAATTCTTTACCACATTCTTCACATATAACATAATCAAATTCCATTACAGGTCCTAAAGAAAGGAAGATTAATTCTCTAAGTTGCCTTTTTTTTGTGATTAGAATAGAGCCTCCGCTATTTTATTAGCTTACCAGCATGTATTTTATGCCTGATACAAACATATTTATGTAAAAGACAACATAAAACCTTGATTAAGTAATCTTACATTTATCTTAAAAAATTTTTTTAAGGAAAAAAGGAAATAACATAAAGGAAAAAATTATGGACTCACCCAGTATTTTTGAACTCAAACAACATGGAAAGTACTTGTATTACTTTTGTATTGCTGGTATAACAAATTACCACAAATTTAGTGGCTAAAATAACACAAATTTATTTTCTCACAGATCTGTAGTTTATATGTCTGACACAGGTCACAGTGGGCTAAAGTCAAGGTGATGGCAGGGTTGCACTCCTTTCTGGAGGTTTTGAGGGACAACCTATTACCAGCCATTTCCAGCTTCTAGAGGCCACCTGCATTCCTTGACTCACGACTCCCTTTCTCCAGGGATGTAAGCTGGAGCCAGCAACTGCAGCTTCTTACATCACTATGGCTTCTTCCATAATCACACCTACCCCTGACTCTCTCCTGCCTCTCTTCTACTCTTAAGGATCCTTGCGATTACACTGGGCCCAGCTGGATAACCCAGAATAATCTCCCCATCTCAAAGTCTTTAACCTTAATCATATCTGCAAAGTCCCTTTGGCTCTGCAAGGTAATAAATGCATAGGTTCCGGGATGGTTAGGATGTGGACATCTTTGGGGGCCATTACTTGGCCTACCACAGTACTGTTGAGAGTACAAAGATTAGTCTCAAGGCCAGAGGGAGGTGGGGGAGCTGCTTACAGATAAGGGAGATGGGCACCAACATGTAACACAGAAAACAGAGGCAACAAAGAATTCACTTTCAAATGGGAAACTTTTTCTCTCCCTCACCCCCAACAACAGAGTAAACAGCTTCCTCTTCATCTGTCTCAACCACTAGATTGGAAATCTCCTGAAGGCAGAGATTGTATTTAGTTTAGCTATATATCCTCAATGCCCAGCACGGAAACTACTCTAGGCAGATTAAGGCCGGATTCTTTTTTTTTTCAAGATTTCAAATACCTAGCTAAGAATCTTTATCCTACAGAATTTTTTTTTCCAGCAAGTCTGAAGGTTTTACCCCTAAGTCTTTAGGATGATTGCTACTGCCAAGCCCCAACTCTGAGAACTGCCACAAGTCCCAGCAGGAAGAAAAATGGAGTTGCCATTTGTTCAACGTATTCCTATCACTGCCTTCCCTTACCTACTTCCAACACAAGAAGGTCAGTCAGTATTCTAGCACTCCTCAATATTACTAATCTCCACTCTTAACAAAAAAAATCACTCTTCTTTCTAAAATATTACAGGGGCATAGCTATGGACAAAAGGAAACACTGAAAATATAGTCAAAGTGGCATCTTCAAAAAACTGGTTACTGGAATGTGTTTGGATGGAGAGAAATGACAGTCAGAAATACCAATCAGGAGGCTACTGCACAGTATTATTAATCAAAAGCCATAAAATGTGCATACGTTTTCCTAATGTTAAAAATGCCTTATAATGGAAATTTTTAAATATACATAAGGATGATTTTTCAACTCCATCACTCCCTTTACATTTACCATTTGGAAATTGCCAGTCTACTGTAATCAAGAGCCTTCCCCTCCCCCCTTCAGTCCTTCATTCACTAACACATTTATTATCCATATGGACTCATGGATTCCTATTATTTCAATGGTGTCCTTCATTATTTTAGCATTCAAATTGCCTGAAATTTGGCCAGTGGAAGCCCCTTCAAGCTGACACTTATGCCTCTGTAACATGCTTCTATCACTTTCTGAACACTTACATATTTTCTGGCATTACAAAATGTCCCAAGTTCATCTTGTAGCCATCCTGCCCCAACCCTGGAATCAGCTATTTCTCTGAAGGGCCCTGGTTCCTTTTAGTGGAGAACAGTATCAGCATCCAAGATCTGGACACCAGCTGCGCTCATTGCTACTGGGCTACCTCTGCTTCACGGCCATTTCTGTGAACAGAGCTAGGAAATATATGTATATATAGACACACACACAAATACTCATACATGTACTGTACACTTTTTTTGTTGAGATATAACTGACATAACATTATATTAGTTTCAGGTGTACAACATAATGAGTCAACAATTGTATATATTACATAATGATCACCACAGTAAGTCTAGTTAACATTCGTCACCATACGGTTACATTTCTTATCATAAGAACTTTTAAGATCTAGTCTCTTAGCAACTTTCAAATATGTAATACAGTATTACTGTTACCATGCTGTACATTACTTTCCCATGACTAACTGGAAGTTTGTACCTTTTGACTCACTTCAAACATTTCACCTACCTCCCTCCTCCTCCCCCCTCTGGCAATCATCAATCTGTTCTCTGTATCTATGAGTTTGGGGGGGGGGGGTTGTTTTTAGATTCCACATATAAGTGAGATCATATGGTATTTAACTTTCTCTGACTTACTTCACTTAGCATAATGCCCTCAAGGTCCATCCATGTCGTCACAAATGGCAAGATTTCATTCTTTCTTGTGGCTGAATAATATTCCACTGTATGTATACACACACACACACACTTCACACTTTCTTTATCCATTCATCCATCGATGGACACTTAGATTGTTTCCTCATCTAGTTATTGTAAATAATGCTGCAATGAACATGGGGGTGCATGTATATTTTCGAGTTACTGTTTACATTTTCTTTGGATAAATACCCAGAAGTGGGATTGCTGGATTATATGGTAGTTCTAAGTTTTTGAGGCACTTGCATACTGTTTTCCATAGTAGTTGCACTGATTTACATTTACAAGGGTTCCTTTTATCCACATGCTCACCAACACTTATTTTTTGTCTCTTTGATAACCACCATTCTAACAGGTGTTAGGTGGTAGCTCACCGTTGTTTGATTTGCATTTCCCTGATGATTAGTGATGTTGAGCATCTTTCCATGTACATACTGGCCGTCTGTATGTCTTCTCTGGAAAAATTTCTATTCAGATCTTCTGCCCATTTTTTAATCGGATTGTTTGGTTTTTTGCTATTGAGTTGTAGGAGTTCTTTATGTATTTTGGATACTAACCCCTCATCAGATGTATGATTTGCAAATATTTTCCCCCATTCAGTTGGTGGGCTTTTCAAAGGTTTGCTTTGCTGTGCAGAAGCATTTTAGTTTGATGTAGTCCCACTTGTTTAACAGTTTTGCTTTTGTTGCTTCTGCTTTTGGTATCATAACCAAAAATATCATTGCCAAGACCAATGTCAAGGAGCTTTTCATCTATTTTCTTTTTTGTTTGTTTTTTATTTATTTGGTTGCGTTGAGTCTTAGTTGCAGCTCACAGGCTCCTTGGTTACGGCTCCAAGCTCCTTACTTGCGGCATGCAAACTCTTAGTTGTGGCATGCATGTGGGATCTAGTTCCCAGACTAGGGTTCAAACCTGGGCCCCATGCATTGGGAGCAGAGTCTTAACCACTGTGCCACCAGGGAAGTCCCCATCGGTTTTCTTCTAAGAGTATTACGGTTTGTCTTACACTTAAAACTTTAATCCATTTTGAATTATTCTGTGTGTATGATGTAAGACAGTGGCCCAGTTTCAATCTTTTGCATGTGACTGTCCAGTTCTCCCAACACCTTTTATTGAAAAAACTGTCCTTTCCCCTTGTATATTCTTGGCTCCTCTGTCATAAATTAACTGACCATATGTGTAGGTATATTTCTGGGCTCTCTCTTCTGTTCCATTGATCTATGTGTCGTTTTTATGCCAATACCATACTGTTTTCATTACAATGGCTTTGAAATATAATTTGAAATCAGGGAGCATGAGGTCTCCAGCTCTGTTCTTTTTCTCAAGATTGCTCTGGCCATTCAGGGTTTTTCATGGTTCCATGTGAATTTTAGGATTGTTTGTCCTATTTCTGTGGGAAATTGCCATTGGAATTCTGATAGGGACTGCACTGATTCTATAGATTGCTTTAGGTACTATGGACATTTTAAAAATATTAGTTCTTCCAACCCAGGAGCACAGAATGTTTTTCTATTTATTTGTGTCTTCTTCCATTTCTTTCATCCATGTCTTATAGTTTTCAGTCTACAAGTATTTCACCTCCTTGGTTAAATTTATTCCTAGGTATTTTATTCTTTCTGATAAATGGGCAACTGTAAACAGGACTGTTTTCTTAATTTCTCTTTCTGATAGTTCATTAGTAGTGTACAAAAATGCAACAGATTTCTATATATTGATTTTGTTTCCTGCAACTTTGCTGAATTCACTTTTTAGTTTACATGTACACTTCTACATGCATACACATATACATGTTTTAGAAATCATGAGTTCACACTGATACTGGCAATTTTAATCCATCCCCACAGGGTTCTTTCTTGCCTTCTCCCATTCCATATTTGTATGTCCTTTCTTCTACAATGAGAACCTTGGCTCCCAACAACATCAAGAAATACATTCATCTGCATGAGCCAATAATACATCTAAACTAGTTTCAAAATTTCTTCACTCATACCACTCTATGAGTTCAAGAATTCTGTGGTTTTCCCCTTACCCCACCCACCTCAAATTGAGGATATACTGTCAAATACTGTCCTCATAAATCATTTGGACTAGTTCTTTCTGTCCTCCCCCTCTTCAACATGATCATGTTATTTCATTTGGAAAAATACATCCATTTGTTTATTTGCTTTTAGGTTGTTTACTCCTTCTATCAATGTTAATTTAACTTTTTTTAAGTATGTAAACTTTACCAGAAATTTACATACTTTTGGGTCAGTTACCCTACTGCTATGAATCAGATCGCTGGACAAAAGTTTACCTCCAAATATATTCACTGCAATAATAATTATTAGAATAGAGAAAAGAAATAAACAAAAGAGCTGCATTTAAATGAATCATGGTGCAGCCATCAAATGGAGTATTATGTAGCCATTAAAAAGAAAGTTCTGAAAGAATATTTAAGAAATGGGGAGGACTTCCCTGGTGGTGCAGTGGTTGAAAGTCTGCCTGCCAATGCAGGGGACATGGGTTCAAGCCCTGGTCTGGGAGGATCCCACATGCCGTGGAGCAACTGGGCCCATGAGCCACAACTACTCAGCCTAAGCGTCTGGAGCCTGTGCTCCGCAACAAGAAGCCACGACAGTGAGTAGCCCCTGCTCGCCACAACTGGAGAAAGCCCTCGCATAGAAACAAAGACCCAACACAGCCAAAAATAAATTAATTAATTAATTAAAAAAAGAAATGGGGAAATTCTCTTAACGACATTTTTATAAAAGAAAAATATTACATTCTCATTCACATATCAAAAACAGTCTCAAAGATAATACATCAAAATGTTTGTACAGGAAGTTACTGTTTAATGGGACAAAGTTTCAGTTTTGGGATGATGAAAAAACTCTGGAGATGGATGGTGGTGACTGTTACAAAACAATGTGAAAGTATAGTACTTAATGCCACTAAACATACTAAACATACGCTTTAAAAGGTTACAATTATAGGGCTTCCCTGGTGGCGCAGTGGCTGGGAGTCCGCCTGCCGATGCAGGGGACACAGGTTTGATCCCTGGTCAAGGAACCAAATTCCCACATGCCGTGGGGGCAACTAAGCCCGCATGCCACAACTACTGAGCTTGCAAGCCTCAACGAGAGAGCCGGTGTGCTGCAAACTACAGAGCCCACGCACCCTGGGGCCTGCACACCACAACCAGAGAGAGAAAACCCCAAGCCACAACCAGAGAGAAGCCTGAGCACTGCAACGAAGAGCCTGTGAACCGCAACAAAAGATCCCGCATGCTGCAACTAAATCCCAACACAGCCAAACGAAGAAAGGAAGGAGGGAAAGGAAGGAGGGAGGGAAAGGAAGGAAAGGAAGGAAAGGAAGGAAAGGAAAAGGAAGGAAAGGAAGGAAAGGAAGGAAAGGAAGGAAGGAAGGAAGAAAACAGAGGAGGAACCAAGATGGCAAAGTAGAAGGACATGCTCTCACTCCCTCTTGCGAAAACACCAGAATCACAACTAACTGCTGGACAATCATCAACAGGAAGACACTGGAACTCACAAAAAAAGATACCCCACATCCAAAGACAAAGGAGAAGCCACAGTGAGATGGTAGGAGGGGCGCAATCACAGTAAAATCAAATCCCGTAACTGCTGGGTGGGTGACTCACAGACTGGAGAACACTTATACCACAGAAGTCCACCCACTGGAGTGAAGGTTCTGAGCCCCACGTCAGGCTTCCCAACCTGGGGGTCCGGCAACAGGAGGAGGAACTCCTAGAGAATCAGACTTTGAAGCCTAGTGGGAATTGACTGCATGACTTCAACAGGACTGGGGGAAACAGACACTCCACTCTTGGAGGGCACACACAAAGTAGTGTGCACATCAGGACCCAGGGAGAAGGAGCAGTGACCCCATAGGAGACTGAACCAGACCTACCTGCTAGTGTTGGGGGGTCTCCTGCAGAGGCGGGGGCGGGGGGCGCGTGGCTGTGGCTCACCGTGGGGACAGAGACACGGGCAGCAGAAGTTCTGGGAAGTACTCCTTGGTGTGAGCCCTTCCAGAGTCTGTCATTAGCCTCACCAAAGAGCCCGGGTAGGCTCCACAGTTGGGTTGCCTCAGGACAAACAACCAACAGGGAGGGAACCCAGCCCCACCCATAAACCATCAAGTGGATTAAAGTTTTACTGAGCTCTGCCCACCAGAGCAACAGTCAGCTCTACCTACTACCAGTCCCTCCCATGAGGAAGCTTGCACAAGCCTCTTAGACAGCCTTATCCACCAGAGGGCAGACAGCAGAAGCAAGAAGAACTACAATCCTGCAGCCTGTGGAACAAAAACCACATTCACAGAAAGACAGACAAGATAAAGGCAGAGGGCTGAGGGCTACATACCAGATGAAGGAACAAGATAAAACCCCAGAAAAACAACTAAATGAAGTGGAGATAGGCAACCTTCTAGAAAAAGAATTCAGAATAACGATAGTGAAGATGATCCAGGACCTCGGAAAAAGAATGGAGGCAAAGATCGAGAAGATGCAAGAAGTTAAACAAAGACCTAGAAGAATTAAAGAACAAAGAAACAGAGATGAACAATACAATAACTGAAATGAAAAATATACTAGAAGGAATCAATAGCAGAATAACTGAGGCAGAAGAATGGATAAGTGACCTAGAAGACAGAATGGTGGAATTCACTGCTGCAGAAAAGAATAAAGAAAAAAGAATGAAAAGAAATGAAGACAGCCTAAGAGACCTCTGAGACATTAAACGCAACAACATTCGCATTACAGGGGTCTCAGAAGGAGAAGAGAAAGGACCAGAGAAAATATTGGAAGAGATTACAGTCGAAAAATTCCCTAACATGGGAAAGGAAATAGCCACCCAAGTCCAGGAGGCGCAGCAAGTCCCATACAGGATAAAACCAAGGAGAAACACGCTGAGACACACAGTAATCAAATTGGCAAAAATTAAAGACAAAGAAAAATTACTGAAAGCAGCAAGGGAAAAATGACAAATAACATACAAGGGAACTCCCAGAAGGTTAACAGCTGATTTCTCACCAGAAACTCTACAAGCCAGAAGGGAGTGAGTGACATGATATACTTAAAATGATGAAACGGAAGAATATACAACCAAGATTACTCTACCTGGCAAGAATCTCATTCAGATTCAATGGAGAAATCAAAAGCTTTACAGACAAGCAAAAGCAAAGAGAATTCAGCACCACCAAACCAGCTCTACAACAAATGCTAAAGGAACTTCTCTAAGTGGGAAACACAGGAGAAGAAAAGGACCTACAAAAACAAACCCAAAACAATTAAGAAAATGGTCATAGGAACATACATATCAATAATTACCTTAAACATGAATGGATTTAATGCTCCAACCAAAAGACACAGGCTTGCTGAATGGATACAGAAACAAGACCCATATATACACTGTCTACAAGAGACCCACTTCAGACCTAGGCACACATACAGACTAAAAGTGAGAGGATGGAAAAAGATATTCCATGCAAAGGGAAATCAAAAGAAAGCTGGAGTAGCAATACTCTTATCAGATAAAATACTTTAAAATAAAGAATGTTACAAGAGACAAGGACACTACATAATGATCAAGGGATCAATCCAAGAAGAAGATATAACAATTATAAATATATATGCACCCAACATAGGAGCACCTCAATACATAATACAACTGCTAACAGCTATAAAAGAGGAAATCGACAGTAACACAGTAATAGTGGGGGACTTTAACACCTCACTTACACCAATGGACAGATCATCCAAAATGAAAATAAATAAGAAAACAGAAACTTTAAATGACACAACAGACCACATAGATTTAACTGATATTTATAGGACATTCCATCCAAAAACAGCAGATTACACTTTCTTCTCAAGTGCGCACGGAACATTCTCCAGGATAGGTCACATCTTGGGTCACAAATTGAGCCTCAGTAAATTTAAGAAAACTGAAATCACATCAAGTATCTTTTCTGACCACAACGCTATGAGATTAGAAATGAATTACAGGGAAAAAAACATAAAAAACACAAACACATGGAGGCTAAACAATACGTTACTAAATAACCAAGAGATCACTGAAGAAATCAAAGAGGAAATCAAAATATACCTAGAGACAAATGACAATGAAAACACGATGATCCAAAACCTATGGGATGCAGCAAAGGCAGTTCTAAGAGGGAAGTTTATAGCTATACAAGCCTACCTCAAGAAACAAGAAAAATCTCAAATAAACAATCTAACCTTACACCTAAAGGAACTAGAGAAAGATGAACAAACAAAACCCAAAGTTAGCAGAAGGAAAGAAATCATAAAGATCAGAGCAGAAATAAATGAAATAGAAACAAAGAAAACAATAGCAAAGATCAATAAAACTAAAAGTTGGTTCTTTGAGAAGGTAAACAAAATTGATAAACCATTAGCCACACTCATCAAGAAAAAGAGGGAGAGGACTCAAATCAATAAAATTAGAAATGAAAAAGGAGAAGTTACAAAAGACACTGCAGAAATACAAAGCATCCTAAGAGACTACTACAAGCAACTCTATGCCAATAAAATGGACAACCTGGAAGAAATGGACAAATTCTTAGAAAGGAATAACCTTCCAAGACTGAACCAGGAAGAAACATTAAATATGAACAGAACAATCACAAGTAATGAAATTGAAACTGTGATTAAAAAACTTCCAACAAACAAACATCCAGGACCAGATGGCTTCATAGGTAAATTCTATCAAACATTTAGAGAAGAGCTAACCTAACACCCATCCTTCTCAAACTCTTCCAAAAAACTGCAGAGGAAGGAACACTCCCAAATTCATTCTATGAGGCCACCATCACCCTGATACCAAAACCAGACAAAGATACTACAAAAAAAAAATATTACAGACCAATACCACTGCTAAATATAGATGCAAAAATCCTCAACAAAATACTAGCAAACAGAATCCAACAACACATTAAAAGGATCATACACCACAATCAAGTGGGATTTATCCCAGGGATGCAAGGATTCTTCAAAATACGCAATCAATCAACGTGATACACCATATTAACAAACTGAAGCAGAAAAACCATATGATCATCTCAATAGATGCAGAAAAAGTTTTTGACAAAATTCAACACCCATTTATGATAAAAACTCTCCAGAAAGTGGGCATAGAGGGAAACTAACTCAACATAATAAAGGCCATATATGACAAACCCACAGCAAACAGCATTTCCTCTAAGATCAGGAACGAGACAAGGATGTCCACTCTCACCACTATTACTCAACACAGTTTTGGAACTCCTAGCCACGGAAATCAGAGAAGAAAAAGAAATAAAAGGAATACAAATTGGAAAAGAAGTAAAACTGTCACTGTTTGCAGAGGACATGATACTATACATAGAGAATCCTAAAAATGCCACCAGAAAACTACTAAAGCTAATCAATGAATTTGGTAAAGTTGCAGGATACAAAATTAGGTAAAGTTGCAGGATACAAAATTAATGCACAGAAATCTCTTGCATTCCTATATACTAATGATGAAAAATCTGAAAGAGAAATTAAGGAAACACTCCCATTTACCATTGCAACAAAAAGAATAAAAAACCTAGGAATAAACCTACCTAGGGAGACAAAAGACATGTATGCAGAAAACTATAAGACACTGATGAAAGAAATTAAAGATGATACCAACAGATGAAGAGATATACCATGTTCTTGGATTGGAAGAATATTGTGAAAATGACTATACTACTCAAAGCAATCTACAGATACAATGCAATCCCTATCAAATTACCAATGGCAGGCTTCCCGGGTGGCGCAGTGGTTGAGAGTCCGCCTGTTGATGCAGGGGACACGGATTCGTGCCCCGGTCCGGGAGGATCCCACGTGCCACGGAGCAGCTGGACCCGTGAGCCATGGCCACTGAGCCTGCGCGTCCGGAGCCTGTGCTCCACAACGGGAGAGGCCACAACAGTGAGAGGCCCGCGTACCACAAAAAAAAAAAAAAAAAAATTACCAATGGCATTTTTTATGGAACTAGAACAAATCATCTTACAATTTGTATGGAGACACAAAAAATCCCGAATAGCCAAAGCAGTCTTGAGGGGAAAAAAACGGAGCTGGAGGAATCAGACTCCCTAACTTCAGACTATACAACAAAGCTACAGTAATCAAGACAAGATGGTACTGGCACAAAAACAGAAACATAGATCAATGGAACAAGATAGAAAGCCCAGAGATAAACCCACGCACCTATGGTCAACTAATCTATAACAAAGGAGGCAAAGATATACAATGGAGAAAAGACAGTCTATTCAATAAGTGGTGCTGGGAAAACTGGACAGCTATATGTAAAAGAATGAAATTAGAACACTCCCTAACACCATACACAAAAATAAACTCAAAATGGATTCCAGACCTAAATGTAAGACCGGACACTATAAAACTCTTAGAGGAAAACATAGGAAGAAAACTCTTTTGACATAAATCACAGCAAGATCTTTTTTGATCCACCTCCTAGAGTAATGGAAATAAAAACAAAAACAAAGGGGACCTAATGAAACTTCAAAGCTTTTGCACAGCAAAGGAAACCATAAACAAGACGAAAAGACAACCCTCAGAATGGGAGAAAATATTTGCAAATGAATCAACGGACAAAGGATTAATCTCCGAAATATATAAACAGCTCATACAGCTCAATATTAAAGAAACAAACCCAACCCAAAAATGGGCAGAAGACCTAAATAGACATTTCTCCAAAGAAGATATACAGATGGCCAAGAGGCACATGAAAAGCTGCTCAACATCACTAAGTATTAGAGAAATGCAAATCAAAACTACAATGAGGTTATCATCTCACACCAGTTAGAATGGGCATCATCAGAAAATCTACAAACAACAAATGCTGGAGAGGGCGTGGAGAAAAGGGAACCCTCTTGCACTGTTGGTGGGAATGTAAATTGATACAGCCACTATGGAGAACAGCATGGAGTTTCCTTAAAAAACTAAAAATAGAATTACCATAAGATCCAGCAATCCCACTACTGGGGATATACCCAGAGAAAACCATAATTCAAAAAGACACATGCACCCCAATGCTCATTGCAGCATTACTTACAATAGCCAGGTCATGGAAGCAACCTAAATGCTCATCGACAGACGAATGGATAAAGAAGTTGTGGTACATATATACAATGGAATATTACTCAGCCATAAAAAGGAACAAAATTGAGCCATTTGTTGAGACGTGGATGGATCTAGAGACTGTCATACAGAGTGAAGTAAGTCAGAAAGAGAAAAACAAATACCGTATATTAACGCATGTATGTGGAACCTAGAAAAATGGTACAGATGAACCGGTTTGCAGGGCAGAAGTTGAGATACAGATGTAGAGAACAAACGTATGGACACCAAGGGGGGAAAACCGCGGTGGGGTGGGGATGGTGGTGTGATGAAGTGGGCGATTGGGACTGACATGTATACACGGATGAGTATAAAATTGATGACTAATAAGAACCTGCAGTATAAAAAAACAAACAAACAAAAAACCAACTAATACTAAACTTTCTTTGGGTTATTTGTATGGAAGTATGTTAATATAAATGTTTTAGACATTACCTGAAATTTCTAAAAATCTTATATGTTCTGGTATAATGTTATAAGTCATAATTCTAGTTATTACTTTAAAATGTATATCTCAGAAATAACTAAAAAAAAAAAGAAAAGAAAGAGCTTTTAAGCTGCACCAATTGTAAGTAACTTAAAACATTAAAAAAAAAAGAGTCCTAGGAAGCAGAAAAGCACAGAGAAGCAACCAGCCTCTTCTCCATAGGCATCTAGCTTTTTACCAAAGGAGAGGTTCCATTGCTCCCTGAGTCAAGAGTTGCAGAAGCTCCACCCCAACCCCCCTTTCTGAGATCTCCCTTTGCAGTGTCCTAATCCACGGGGCCCCTCTCCAGTATGTATGGAGACATCTAAACTTTTATAAACCTAGTGAAGCCCATTTCCTTTCCTTTTCAAGCCCTTTCATCATTGTGACTGTCTGAAATTCTGCCAAGTACAGAAATTAGTGTCTGACTATAAAAAAAAAAGTGATAGAAAATATTAATTGCTCTCCCTGTTTTCTTCTACCCATAGAGGTCAACCACATAAAGTCATAAAAGTAGGCTCCTTGTGCAAAGGCACCTGCCCAAGGGGGCAAACAGGTGTCAAAATGCAGCCCATGATCACTTTTTAAGCCATGAGCCCTGGCCCAGGCTAAGTCAGCCCAGAGAAAGAGGGTCTTTTTCTAATTTCTCTCCCAAAGATGACACTGCGGAAGAGGTAATCAAGGATGTGACCACCGGTTAAACTGTGAGCTGGACCTGGGCAATCAGAGGCTCCTCACTCTCTCTTCTTCTCTCCTTGGGATGTACATTCTGCCCCATGTTCCCACAGTGGGAGCTGTTTCAAGGACACAGCCTTGAGAGCGTACGGTGTTGTTGAGACCATGTGGACTGAATATGCAACTGAACCCAGTGAAAGCTTCTACATATACTTTAAGATTTGGCGAGCGGGTGCGGAGATCTACTCAATTCACAGCCACCCAAGACAAGCCTCGTAAGAAAGTTCCCTTGCTTATTAAAACTGCCACCTACCAATCTGGAGTGCTCTGACTCTTTCTTTAGCCTCTCCCTGCTTTCCCTGTATGGGGCCAGCTTGTGAATAAGAGACACCTTTTCTAACCTGCACAAATTCGTTACCAGAGTGCTAACTGCAAGCAGCAGCCCTACCGTCCATAACAGTATATGACACATGCCACATACGTACCTCAGTCAAGCAGAAAGGCACTATAGTAGGTTCTCAATTAATGTTTGTTGCATGACCTGTTAAATGAACAGGGCTTTATAAGCCCGTGGTGGATTCAGGAATCTACAGAAAAAGTTACAGTGAATCTTCATATCCATAGAATCATAAGGACTTTACAGGTCACTGAATTCAAGGCATTCCCTCCTGATACAGGGTTTTTCTACAATATCCTGCTCAAGTGGTCTCTCAATCTCTGAACCCCTCCAATGCTTTGCTATTTAGAGGCAGCACTCCACATGGTTTGGCTCACATGATGTATGTGCCAACACCCTATTTAGTGCAAAGTACAAGTTCATTATACTGGGTTGGAATCTCCCGCACTGTAACTGCTATCCACTGTTCCAATTCTCCCCTCCAGAGCAAATCACAGTAAGTATAATCTGTCTTCCACAGAGGAATACTTCTTGCATTTGCAGGCAGCTGAAGTGTTTCTAAGTTAAACGTATCCAGTTTTGACAACTGTTCCTCACATGCCAATTTCAATATTTCCATTTTGACCACCCTGTTTTGGACATATACACTTGTCAGTAGCCCTCATAAAATATGGCACCCAATATATACAGTGGAATATTACTCAGTCATAAAAGAAACGAAACTGAGTTATTTGTAGTGAGGTATATGGACCTAGAGTCTGTGATACAGAGTGAAGTAAGTCAGAAGGAGAAAAACAAATACCATATGCTAACACATATATATGGAATCTAAAAAAAAAAAAAAAAAGGTTCTGAAGAACCTAGGGACAGGACAAGAATAGAGACGCAGACATAGAGAATGGACTTGAGGACACGGGGAGGGAGATGGGTAAGCTGGGACGAAGTGAGAGAGTGGCATGGACATATATACACTACGAAATGTAAAATAGATAGCTAGTGGGAAGCAGCCACATAGCACAGGGAGATCAGCTCGGTGCTTTGTGACCACCTAGAGGGGTGGGATAGGGAGGGTGGGAGGGAGATGCAAGAGGGAGGAGATATGGGGATATATGCATATATATAGCTGATTCACTTTGTTATAAAGCAGAAACTAACACACCATTGTAAAACAATTATACTCCAATAAAGATGGTAAAAAAAAAATAAGGCACCCAAACTGAAAATAAGTATTTTAATCCTTCAGGTGTCAGCTTCTGAAAACAATAGTTTAGACACACACAGAAGAGAACAGGATTATTACCTACCTTGATGAATACACAACACTTCTAATGCTACAACCAAAACTGGAATAGCTTTTTTAAGCTGTTATATTCCACTACTGGCTTCAAACTTATGATCAAGTAAAACTATCTTTTTCAAAGAGTGTGAAAGTACCCTCATCCAGAGGATGCATGGATATAGATATATGTGATTTACCAGAACTTTAACCTTAGATAATAGTTATTTTATTATTTTTTTTATGCCAGACCTATCTTGTACTTTACAGACCACTTTTTTTCCTCTAAACATAAAGAAAAGACCTAAATTTTATGTCTTGCATTCAAGTCCCTCATTTCAGCCTTTCAAGATACTTTTAAGTATTTATTCTATCAGCCTACCTATTATAAAACAGGGAGCATCAAGTCTAAGTACACAAACCACATGTTAAATGAATCATTGCCAAATTTGTTTCATTTTTAATCTACTAGCAAAACTGCCATATTTTATCACTCTTATAAAGCCATTTTCTAGCATCACTTTGCAAAGAATTATGCATGTTACTCAAAATGACCAACCTAGGTATCTATTTTCTATTTTCTGAAAACACACTTTACCTGGTTGATGAACAACCTTTCCAGTTGTATGTTCTTCTTCCTCCTCCTCTTCCAGAATGAAGCCTCCTCCTGTGTCAATTATCTTCGGGGCTGCTTTTACATTAGCCACGCCTACAAAAAGTAAGAGTGGTCAACAAATGAACTAGGTAAGCCCTTATGTTCCCTTGTGCATAAACAGGAACTTTTAAAAATTTAATATATATCAAACAAGACAAGGATGTCCACTATTATCACTTCTATTCAACATTATAATGAAGGTCCCAACCACTGTACTACGGCAAGAAAACAAGACGAGCAAAAAGGCTGGAAAGAATTAAAACAGTATTCACAGATGATGTGATTATGTATACAGAATATCCAAAAGAATCAAGAAATAATACCTAGGAACAGGTGTGTAAAACCTCTATACTGAAAACACCACTAAGAGAAATCTAAGTCAATTCTCCCCAGATTTACCTAAAGATTCAATGTGATTCCATTCAAAACCCCAGCAGTGGCGGGGGGTGGGGGGGGGGGGGTGGGGGGGGGTGGGAACGCACGTGTGTGTGCGGGAGGAGTAATGGGAGCTGACAAGCTGATCTAACATTTGTATGTAAATACAAAGAATACACAATAGCCAAGATAATCCTGAACAAAACTGGAGGATTTACACTACCAGATTTGAAGATTTACTACAAAGCTTCAGTAATTATGACAGTATAGTACTAAAACAAAGGGGCCAATGTATTGATAGTAGAAGAGAGAGTCCTGAAATAGACCTACACATATCTGGTCACTTAACTTACAGCAAAGGCTCCAAGACAATTCAGTGAGAAAAAGATAATATTTGCAATAAATGATGCTAGGATTTATGACAAAGGTACTACAAAACAGTGAGGAAAAGATGGTTATTTCAATAAATGAACTTTGACTCTACCTCATACAATATACACAAAACAATTTTTAAATGGATCATAGTCTTGAATGTAAAGGGTAAAAGGTAAAACAATAAAGCTTCTAGAAGAGAATATTGGAGAATAACTCAATGAACTTGAGGTATCCAAAAACTTCTTCAACATGACACAAACGTATTAACCGTAAGAGAAAAACTGCAAATTGAACTTGATTAAAACTAAGAACCTGGGCTTCCCTGGTGGCGCAGTGGTTGAGAGTCCGCCTGCCGATGCAGGGGACAAGGGTTCGTGCCCCCGGTCCGGGAACATCCCACATGCCGAGCAGCGGCTGGGCCCGTGAGCCATGGCTGCTGAGCCTGCCTGTCCGGAGCCTGTCCTCCACAACGGGAGAGGCCACAACAGTGAGAGGCCCGCGTACAGCAAAAAAAAAAAAAAAAACTAAGAACCTCTATTCATCAAAAGACACTATTATGAGAGTAAAAAGACAAGATACAAATCGGGAGAAGCTATTTGCAATATGTATATCTGACAAAAGACTCATCCAGAATACATAATGAAATCCTATAAACCAGTGAAAGACAAATAGCCTAACTTAAAAAAAGGGAAAAGACCTGAAGAGAAACTTCACAAGTGAAGATATGCAAACAGCTAGTAACCACATGAAAAAGGTCTCATCATCATAAGTAATTAGGAAAATACAAATTAAAACCATATTGAAATATCACCATTCCCACCAGAATACTCAAAATGAAGAAGACTGACAATACCAGGTGATGAGGGTGTGGAGCACCTGGGACTATCACACACGGCTAGTAAGATTTTAAATTCATATAATCATTGTTCGGCAATGCCTGCTAAAGTTAAAATATACATCTCCCCTATAACCCAGAATTCCATCTCTAGGCATGTACACAATAGAAATGAGTGCATATGTCTACCATATCAAAAATGCTCACAAATGTTTTCCTCATAACAGCCCCAAACTGGAAACAACCCAAATTTCCATCGAAAGGAAAATGGAAAAACTATGGTATTAACAACCTAAAAGAGTACTACAGAACATATAAATGAACCAACTACCAACACATGCAACAACACGGATGAATCTCTCAGGTATTATGTTAAGCAAAAGAAGCCAGTTACTGTATGATTCCATTTATATGATGTTCAAAAACAGACAGTACTAATCAAATGGTCGGAACGATAGTTACTTCTGAGGGTGAATGGTTGACTAAGAACTGCCATTAGGGAAACTTCTAAGGTTCTGGAAGTGTCTGTACAGTATATTGATTGCTGTGGTATTGACATGAGTATTCACATAGGTAAAATTCAGATGAGTGCATTTTACAGTAATGTATGAATGTTATAACTAATTTTTTAAGATAAATTTAGTAGGTATTATCTTGCTTAAGTCTAAACTCCCCTTCTCTGGCCTCAATTTATTAAATAAAGGAATTAGAGTATAAGCCTGTTTCTACAGTTAACAGCAATTCTCATATTCTACTGCATTGTCTGTCCATCTCTACATCCCTTCATTAGACTGAGTGCTTTCATCTCCGTAATTCTGAAAAATAGTTAAGCATTCCACGAACATTTACTGACTGGATAGAAATCAATGAATGTATCAGAATATGATTCTGATTTCATGAATAGTGTAGCAAATGATTAGAATGATCATTCATGAGTGCAGTAAGAATTAAGAAGGGAAGCTGGAGTCATCAAGACCATAATCTGAGCAGGATACTGAACAATGGTAAATCATGCCAAAAACAAAGCCCAATTTCTTTCTACTGCTATGCCTTGCTTTTTCCCCAGGCCCTTAGCACTACTCTTAGCAACACATTCTACTCAAGTTCTTCTCAGTTTTTTCATGGCATGTCATAGCACACACAGAAAATGAAAACTGTACAGTACGCTGAAATAAAAGTACTACAAAGATTAAAAATCTCAGCACCTACCCAACTCTTGAAGCACAGCAGGTTGTATACAATGCTGTAACACAGTTCAGTTCTTTGGCAAATACTAAGAATTCTAACAAAATATTCATGCTACCTTGCTTTCCGTTATCAGACATTTAGTTTAATACCACTTTATGCTCTATTTTGCACCCGTGTTCCACGGTCTTTTAGTACAGATCTAGAAACCTTTATGGAATAATGAATATGAATTAATCAATGCAGATGGACAACTTTTTGTCCTGACCCTAGAATGATTCAACTTGGGAAAGGAATAAAAGAAAACCACTATAAAGCAGAAAGGATGAGACCAGAACCATTAAAACTGGTTGCAATTTGCAGGTTCACTGTCAGTATGAATATCAAGACACGCAGCTCGCTCTTTTCACTCTTCCTTACTTCTGGCTGATGAAAAAGGGTAGTGGATGACACAGCTCTGACCGTGCTCAACTGCTCACGCAGTATGGATATAGATTTAGGAACACCTGTGCTTCACATTATAGAGGTGGTCCTGAAGAACCACATGTCAACCAAACTGTATTTCCCTGAGGAAAATTATTAGTTGACCCCACTGGAGAATTACATGATAGACACATACATGATAGGCAAAGAGAGAAATATAAGCCGCCAAGGGCTGCCCTAAGAAAAGGGAAAGATGAAATCCAAACAAGAATAACAGCCTTTCTTCCTATGGGTGAGAGAGATGCCTAGTATAGCAGAGGCAGCTGGAGAACAAGGAAAGGCCCCGAATCCAGGGTCAGATGACCCGAGTTCTAGTCCTGATTAACCTTTGCACTTACTGGGATGCACCTGAGCAAACCCCCTTTCCTTTTCTGATCCTCAGTTACCACCTCAGTAAAACACGGATACCAAACCCTGTCCTAATTATTTTCTCACATATCAGCCAATTTGAAAAACGTGAAGAATCAAATCAGCCAATTTGAAAAACGTGAAGCACAACAGGTGCCACTCTGTTAGCCCCACGAAGGCAGCAGCTAACGTCTGTTTGCTCCCAGCACGGAGCAAGCACTGCGCCGGTTACGGAATATGCACTCAATCACCCTGTGTTAAATGGATGACTGAGGGAAGCTGGTGCAGGACCACTAGTTAAATAAGTTACAAGGTCTAAAAGCTTTACACAAAAACCACCCCTGGGACCGGTGGAAGCTGCAGGAAGAGAGCAGAAAGGGAGAACTGAGGCACTGGCTGGCATTTCCCGACGGCGAGGGCGGCTGCATTCCCAAGCTAAGGACCGCCCAGGAGCAGGGAGGAAAGGCCAGGGCTGGGAGTCAGGAGTCGCCCTGTGGCCTCGGACAGCCCGCTGTGACAAGGCCCGCTGAGCGGATCCCACCCCCACCCCCCGCACCTGGGACTGCGGGAGGGTCTGGGCGGAAACGCGAAGGGAGTGCACGCCACACCCAAGACGCTGCCCCGGGTCCGCAAGGAAAGAGAAGGGGCAGACGCCGCCCGGGCCCAAACCTCCGGTAGCCGCAGCCGCCGTCGCCGGGTAAGGCCGGGCCGCCAGCCGGGCCTGGCGCAGCATCAGCGCCCGCTGCCGCTTCCGCTCGATGCTCGCCCGCACCGCGGCAGATAGCTCCGCCGGCTGTTCTGAAACCGCCGGCTCAGACGAAGCTCCCCCGGCGGCCGCCATCTCTGTGCTCCCCCAAGGTCTGTGGCTCTAGCCCCGCGCACGCGCATTGGCTACCCGAAGCGTGCCCAAGGCCCCGCCAGCGCCGACACCACCTCCGCGCCTGCTCCACGGCTCAGCCTCCGACAAGAAGAGAGCCTGCGCAATTTGAGAAGCACGTGGGAAAGGGAGGGGCGGCGGGCGGAGTCTGCGCACGCGTCGGCGCGGGGAATATTGGCCGGCTTGTAACCCAGGGGGAGGGCCGTGGCGGAGATCGGTGATAGTCATCTTTAAAATAATAGTTTCGCTTGGTGGTTCAGAATATGGACTTTGGAGTCAGACTTGGGTTAAATCCTATCTCTGACACTTGCCATCTGCGTGACTTCAGCAAGTTATTTAACCTGAGTCCAGTTTCTTCAGTAGTAAAATGAGGATAATTACGGAACCACTTCCATGGTTGTTGGGAAGATTGGATGTAGCCTTTCAGCACAATGCCTGGCACATAAAAAGCTTTCAAAAATGATGGCAGGACTTCCCTTGCAGTCCAGAGGTTAAGACTCGGTGCTTCCAATGCAGGGGGCGCGAGTTCCAAACCTGGTTGGGGAACTAAGATCCCGCATGCCAGCAGCACAGACAAAAAATGTAAAATGAAATAATAAAATAAAATGGCAGCTAGTAGTAATAGTAGTGCCAATCAAGAGTGATCAATAGATGATTGGTCTGACTACTTACAACACCTGGCCTAGATTCGAAATGAGAGCGCCTGGGTTTAAACTCTCACTTGCTGTGACATCAGGCAAATGCAGCACCAGGTTCCCAAGGCTGGTATGCTTGAGCTCGGCTCTCTTCTTTTCCTTGGAATATTTCTTCAGTGTGGATGAGCTGCCACCAGGTAGACAGTGGGTTTGCATTTGGGCCAAATCCTGACTTCCCAAACGTGTGGCAAATGAAGCAAAAGAAACACTGCATGATTTTCTAAAAATATATGCTTTTTCTTTATTACAAATAAAACCTAACTGAAGCCAGAAAACATTAAGTTCTAATTACTACACATACCATTTGGGATTAGTTTTTAGAGCAAGCTGCCACACTGAGGTTTCCCACTAACATTCAATGATAAAAGTTTGAGAAGCACAAACTAGTGGCTCTAATCTATCAAATATATGTATATTTAAACTGGAGGACCTTATATAAAGCAGAGAAATGCTGAGCTCTTCTGGTTGAACTGGAGACAGAGACCTCAAGCCATCCCTACTCCCTTTCTCCTCAGATTCTTCTTGCTCCCCATCCTTTGATCTTGTCCAGGTGATAAAATCTCAAATTCTATATGACACCTAAAGCACAAGCAAGAAAAGAAAAAATTAGAGAAATTTAACTTCATCAAAATGGAAAACTTTTGTTCATCAAAGGACACTATCAAGAAAATGAAAAGACAGCTCACAGAATGGGAGAAAATATTTGGAAATCATAAACAGGTTTCCATGTTCCCTATCCAAAGGTAGAGCATTCCTAAGAAACCTTTTCTAAGCCAAAATGGCATAAAGCAAAGAAGCAATTACCTTAGGACACATCTTGCTAACGAATGCACACGCACAAAATAAATCGAGATAAAGCACAGATGCTCACAGACACAGTTCAAAGCTATGGCAGCTGGATGCTAAGATGCTGAGGGTAGTTCCCCGGGAAGGAGCTTGGTGGTGTCATTCTCTCAAAGCAAGCTGCCTCTATACTGCCTCATGCAAAACAAACTCGAACACTATTTTTGCTTTTCCCCTTTTCTCCTGAAAGCGGAAATCCTCTTCACATTTCTTTCTGTTAGCGAAAACAGGTACTAATGAAGGTCTTTTGTAAAAGCAAATTGAGATAAAGCAAACTTGAAAAGCGAGGGATACCTGTATCTGAAAAGGGAACTCTTACAACTAAATAACAAAAAGGCAAATAACAGTTTTTAAATGAGCTAAAGACTTAAATAGATATTTTTCTAAAGAAGATATACAAGTGGCCAAACAAGCACATGAAAAGAATTCATCATTAGTGAAATGCAAATGAAAAGCATCAGATCAAAAGTGAAGTGCGATACCATTTCACACCCATTACTATGACTAGAATTAAAAGGAAAAAAAACCCAGAAAATAACAAGTGTTGGCAAGGATGTGGAGAAATTGGAATCCTCATACATTGCTAGTGGGAATGTAAAACAATGCTGCCCATGGCAAACAGTTTGGCTATTCTCCAAAAAGTTAAACATATAGAATTACCATATAAGTCAGCAGTCTCACTCCCAGGTAGAATTCAAGTCCTGAAAGGTTGAAAACAGGTGTTCAAACAAAAACTTGCATACAAATGTTCATAGCAGCACTATTCACAATAACCAAAAGACTGGAACTACCCAAATGTCCATCAAATGATGAATGGATAAACAAAATGTGGCGTATCCAAACAAGGAATATAATTCAGCCATAAAAGGGAAGTACTGACACATGCTCCAACATGGATGAACCTTGAAAACATTACAGGGACTTCCCTGGTGGCACAGTGCTTAAGAATCCGCCTGCAAATGCAGGGGACACGGGTTTGATCCCTAGTCCTGGAAGATCCCACATGCCGCAGAGCAACTAAGCCCGTGCACCACAACTATTGAGCCTGCGCATTAGAGCCCACGTGTCACAACTACTGAAGCCGCCGCACCTACAGCCTGTGCTCCTCAACAAGAGAAGCCACCGCAATGAGAAGCCCGCGCACCGCAACGAAGAGTAGCCCCTGCTCGCCACAATTAGGGAAAGCCCGCACACAGCAACAAAGACCCAACACAGCCCAAAATAAATAAATTAAAAAATTTGTTTTTTAAAAAAGAAAAGATAACATTATACATTTCTTTGAAATGAAACATTTGAAATAAGCAAACCCATAGGAACAAAAAAGCAAATTAGTGGTTGCCAGGGACTGAGGGGAGATGGGACTGAGGGGAGAGGGAAATGAGAAGCGACTGCTTAATAAGTATGGGACTTCCTTTTGGGGTAATAAAAATGTTCTGTTGTAACGGCTTCACAACACTGTGAATGTACTATGTGTTACTAATGGTCAATTTTATTTTATAATAAGGTTTTTAAAAATTCCAATTCTAACTGGGCCCAGGCAGGTAATGGAAGTTAATGAATCCATCCAGGTGTGGGGCTCTGGCAAATTGGAGTGTGAGGGCCCCGCTAAAGGAAAAGCTACTGCACAGCTCCAGTGGGTAGACAGAATTTGGGCCCATTGTTGCCAACTGCCCAATGTTTGAAGAAAAGTTACTACTTCTCAAATTGCAAATACAAGTCACATGGTGATCTTGTTAAAATGAGCATTCTCATTCAGTAGGTCCCTGGTGGGACTCGAGAATACGCATCTCTAATGAGCTCCCTGATGGGGCTGCAGCTCCACAAACCACAGACCCAACAGTAAGGGTCCGGCCTACAGGTTCTCAAACTTGGCTGCATGTTGGAAGCACCTGGGGAGCTTAAAAACCACAAACAGAGTTTGATATCATTATCATTGGTCAGAGGTGGGATCTGGGCATTAGGATTTTATAAAGCAACCTCTCCCCCACCCCCATGATTCTAATGGGCAGCAAACTTTGAGAGGCAGCACCCTTAAATGACCCCTCTAGACGCTACACAGCTCTAGGAGCATCTAAGGCTGTGCAATATTCCCATAGGACAAGGTAACAGTTCTCCCCCAACGTAAAATTTGACAATTAGCCACTAGAAACTCCTCCCCAGAAAAGCATTCCAAGCTTGAACATTGCAGGACATGGACCATAGCTCAGATGCTGCACCAGCCCTGGTATTTTGTTAACTCTTGACAAACTGTTGGATTTCCTTTTACCGGTAACTCCCTCTCCTTGGGCTTCCTGACCTTTGTTAGCAAGTTTCATGTAATTGGGTCTGAATTGTTAGCTGAGGCCTCAACCAAGGTAAACCAAGACTCCTCCTTTAGAGAAAAGAAGAGTACATGCCCTGATCTGTGCGTCCCACACAGTGACAGAGGCTGCAGGGCTTGCCTGGAGCACAGGGGCATGAGTCATCTTGGTGGGGGCACAAAAGGAAAACAGGCAAGGAGAATAGACCAGTGGATGTGTTCTTGCTTCTTCCCATTCACAATGGGAAAAACCTGCAACTACATCTATCTTCCTGCTTTGTACCTCTCACCTCCCAGACCAACTGTGATCCTGGCTGAAAGAGGGGTAATTAACAAAGCACAGGAAGAACTGAAAGCCCTTAATGGAGGCTGAAAAAGAGCAGGCAGGTAAGAATGGAAGCCAGGAAGGGGAATGAGAAACTTGGCAGTGTTTCCTGACAGGGCCTCCCCTCTGAGAGCATTTCTGGGGTTATTCATGCCTGAGATGACAGGATGTGAACATATTTGTCTTTATTATCTAGTAAATAGTACATGTGTGTGTCTTTCTTTTTTACTTTCATTTTTCCCCTGATTCCTGGGGCTTTACCCCCTTAATGTGGTTACTTTGAACATCGTTGGCATAAATTCACAATAGGAGAACATCTGTGGTAAGGAGCATGCCAAGGGGGGAAACTGTCTGGGACGAGGATACAGCAACACAGAAATTAGCCCGATCCTATAGACCTAAGCTGTATTGATTTAGTAACCAGGAAATGCAGTCTCTTTTGGCTGTGATTGACGCTCCTTCTGGAAAAACTTAGATTTCAACCTCCCTGAACTAAAAGATAAAGGGATTGAGGCAAAAACATCATATTGGAACCTTGATCAATAAAATGTGTGTGCAAAGGGATTTAGAAAACATCTTAAAGACTCACAAAAATTTTCTTTCCAGAAGCAATAAGAAGTAGGAGGGTCCAAACATTCAACTAAGGACAGGACCTAGGAAAAATGATTATCAGCACTGGAAGCCAAAATCCAGTCACCCACTGACCAGCAAGGGCAGATCTTCCCAACTCTGCATTCCCCAGGTCCTGAATGTGGCCCAAGGGACCTTGCTTCTTACTACTTCTTCCGGGAAACTTGCCTGTCTCCTTCCTCAGGCTCCTATGAACCTCGTGTGTGCTGGTGTTGTGGCTCTTCCACACCAGAGGTGATACGTACCTGCCGTCCTTAACTAGATTATCAGGTCCTCGAGAGCTGGGACCGTCTGGTTCATCCCAGTATCACCAGCACAATGTCTGGCACAGAGTAGCTGCTCATTAAATGTTTGTGAAATTAAATAAACAGAATGAATAATACTGAATAAACCTAGTCGGATGTCTCACCAGCACCGAAAACTCAGTGTCCAAAGCTGAACCTGACAACCACCTCAGCTCTGCTTATATACCTGTGGTGACAGGGAACACTCTACTTCAGAACAGCCTGCTCCATTGTTGTCTAGCTTTGGTCAGTGTTTTTTGCAATAATAATAATAATAGTAAACACTTACATGGTGCTTAGTATATGATATAGTAGGTGTTTTTAAGCATTTAAAATTTATTAATTAATCTAATTTTCATAACTACTCAATGAGTATATTCACTAGTGCCAGTTTATAGATGAGATAACTAAGGCACAGAGATGTTAAATAACTTGTTCAAGGTCAAGGTGACAGAGCTGAGTTCAACCAGGCACAGCCCAGCCCCAGTATCAATATTCTCAACCACTAAACTCTTAAATCTCGAAATTAGAATGTTTTCCTCTTACTTCTCCACTAGTATTTGTTCTGCCTGAGTTAATGCAGAGCTGGGATCAGAAACCATATCCTTGTAATACCCTACATGCTAACCAAGTGGCTTGAAACAGACTGGACTGTCTTTGTCTTAAGCCTGATCTGAGAGTTATTATTGCCAGTCTTAGATAGGGCCAAGGGAGGATGAATGTGGTCCAGGGCTCATAAATTACATGGAACTCCAATCTACATAATGGGGTCATAATTTTGTGGTTCCCTGTTTTCTTACTATCCCCAGTTGGGGTTTTTGTTTTCCTTTCAATTACCTTTATAGAAAGTGTGGTTGAAACTTTTATTCCAACTTTTTTATTGGCAAGTACTTCCTCTAATAGTTGGAGTTCTGTTGAATAGGTGAACTGTTTGTCACCAGATGTACTTGCTTTTACAGTTTTTATAATGCTTGGAAATTGGCTGAATGTCTCTGGCTTCCATCCCTTCTCTGGTCCCACTACTACTGGCCTAGTTTAGCCCCCAGCATCTTTTGCCTGACCAGCCTCTAAGGTGGTCTCCCAGCCTCCAGGCTGACCCCTTCTGACCCATCTTCCACTTGGCCTTACAGCATCTTTCTAAAGTACAACTTTAAGGAATTCCCTGGCAGTCCAGTGGTTAGGACTGGACTGTGCGCTTTCACTGTGCGCTTTCACTGCCAAAGGCCTGGGTTCAATCCCTGATCAGGGAACTAAGATCCCACAAGCTGTGTAGCGTGGCCAAAAAAAAAAAAAAAAAGTACAGGTTTAACCATTTGCTCAAAAGTCATTTGACCCCAAGTCTATAGCTAATCCCCATCATCTGGTTTCAGCCGCCTTTTGCGGGGACTTACCTTCCGTGAATCCTCATTGAACTTTATGCTTTAGCCAAACTGGTCTAACTTCTAGGCCGGTCCTGCATTCCTCTTGCTTCTGAACTATTTCTCTCCCTGCAATTCTTTTGTTCAAACACTCACTCACTCATTCTTTCATTTGTATATTCACTCAGTCAGCAACTTTATGACACCATGACACCGTGTTCCAAGCCAGGTCCTGTGCTGAGGACCAGGAATACAGCAATGAATTAATGGTCCTCCTCTCAAGGAGCTTCAAGTCTAATCTGGATTCTTTCTGATCACATCCATCACCATCTGTCACAATCTTATCTGAAAGAATACTATTCCCCTCTCCTTGAAGCCTTTTCCCAATGTTTCAGCTACAAGTAACCTCTTCCCTTCTCTGAGGCTACTCCATTACCCTCCACCTCCATCTCCCAAGCACCCCCATCTTCCAACCTTGCATCCTGTATTATAATCATGCAGCTGCCTTATTTCCCCTGGATGATACAAGATGCACTTCAGCTTCTTAAGGCAGAATCCCTCTGCATCCAGGGACCATCAGAGGAGCTAGTCCAAGGTGGACACCTATCCAGCCAGGGCTGCTGAGAGACACTGTATCCACCATGAGTCAGGCAGAACACATCTCAGAGAGGTTCCACAAAGCACTCACAAAAGGCAGTGTCGTACAGCTTTATTAAGATTTAAGTCACATACCATACAATTTACCCATTTAAAGTGTGCAATCAAATCATTTTCAGTATATTCAGAGTTATGCAACTATCACCACCATCTATTTTAGAACATTCTCATCACCCCAGAAACAAGCACCATACCCATTAGCAGTCACTCCCCATGTCCTCTCAAACCCTCTCAGTCCTAAGCAACCACTAATTTGTTTTCTGTCTCCATAAATTTGACTGTTCTGGACATTTCACATGAATGGAATCATACAATATGTGACCTTTTGTGTCTGGCTTCTTTCACCTAGCATAACGTCTTCAAGGTTCATCTATGTTGCAGCATGTAACAATATTTCACTTTTTAATTGCCAAATAACATTCCATTTTATGGATATACCACATTTTATTTAATCCATTCATCAGCTGATAGACATTGAGTTGTTTCCACTTTTCGGCTATTATGAATAATGATACTCTGAATGTCTGTTTACAAGTTTTTGTGTGGTTATGTGTTACCACTTCTCTTGAGTAGACACCTAGGAGTGGAACTGCTCAGTCCTACGGTAATTCTACGTTTACTAGTCTGAGGAATCGCCAGACTGCTTTTCCAACGTGACTGCATTATTTCATATTCCTACCAGCAATGTATAAGGGTTTCAATTTCTCCACATCTTTGCCAATATTTATTATCTCCTTTTTTACTATAACAGCCTAGTGGATATGAAGTGGTTTCTCATCATGGTTTTGATTTGCAGTTCCTTAAAGATTAATTATGTTGAGTATCTTTTCATGTGCATATGGGCCATTTGTATTATCTTCTTTGGAGAAATGTCTATTCAAGCCCTTCGCCTGTTTCAAAATTGGATTATTTGCCTTTTTATTGTTGAATTGTAAGTGTTCTTTATATACTGTAGATATCCCAGAGTCTTTCATTGTTTTCCTTATGCTTTTTGTATTTTCTAAGTCTTCTACAATGGTAATGAGTTACTCTGGTAAGCAGAATATCTAATATGTGACACTAACCTACCTGAAAATATAGAAATTGTACTAATCAAACTTATGAAGGAGATTAAGCTAGAAAGGGTGATTAATGTGTTTGGGGTTGTTTGTTTGTTTTACAAAATCAAGATCCATTCCTGGAGGAGTGGAGCTGTGGGTAAAACAGTACTAAGTATGTTAGTGTGAACTTCGTCATTTCGGTTCAACAATTTTGTCAGGGTGTCTGATGAAGTGGTCTCTTTCTGCCTATGTGGGAGGTGACATTAGATTATCTCCAGGACCATGTTCAACATTCACTGTCTATGATTTTCAGTTAAAGCAGGGGTAGAACTCTCTTCTCTTGAGAAGGGTTCCTGGTCAGAGCACTGTCCATGTGGCCAGGATGGAGAGGGAAGGGCTGGGAAGAAAGTGTTAGGAGGGAGGCCAATTCAGAAAAGTCGTGATCAAGGCACTACATCTCCAAAGGGCTTTCCTGGGCAGAAGCATCGATGTGGTCTGCCAGGCCTTTATCATCTCACTTAACTGGAAATTCATAGCAGCCTCACTGGGCACGATTCCTTCCTATCTCAGACCACAAGACCCAGTACTACACTCATGGCCAGCTCCAGTGGTCCCTCATCTCAGGAGCTGAAGACCCAAGTGGCAAGATGGTGAAAGTCTGACCTGAGGTCCACACAGCAGGGATGAGAAGACACGAAAGACCCTATAGGGCAGCAAATTCAAGTTGTCATGGGGTCCAAGCTAGCAATGAAAACCAATGGAGCCAGTTGAACACTTGCCTTTTAAATGTATAGAAATTTCTTCACTTCCACAGATAAATATGTCGTACACTATTTTTCTTAAAACAAATGACTTGGTTTTTAATTTTTCCTCTTTTCAGAAAGAACTAAAAGATGTTTTTACTTTTGTTTTTGCAATAAGAAAAACAACAGCACATGTGCAATAAGAAACGGCATCCCAGTCATCCTTGTTGCTGGGGCAACAATAGGGAACCGAGAGGACAGCTGTGACAGGACTGCAGCAGGCCCAGTGAAGCCAGGCCTTCTACTTTGTTAAAGAAGAGCTAAAACTTGGTAATTTTATGTGAAATCTTCCAATTTCTAAATCTTGATGTTTTTGTTTAGAAAATATCATACAGGCTTGAAATCCCTCTACAACATCTCTTCTGTGGTCTTCTTAACTCTGCTTGCATATCCAGGGATTGGAGCCCAAGCCTACGAATTCAGCCATCTCTGTCTGTGGACTGCTGTGATGGATAGGAATGGACTCTTCAAATTAAACTGAAATCAACCCCTTTACAGTACACTGGGCCAACCACCCCACAACCTGCACAGCCTCTGCCATTAGTCCTAACCTTCACCTCTCAGCCACTCCATCCATTCATTCACTCATTTACACACATACACCAGGGGCCCAGTTTCACAGCATCTGTTGAATCCAGTGGATGGGAGTCCCCCACAAGTTGAATACGTGTTTTCTTTATCTCTGAGTCCCTTGGGGCCTAGAATAGAAGGAGGTCCCCTGGGTGGGAACATGGTCTCCCAATCCCTCTCCTGAATGAAGGCTGCCGCCCCAGGAAGAAGTTCCCTTGTGGACCTTGTGTGTGGCTCTCCTGGGCAGTAGCCTGGCATTGAGCAGGAACTCAGGGTTTATTGGATCTGGACCCTGGGCAAGTCACTGATGTCCCAGCCCAGGCCTCCCCCTTGTGTAAACAGGGGCATTAACACCCAATTCCTGGCATATTTTGAGGTAGGTAGAAGTCGTTTCAAGGGGAACGTCCTACACACAGCATCAGGATTGTGACAAGTGGTATTGACATGGAAGCGTAGAAGGAACTTGGGGTCCCACAAGGCTGGGTTTGAATCCAGGCTCAGCCATTTTGGGCAGAACATCTAAGGTCTAAGAGCCCCTACTTCCTCATCTATAAAATATGGATAAAACTGCCTAATCTACAGACCTGTTCTTTGGATTCAAAATTAGCAGTAATGGCACACGTTGAACGTCCTGCACAGTAGGCACAGTAAGGGATAGCTGTTGTTGCTGCCATAACTGGTAACCAGTAGAGGGCACCAAACTACTCCATAAATGAACCCGGCCTGGTGTACTCACCACAGGTGCCAGAAAGCCTTTACCTATGTGAAGGCTGCGGGAGATAGATACATACACACACACACACACACACACACACACACACACACACCTTTTACATTGGAAAGTTAGAAATTACATTTTACATTGTACTATTGGGCAGGGGGTTCATTTAATAACAAAAGCAGCCTGGAGTAATGGAAAGAGCACCCCAGAGAGGAAGGCTTCCAGGACGTGGGTTCTTGTCCTTGTGCTGTGTGACCTTGGGAAAGTCTGGACCCCTTTTTGTAGCCCGAGAGGGTCAAACCGTAATCTCTAAGGGACCTTCTAGATGTCTATGACTAAGATTCTGGGACAAATACGTTTCATGAAGCGTGCAGGTGGTCAGGGTCACGATGGGGGGAATGGACTAAACGACCCCTGGATGCCCTCCTGGGGCTGGGATTTGATGGTTTGTACACAGTCACGGGGAGCCTCGTACGGGCTAATCCTGGCCTTACAAAGGAGTGCGGTTAGAGTCGTTGGGTGGTGGCGAGGTTTTTCTGCAAGCACACACGATGCTTATCATCTTTTGTGCAGGTTGATGCCAAAGCCCCAGAGACCACCCAGCCTGACAAAGAAAGGAATTCTTGTCTGCAGTTGACAGCCTTCAGGTTGAAGGCTTTCCATTTGCCCCGGAGGCTGTCACTCGCAGAACAATGGCGACGAGCAGGGTGGCTCTCACCTGAGACTGGCGCTGCTGCGGGGGAGGGGGAGTGACTGCTGCCTCTCCTCCCAGGACGTGGAGGTGGTAAGATCTCTCAGCCAGCAGTAGGCACTCAGCGGCAGACGTGCCTGGAGAGGCTGTGGAGGATTATTTTCTGCGTGGATGGGGTCTCACTCTACAGATCAGAAAGCAGTAAGTGCTTAGGACATCGCTCTTCATTTTAAAAAGTTATAATGAATTATTGATACACACAAAACATAAATCAATCTCAAATCATTATGTTGGGCGAAAGAAGTCAGACACAAGAGATTACATGCTGAATAATCCCATTTCTATGACCTTCTGTAGAAGACAAAACTAAGCTATGGTGCTAGAAATTAGATCAATGGCTGCTTCCTTAGGAGAGGGAAAGGTTGACTGCAAAGGGACAGGGAGGAACATCCTAGGGGGTAGAAACTCTGTCTTGACTGAGTGATGATGAGATGGGTGCACCTTTGTGAAACTCTGAACTGTACACATAAAATCACTGCATTTTATTGTATGCAATTATATTTCAATAACTGATAAAAACTAAACTGTAAAAACAAGTTTAGGGAATTCCCTGGTGGCCCAGTGGTTAAGACTCAGTGCTTTCACTGCCGTGGGCCTGGGTTAAACCCCTGGTCGGGGAACTAAGATCCCACAAACCGCATGGCACGGCCGAAAAAACAAACAAACCAAAAAACAAGTTTAATGACTTTCTCATTCTCAAAAGAAATACTTGTTGGGAGTTCTCTGGTAGCCTAGTTGTTAGGATTCCGGGCTTTCACTGTAGGGGAACTGAGATCCTGCAAGCCACATGGCACAGCCAAAAAAAAAAAAAAAAAGTTCACATTAGAAGACTGAGAAGATACAGATATGGTGAAAAATAAAGAAAAATCATCCATAATCCCATCACCCAGAGGTAAACATTGTTATCTCATTTTGATATGGGTAGTGCCAGACCTTTATTTTCACAAAAATGAAATCATAATCTGCATTATCATTAATCTATTTATGCATTAAATTGGCAATATAGGTACATAAGTAAAACTTCAAAAGGTACGAAAGGTCATAAAGTGAAAAATAAATCTCTCTCCCAGTCCCCCCTCCCTAGAAGCAATTACTCATATCATTTACTTGTATATTCTCCTGGAGATATGTTATGCATTTACAAGCATATATGCGTGATGATCCTTAAGGAAAAAAAATGGTAGCATACTCTATACACAATTTGTACCTGTATTAACCCATATATTTTAATATAACATGAAAGGAATATCTTTCCATGTTATTGAAATTTTTCTACAGTGTCATTTTTAAGCAACCTTTGATTCAAGTAGAACATAAAAACCAAAATATGCAAAAATTATAAGTGTAAAGTTCAAAGTGTTTTTCATAAATTGAATCTACTTTTATATCCAGTACAAATATAAAACAATAGATCATTACCAGCATTCCAAAAA